>NC_090651.1:303355006-303687626 GCF_040937935.1 Hyperolius riggenbachi
GCGCCGTATCAATTGTTATGTATAGAGTGCTTGGGGAGCCCCATGTAAAACTTGCACCAGGGCCCATAGCTCCTTCGCTACGCCACTGTATAGTGCCTTCCGTATAGTGTCCCCTGTATAGTGCCTTCCGTATAGTGTCCCCCTGTATAGTGCCTTCCGTATAGTGTCCCCCTGTATAGTTCCTTCTGTATAGTTTACCCCTGTATAGTGCCTTCCGTATAGTTTCCCCCTGTATAGTGCCTTCCGTATAGTGTCCCCCGTATAGTGCCTTCCTTATAGTGTCCCCCTGTATAGTTCCTTCCGTATAGTGTCCCCTGTATAGTGCCTTTTGTATAGTGTCCCCCTGTATAGTGCCTTCCGTATAGTGTCCCCCTGCATAGTTCCTTCTGTATAGTTTCCCCCTGTATAGTGCTCCACCTGTATAGTGCCTTCCGTATAGTGTCCCCCTGTATAGTTCCTTCTGTATAGTTTCCACCTGTATAGTGCCTTCTGCATAGTGTCCCCTGTATAGTTCCTTCTGTATAGTTTCCCCCTGTATAGTGCCTTCCGTATAGTTTCCCCCTGTATAGTGCCTTCCGTATAGTGTCCCCCTGTATAGTTCCTTCCGTATAGTGTCCCCCTGTATAGTGCCTTCCGTATAGTGTCCCCCTGTATAGTTCCTTCTGTATAGTTTCCCCCTGTATAGTGCCTTCCGTATAGTGTCCCCCGTATAGTGCCTTTTGTATAGTGTCCCCCTGTATAGTGCCTTCCGTATAGTGTCCCCCTGTATAGAGCCTTCTGCATAGTGTCCCCTGTATAGTGCCTTCCGTATAGTTTCTCCCTGTATAGTGCCTTCCGTATAGTGTCCCCCGTATAGTGCGTTTTGTATAGTGTCCCCCTGTATAGTGACTTCTGTATAGTGTCCCCTGTATAGTGCCTTCTGTATATTGTTCCCCTGTATAGTGTCCCCCGTATAGTGCCTTTTGTATAGTGTCCCCCTGTATAGTGACTTCTGTATACTGTCCCCTGTATAGTGCCTTCTGTATAGTGTTCCCCTGTATAGTGTCCCCCGTATAGTGCCTTTTGTATAGTGTCCCCCTGTATAGTTCCTTCTGTATAGTGTCCCCTGTATAGTGCCTTCTGTATAGTGTTCCTCTGTATATTGTCCCCCGTATAGTGCCTTTTGTATAGTGTCCCCCTGTATAGTTCCTTCTGTATAGTGTCCCCTGTATAGTTCCTTCCGTATAGTGTCCCCCTGTATAGTGACTTCTGTATAGTGTTCCTCTGTATAGTGTCCCCCGTATAGTGCCTTTTGTATAGTGTCCCCCTGTATAGTGACTTCTGTATAGTGTCCCCTGTATAGTACCTTCCGTAGAGTGTCCCCCTGCGCCCGGCTCGATCATGCCCCCGTCACCGTGAGTGTTCTGCGCAAGAACCAGGCATACGCAGAGCACTTACGGGCACCTGATCAAGCCGGGCGCGCGGATGGGCCGGGCATGTGCAGTTCCGCATGATTTTCAAGCTTATGGAGCTGCCATTTGGAGGACGGAGGAGAGGAACCCAGAAGACACCAAGTGGCTGGAGGAAGCCCCAGGTAAGTGCAGTACTCCATTTCTTGCCTCTGCTCAGGGTCCCTTAAGCTGGCCATACACTGGTTGATGCTTATCAAATCCTTAACACACTGCATTCAGATTTTTTTTTATAGATTTCAGCTAAACTGTCCCCCAAAATGATTAGGAATGCGTGTTTAGGGCTAAAATGATGCAAGATGTAAGTTAAAATACCTCTGAGCCAGGATAAAATCTACTAAATAAAGCCCATGGTGGGCTTGATTACCTTTGTAGAAGTGCCTAGGCACTGCTTGTTGTCCTCGGACCTCAGGGGCGTAACTATAAATCATGGGGGCCCCAGCAAACCTTTGATGGGGCCCCCAAATGTTTAAACCCTTTCACTTGCCAACCCCCTTGTGAGCCTCACAGCCTTGGGGCCCATCTTACAAGGGTCATAAAACAAGTGTGGCCATCATGATCTTCACACCCATAACATGTGTAGCCACAAACACCTGATCTGAAGGATGAACCCCTTTATCAGAGGGAGGAAAGTTGTAGTTGGGGCCCCCTTACAGCTCTGGGCCCCTCTGCAGTTGCTGGACTGCTCTCCTCTAGTAACGCCCTGCTGTGCCTCCCAGCAAGTTCCTCTGAATGGCGCAGTGCTGTTCTGAAGTGTGCAGGCTTCGAGCTGCGCCTGCACAGTGATTGTGAACGAGCGCTTGCTTTCTCTGTGCTCATGTTATTTGGAACTTGTGCCCACGCAGTTCCAATTTACATGCCGTCATTAGGTGGAGCTTCCTAATGGAGTATTCCATTGAATGTAAAAATGAAGGTGGACCTGGAATGGAGGGGAACCCCGAGGACAATGGCAGTGCCAGGACATTCCTACAAAGGTAATCTAACGCACCAAAGGCTTCATTTTTGGGCCCCAGGTTTCAGGGTTACTTTAAAGGAATCATCAGCTAAAATGAAAAAAAATTTGCTTTACCTACCTGGGACTTTCTCCAGCCCCTTGCAGCCGACTGTGCCACGCTGACCGCTTCCGCTCTTTGCCGCCATCCCGGGATCCCCGCACGGTGCAGAGGCTTACCTCGTCAATCAAGCCCATATTGTCCGCGGTGCACTGCGCAGGTGCAGTAGTTCTGCGCCTGCGCAGTAAGCCATGGACATTGGCTTGATTGACAGTGGCGAGTCATGCAGATGCAGTAAGAACGACCTCGAGGTTGGCCTCTGCACCGTGTGGGGAGCCCGGGATGGCGGCAGAGAGCAAAGCGGTCAGTGTGGGACAGTCGGCTGCAAGGCGCTGGAGAAAGTCCCAGGTAAGTAAAGCGGATTTTTTTCATTTTAGCTGATCAAACAAACACAGAATATTTATATCACGCTTTTCTCCTGGCGGACTCAAAGCGCCAGAGCTGCAACCACTAGGGCGCGCTCTATAGGCAGTAGCAGTGTTAGGGAGACTGGCCCAAGGTCTCCTACTGAATAGGTGTAGGCTTATTAAACAGGCAGAGCTGAAATTCGAACCCAGGTCTCTTGTGTCAGAGGCAGAGCCCTTAACCATTACACTATCCAGCCACCTCCAAGCTAATGGAGCTGCCTTTTGGAGGATGATTCCTTTAAGCCTTGTACATCGTGTACAGCAGCCCCTGACCCATCTCAGTCTTAGTCTATTTTTCTGCACTCACCCTGCCAGTTCTGTGCCACTTCATCATGCACTGCTTCGACAGCCCTCCTCCCCCTGCGTAGAAAAAGAACGCATTATTAGCCTAGAAACTAGCACCGTGTTTTTACTGCCTCGGCCTCGCACAGTCCACCAAGGGATCAAGTCCTGATCTCTGCCGAGTGACAGTCACCGTTTATGTCTACAAGGCTTAAACTCTTCATACCATGGGCTGAAGGGTATAAATGCACGCAAACACACTTGCACGCAGGCTCCCGCAGCGCATGTGCACATCAGCAGGACGTTTATATACACATCCTATTTGTACTAAAGGTACACAAATAGGATGTTTATAAACAACCATTTTGCAGGAAATGGTAAAAGTATCACTGAATCTGGGAATTTGATTGAAGCCCATGGTGGTGCTGCTCGTTGTCTTCAGATTTCCTCCCATTCCTGTCTTCAGAAGTTTCCCTGAGCCTTGCTGATGAATTCAGAACTACGCAGGCTCGAGTTCTGAACCACACTTGCACTCCAACATTAAGGGCTTGATTCACAAAGCCATGATAACTGTTATTACGGCTGTTAAAAAGTGCTTTGTGCAAAAAACTGTAATCACGTGCAAAAATTCCCCTTTTTACGCTAAAACGCACGTGAAGCACTTTTCACAGCGTGATACCAGTTATCACACTTTTGTGAATCGAGCCCTAAGTGTGTTTCCACAAGTATTTTCTTCCACTGTGCAGGTGTAGTTCGAAACTCATGCATGCGCAGTTCAGAATCGCTCAGCACTGCTCAGAGGAACTTCCAGGAGGCTGGGAAAAGAAGAGGACTGGGCACCTAGAACGGGCGGGAACCCAAAAACAACCAGCAGCATCAGGAGACTCAGTAGGCAATCTAGTCCACTATGGACTTCATTCAGATTTTTTTTCCCAATTCAGGGGTACTTAACCACCCTGGCGTTCTGATTAAATCGCCAGGGTGGCTGCGGGAGGGTTTTTTTTAAATAAAAAAAAAACTATTTCATGCAGCCAACTGAAAGTTGGCTGCATGAAAGCCCACTAGAGGGCGCTCCGGAGGCGATCTTCCGATCGCCTCCGGCGCCCAGAATAAACAAGGAAGGCCGCAATGAGCGGCCTTCCTTGTTTCGCTTATATCGTCGCCATAGCGACGAGCGGAGTGACGTCATCGACGTCAGCCGACGTCCTGACGTCAGCCGCCTCCGATCCAGCCCTTAGCGCTGGCCGGAACTTTTTGTTCCGGCTACGCTGGGCTCAGGCGGCTAGGGGGGCCCTCTTTCGCCGCTGCTCGCGGCGAATCGCCGCAGAGCGGCGGCGATCAGGCAGCACACGCGGCTGGCAAAGTGCCGGCTGCGTGTGCTGCTTTTTATTTCGTTAAAATCGGCCCAGCAGGGCCTGAGCGGCAGCCGCTGGCGGTGTTGGACGAGCTGAGCTCGTCCAGACCGCTCAGCTGGTTAAAGGGGAACTGAAGTAAGAGGTATACGGAGGCTGCCATATTTTTCCTTTTAATCAATACCAGTTGCCTGGCAGCCCTGCTGGTCTATTTCTCTGCAGTAGTATCTAAATAACACCAGAAACAAGCATGCAGCTAGTCTTGTCAGATCTGACTTTAAAGTCTGAAACACCTGATCTGCTGCATGCTTGTTCAGGGGCTATGGCTAATAGTATTAGAGGCAGAGGATCAGCAGGGCTGCCAGGCAACTGGTATTGCTTAAAAGGAAATAAACATGGCAGCCTCCATATACCTCTCTTTTCAGTTTCCCTTTAAAGTTGTTTTTATGATATGGTACACATGGTCAGGTTCCCAGCCAACCAATCACTCCCCCTGAGGCTGGTTTTACACTTCAGAATAGCGGTCAGAAATCAACCTTCATATGACCCTGGGTCAAGGTGCAGCGACCCCCCCCCCCCCCCGGCTAGTAACACACTCTCTGCTGGGCAGGAAGTACGTCACTGGGATTCCTATCTGTCCGTGTATGTGACATCGCACCGCGCTCCTGTTGTACACACACTTACTGCGTCGCCCATTGACTTGCATTACTGCATAATCCATGCGGTAGGCACAGATCATGAGGTAATGGGTGATTTTGATACGTTTGGTGCACTGCGCTGTGCAAACAGTGCTTGTCTTCATAGACATGCATGGCTTATACGGCAGGAAAGCATAACACAGGGCAACGCAGTGCACAAGGGGCCTCAGTGATTTCCTGAACAGCAATCGATCGCTCAAGAGTGCCAAGTCTCTATATACACATGGCTTTTCTGTCTGATCTTTTGTTGTTGGCTAATTCCGGTGGATTTCCTGCTCTGGTGACGGTATATCAATTGGTTGTGTACACATTCACATGCAAGACCGATATATTTACCAGCATGTCTGATCAAATGATCGTTCATTGGTCCTTTCCTATCAATCCATGATTGAATTCCTTTCTGTGCAATCTCATAAGATCATTTGTCGATTGGAAGGTACATCCTATTGCATATACCAACCCTAATGCCTGGTACTCACTATGCAATTTCCCATCAGATTGACAGTCAAATCGATAATTTCCAATATTCTGATCTAACTTCCGATTGTTTTTCTGATCGATTTTGTATAGAAGTGATCGGAAAATCGATCAGAAATCAGATTGGATCTGTCAGAAATGATTGATTTGACTGTCAATCTGACGGGAAATTGCATCATATGTACCGATCCTAATGGCTCCAGATTGCCCAGACAGTTACAGATTGCTGAGCTCCTAGGAACACTCAGCAGACATTTTGCTTTCTCATTTGCCCAAACTCAAATGAATTCAGCAAAACTTTTTTTCTTGCATAATTAATTTCATATACCATCCTATCAAACGTGTATTACAATAAACAGCTATAAAATCATCCCATCAATGACTTCACACTGAACTCGGATCAACACTCTCTCATAGAGGTCCAGTGCGGGACAGGGGGGCAGCAGTTTAGCGATCTATACAAACCGTTTCCAATAATTAAAGCGTTAATAAGATTATTAGGAGAGATATATAGAAAAAAAAATCCTGGTGGTGCTGAAGGGGGGGTGGACTTCCTGTTATCATTTCAGCTTGTGTTTGTAATAACATTTGCACTGCAGGGAAAGAGAATAAAAAAGAGATAGAGCATTACAAGTCCACCCCTTTACCAACATCACCCTCAGCACTTCCAGGAATAGAGAGGGAGGGGGGAGGGGCTGAGCGGGGAGAGGGGAGGAGGGACTGGGTGGGCTGAGCGGGGCGAAGGGAGGACGGACTGGGGCTGCCTCGCAGCCAAGCAAACACACTCCACGCACAGCGGACCTCCCCTTTAACCAATAGCAGCTTTGCAAAACAGAAAAAAAACTAAACCCCACACACATACACTATGAAAAAAAAAACCATCCCCTCCCCCTTCAAAAAGTACAGCTTTCAATGTGCTAAAGTGGGATCGGACTTCCAATGGGAAAATTGCTTGAAGAATGCAGAACCCCCGCTACTTTTGCAGACAAGCAGATAGCCTTTATCCTCGGATTCATATTTGCATCCAGTACAAATAAACCCCCCACGGCTGTGTGTTGATTTAAAAAAAAAAGCAGTCTAGGTATTAAGAAGATAAAAAGATTGAAAAAAAAAATCATTTTAGCTCACGTTTCGGCCGAACACTGTTTGCATCAACATATGCATCATGTTGCATGTGATTTTCCAGGTCGCTCATAACAGCTGCTGGCGCTGAATGGAGAGAAGCTAGAGAGAGAGTGGTTGTAGGTGAGTTACTTTCTTTGTTTGTTTGTTTTTTTCCTTACCTCCATTCATCCTCTGATTATTGTTACATGTTTTGCGCTGAGCATTTCCAAGCTCCCCCTCCCTCCCACACATTGTGTACCAGATAACACAACACTGCCAAAAGTTTACATCTTGCAACTTGCTGTTGTTATCTGCCACTTCTTCCACTTGCTAGTGGGACTACAGCTGTGTAGAGTCTATCCCTTGGTTATGAAAGTATTCAGTGTATCCCCTGGATCAGAAAAGTATTCAGTATATCCCTTAATTATAAGATCTGTAGAAGTTTGCCTTGTTTTTTAGAAGTGCAGCCTTGCAGAAAACAACCTCCCTCTGCTACCCTCCAAAAGAAGTATTTTTATGAATGAGTCTTTGTTGTCATTAAGTGTTTGTATAGCGCTGACATTTTCCACAACGCTTTATGGTGTAATTCTGCAATTCGTGTCACTAAATGTCCCGCCGAGAGGCTCACAATCTAATGTCTCGACCGCGGGCTGGGGGCAGTTTGGAAGGATGCCAACGCAACCACCAGTGTGTTTTTGAGATATGCTAACATGTAGAGAACATACAAAAAATATACGCATGGAGTGTTTTGGTCGGGAATTGAACATGAGACTCTAATGCTGGGAACACACGATGCAATTTCCTGTCCGATCGATGGGAATCGGGTGATTATTTACAACATTTCAGACCTGTTTATCATCCAGAAAGGGATTGGTATTGCAAAGTGATCATCGGAAAATCGTTCCCTTTATCGATCGGGGGAAATTTGGACATGTACACACAGTACGACTTCCTGTCTTATCACCCTACGATCGGAAGGGATGCATCGTGTGTCCCCAGGATTAATCTACTAGACAAGAATGCTAGCCACTGTGCTACCCAGAATTCAGGTTTGTATTGTTTTGATTGCATTCTACTAATAAGAGGTGACATTTAGTTGCCAATGGTTACTGCATGCTTGCTCTGGGCACTACTACTTTCATCTTGGTCCGCAGAAGCATAATAATATCAACTATTATTATTATTAAGCATTTATATAGTGATGACATTTTTTTCTGCTGCACTTTGCAGAGTATATCAAACTATTCACAACACTATAAAGTTAGCCATATACTACTGGATGTGGCCAAAACATATATCCCTCTCAGATCAGAATCTGATCAGAGAGGAACCTATGTCATTGAATTCTTCCTCACACTGCTCATAGATTTTTTTTAAAATAGATTTCAGCATGAACTTGATTAAAAAGCTATGGAACTGTAGCGTTGCACTGTTCGGTGCAGTGCGCCGATATGGGCCATCGATCTGCCGATGCTCCCCACTGATCGATCGATATCTTCGATTGATTTTGGCTGAAAGTTGATCTGATGATCGATTGGGCTAGCAGGTTGGGTCATCGATTTCTCAAAGATTCGGTACAATCTACCGGAAATTGATAGAAAAAAATCGATAAGTGTATGTACATCTTTACTATTCCTCATTGGGGCTCGCAATGTAATGCCCCTACAACAGACAAGCCAAGAGAAAGGCAACGAGCAAGTATATTTATATGTTGGAGGAAACTGGAATGCCCAGAGGAAACCCACCCAAACACAGGAAAAGTATATACATTTTATGCAGACAGCCTTCCTAGGATTTGAATCCGGATCTAGTGCTGCAAGGCGAGAGCGCAAGACAATTTTTCATCAAACAGCAGGGTTTAAAAAATACTTTTATTCTGTTCACTTGTATAGAGGTAAGCTTAGAATTATGCAGGCTGATATTGTTACAAAATGTACACTTTTTGAATGCAAAGCTTGCAACCTGTTTTGTACTTTATTTAATAACAAACGATGAACAACAGTTGTTTGTTGCTTTGGTTGTGCTGAACTTTCGAAGTGTAAAATTTGGTTGCCATGGGTTACTGCCCTCCTGCTCTCTTTATATAATTTAAATATTCATGTATTGAGGCTTTCCCATGTCGTCAAAGGTACAAGTCATCTCCATCATGCAAGACATGCAGTGATATTTAATATGTGCTTTTCATAACCTAACACATTTAGACCCCAATGCTGGGTCAGAAACAAGTAGGTAGGTAGACTTTGTTGCAAAATGAAAGGGTGGTTCTTTTTTTGTTTGTTTGTTGGTGTGTCTGAAAAGCTTCCAATCAGATTTTACATGCAGATGAATTTGTCTTCATTTAAAAACCAAAAAGATAAGTGGACCAGTAATTTCCCATAGCAACCAATCAGCAACCACTGTCATTGTGCTGAACTGATGGAAGGTGAAAACGGTTGCTAGGAATTACTCCACATGCGCTGTTTCCAATCCCTCTTTTAAGTGTTTGCATTCAGGTCCTCGGACAATTCTGCACGTTTTATTATGGAGGGCATGCCGTCACATTTTATATAGGCTTCTTATATCTCAAACTACCTAGATTTAAACCAACTTAGAAATAGATATTATAGTTATTGTCAAAGGAGCTTGCAATCGCATCTTGTGGTCAGATTTAAGTTTTGTGTTTAGCTACGTACACACATGCGACAACGATCGTTTGTTGTGAACGACGAACAAACTTTTAATTGACGAAAGAACGATCTAAGTAAAGTTAGCTTTTAAAGGTGTGTAACGATCTGATCGTTAGAACGAACGTTACATCACGTAAAGCGACTATTGTGATTGCGCATAAAAATAAAATGTTCCATGGAGAAATAGAAAAATGCGCATGTCAAGCCTAGTACGAACGACCGTTTCCAACGATGTACTACTTTTGCAAACGATCGTCGTTGGAAAAAATCCGCCAAGCTAGATCGTTCGTTTTTGACGATCTAGCTCATCCGTCGTTAGACTTAATGGTCGTTGGCTGCTTTTTTTAAAACGATCATCGTTTGAAACTATCGGGGAACGATAGTTTCAAACGACTATAGTCGCATCTGTGTACGCACCTTTAGAGTGCAAATTGTTAGAAAAAAAGTGCAAGGTTGCATTTTCACGGGTTACTTATTCACCGGAAGTGTATGTAGTATGCAATATTGCTGACATATATATAAAGTCTTGTGCACACTTTCAATTATTATTGGCCAATCACTGACCAATTTCACCACAGCCATGTAGTAGGAGAGCTTACCTGCACAATCTGCTCGTAGTATTCAATATCTGTTGACCCTCATACTACACGGTGGTGGTAAAATTGGTGGTCAGTGATTGGCCCATTATAATTGGAATTGTGTACCAGGCTTTTGCCTGGAATACACATCCAATATTGATTGGACAATCACTGACCAATTTTACCACCTCCATGTAGTATGAGTGTCAACAGATATTGAATACTACGAGCAGATTGTGCAGGTCAGCTCTCCTACTACATGGCTGAGGTAAAATTCGTAAGTTATTGGCCAATCAACATTGGACGTGTGTACCAGGCTGGGACCCCTGACACTTCAATTTTCACTTTTTCGTGGCTGCTAATTATTTCCAATTAATATGGAATTATATTTATTTACTCAGCCATAGCCTTACATAATGATACATAGATACCGCCATCAGCGGCTTGATTAATAACAAACTATCTACCCGTGTATGCCCAGCATTAGGCTGTATTCACAGTGGGAGGTTGCGGTTTAATGCGACGTTAAAGTCGCAATGTGTCTGCGTTAAGAGGTAACGCACTGCAAGCAGTGAGCTACCACAGCGCAACATTTGTTTAACGCGACTTTAACGTCGCACTGTGAACGGCCCATAGGGTTAGCATTGCAGTGCGGTAAGCTGCGTTATAAGACTTTATAACGTGCGACCATAACGTCCCACTGCGAATGCGACCTTAGACTAGGTTCACACTAGGTCCGGAACCGTATCCGTGGCGCAGTTTTTCAAACCTGATCAAAACCGGAGCCACGGATAGCAATGTTTAAAATAGCAGTCTTTACCCAAACAAAAAACGGATCCGTCTGCGTTTGCTGCATTTTCACGGACCGCATATGGATCCTGATACAAGTAGGAGTAGTGGCAGGCAATAGGAAAATGGATCCCCCTCTACACAGACCGTTTTGGACACAGTAACGTATCTGTTTTCTGTGTCCCAGCCCTGCCTGTGGGTGGGGAGGGGGCCGCCATGCTGGAGGGGGTAGCAGCCAGGACGTGGGGGTTGCACCTGGGTCCCCGCTCCCCCTCCAACTAGTTTCTGCTTAAAATACTTTAAGGCTAGTTACACACCAGGACATTGCGTTTAGGGGACGTTATAGGGCACATAACGTGCCCCTTACGCAACGCCTGGTGCTCTCTGGTGTAGACGTCGGAGTGAGCCGCGTTGTGCAGCTCACTCTGGCGTCCGTGATGCCGTGATGCGTACTCTTGGACGCATGCGGCATCACGTGGTCCCGCCCGGCCAATCGCCGCACAGCGCGGCCGCTCCAGGAAGTAAACACTGGACGTCACTGAGTGCAGTGAATATTAATTAGCTATGTGCCCGGCCGCTCTCCCCTCCTCCCCAACATGACTGAGCATGTGCAAACAGTCTAACGCGGCTTAGCCGCGTAGAACGCACAGCATGCAGCACTTTGCTGCGTTACAATGTAACGCAACGTGGGCAGTGTGAACAGCCCACTTGTGTTACAGTGCTGTGCGTTGGGGGAGCGTTACAGGCTGCACTAATGTGCACCTGTAACGTCCCTGTGTGCCTAAAAATCAATGTTATAAAGCAAGCGGCGAGCGGGGAACTTACCTCCTTGCGCTCCGCCGCTAGCCGCAACATTTCCTGTATGCCACCCAATGAAGTACAGAAGGCGGCATTAGGAAGTGACGCGGCGAGTGGTAGAACGGAAGAAAGTAAGTTCCGCACCCACCGCTTGCTTTATAACATTGGTTTTTAAAGTATTTTAAGCATAAACTAGCTGGAGGGGGTGCGGGGAAGGGGGGACCCAGGTGAGGGACGACGAACTCCCTCCCCGCCGTCCGCCGCAACTCCCCCCCCCCCCCCCCCCCCCGTCCTGGCTGTTACCCTTTCCAGCATAGCGCCCCCTAGGCCTGAACGATTTTAGGAAAAAAATGAATTGAGCGATTTCTGTCCGGAATTGCGATTTCAATTCGATTCACGATCTCCTTCAAATTAAGCTGTGTTCCCCCCTCTGTGCCTGTTTGTTCCCCCTCTGTCCCCCTGTCTCTCCTTGTGCCCCCTTTGCCTCTTCATGCCTCCTTTGAGTCTCTCTCTTGCCCCCTTTGTGCTTCTGTGCCCCCTCTGTGTCTCTCTCTGTGCCCCAAGCTGCATCCGTTCTGGACATAGCTTCCAGCACGAGTCCATCGATGCCCGTCTATCCACTTCTTGCAGGCTCAAATGCACAGAATACTTCCTGTATGTCATGTGACTTACAGGAACTCAGAATTTTGCCCAAGCACAAAATCCGGCAGAGGGCGATAGAGGACGGAAAGTATGTCCAATACTGCGGGCCGCACGCGCTGGGACTTTGGAAAAGTTTGAAGGCGCTTCTTCAAACCTCCCCATGTGGAAATGACATGATTGCGATATTTGCCACTTTGACGATTCTGAAATTGTGATCTTGGTGATCACGATTTCGATTTAAAATCGATTTATCTTTCAGGCCTAGCGCCCCCCCCCCCCACCCACCCAGCCTTACTGTGCAGGGGGTCCTCCGGAACAAAGGGGCCCTACAGCTGCAGTTCCTGGCAACTGGTCAGGTTTCCTCTCACGTTCCAACCTATTCTGGGAAAATAAAACCAGAGATTTAGGTTGGTTGCCCCAGCAGCGATGGTGATTGTGGTTCCAGGAACTGCAGTACTCATTTGTGTCTGGCTGGGAACGCACTCGGCAAAAACGGAAAACGTACAAAATACAAGTCAATGGGCCGCATGAAAAAACGCATATGCTTGCGTTCTGCAATGTGGGTTTTCAAAAACGCTGGTTTTGTTGCATGTTTTTCAAAAATGCATAAAAAACGCACCTAATGAAAGTCAATGGTGACACAGAGGTATTGCGTTTTAGTGCGTTTTGCATTCACTTTTATATGCATTTTTAAAAAAACGAAGTTTGCTGATGTATTTCCCCTCCCTGTTGACATCCTAGTGATTTGCATAAAACTTATTAAAAAACGCATACAAAACGCATATGTGATTTATATATGCAAACCGCAAATGCATTAAAACGCATACAAAATGCAGGAAAAACACCCGAACGCATATGCAGCAAAACGCTACGTTTCCGGCACTGCCTAGTGTGTTCCCAGCCTCTCTGATTCCTGCAGTATCGTCATCAGTTAGACGGTTATGAAAACTGGACAATTCCCTTGTTTTTCTATGAGGCTTGGTTCACACTGCACAGATCAAAAAGTGATCCCGTAAAAACTGATCCATTTTCAGTTTCAAATGGATCAGTTGTTAACAATGGGCATCAGTTTTTCATCCTTGTGTTCTGTTCTGTTACTTGTTGCCTTCCGTTTGGTATACCCACGGCACATCTGACGGATCCGCAGACTCCCTATACTTGCATTCCGTTCACTGGGAGTGACAAAATGGATCTGATACGAACGGACTTATGTGAACAGATCCTATTGCTTTGCATAGGTTCTGTGTAACCATTGGGATCCATTTGGTTTCGTTCTGCTAAGTGGAACTTTTTTTGTGCAATGTGGGATTGGACCAACTGGGGCATTTTGGGATCATTGACAATCGCTGGTGATTCCCAAAAATGCTTTGCCAATGAAAGTAAGTGGTTGGAAGCCCACTAGTGCGATTGCGATTAGTAGTAATCGCAGGACTTGCAGCATTTTGAGCGCAAGTGCTGCAAAATTACTTTGAAAAGTGATTTTCAAGAGCTGTGGGGGGACCAAGCGATTACAATTTAAATAAACTTTGTTATACTCACCAGGTATCTGGATTTCCTGCTTCCGCCATAGCCCGTCCCCCCAAAAAAAGAGGTCACAGGTGCTTCTCTGAATGGTTCTAGACAAGCACCTATGACCTCTTCCTTTGGTGGCACGACTGTGGACGGAGGCTGGACATTTGACACCTGGTGGTAAGTAGTATAATAAAGTTTATTTTTAAAAAAAAATGAAAATCGTTAATTGTGTGGGAAACACGATCGTTATGGTACTAGGAATCGCTGCACACAGCGCTGCAGCAATTTTTAGTGGGTTCCAGGCCTCTGCACAAGGTAAATAGAACATAACTAAGATAAAAAGAAACATGTAAATGCTAATTTCCATTGATCTGAAATCACCATTCCATGGTCTCAGCAAGCCTCATTTCCAGTAACACTGGGAGTGTCCTGTATTGTCTCCAGCTCGCCTGTGTCCATTCTTCCTCTCCCAATCGAATATCAAGGACCCATTTCCACTGAGTTTGAAATTTCTATGCAAATATTCGCATTAACACAATCAGCGGGAAGGGACGCGGACGGGGAGCGGTGGCATAGAGGAGGCGGGGGAGCGGCGGAGAGTGACAGCGTACATGTAAACAGCCTGCTTGCGACGCGCTGTGTGTTGCTAGCACGGCGGTTTACTTTGGGGGGCACAGCGCAGGGGGGGGGGGGCCTGGGGGGAGATAATATAGCAACAGAGGCTGGGTATTATATGCAGAACCAGCCTCTGTGCGCAATTAGGATTTGTAAATCCCACCTCGAGTTCTCTTTAAGGGTAGGAACACACTAGGCAAATTCGCATATGCGTATATCCTGGGGGTGGGAACACACTAGGCAGTGCGGTAAAAGTAGCGTTTTGCTATATATACTTTTGTGCGTTTTTAGTGCGTTTGCGTTTTTGTTCCGCACATGCATTTTTCTTGCATCTTGTGTGCGTTTTAATGTGTTTGCGGTTCGCATATATAAATCACATATGCGTTTTGCATGCGTTTTTTTTTTTTTATGCATTTTATGCAAACCACTAGTGAGTCAACAGGAATCAGAAATACATCATCAAACTTTTTTTTTTTTTTTTTAACGCATAAAAAAACACACACAAAAACGCAATACCTCTGTGTCACCATTGACTTTCATTATGTGCGTTTTACATGCGTTTTGGAAAAATATGTAGCAAGACCAGCAAGATAAACGCACATTGCAGGACACAAACATAGCATTTCTGCCTAGTGTGTTCCTACCCAGAAACCAATCCATTCAATGGAGTCGTTTCCATTGCATGCGTTTTTCCAAATGCACTGTGATGCAGGAAAAAATATGGACTGCATGCTGCAGATTTTAGCACCACGCACTGTCTTGCATGTGAATCGCGATTAATGAAAGTCAGTGGTTCAGGATGCCAATGCGAATTTTCACTTTTTTATAGTATGCGGTTTCCCATCTAACATGATTCTTCCTGATTCATGTGTAGTCACAGTGATGTCATGTTACTATGGAGATTAAAGATTGGATGCGAAAATTCACTTTCAGAATGCGCATAAAACACGCATAAAAATGCATGCGGTTTCACAATTTCTAATTAAAAACATGTCCACAGCCATACGCAAATCATATGCGAGACAGTGGAAATAGGCACTTACCAATTTAAAAAAAAAGTGCTGTTTGCTAATTGCTATGTACAAAACAATCCCTGGGGATTTATCAGGCACAGGTGATGAGGAGTATAGATAATTGTTTAACAGCAGAGTATATGTAAACTGCACCACAGATAAAACTCTCTGTCTACACTAGGTGTCCTGTTGGTTCAGGAGCACAACCCTATCATGATAGCAGATTATTTAATTGTTCAACTGCCTCTTGGTGCTATGTCATACCAGGGAGTCAACCAGTCAGCATCTGGACCTAGCACGGTGCAAGGATATGTCTCAAAATTGCAGAAAAGACCCAGGGCCCATATGCAACTCACTTTTTCTCCTGAGTTTTCTCCAAGGTGAAATTTTCACAATGTATCATAAAATCCCTCTTATGGTGGCCATACACGGTACAATAAAAACGTTTGATTTTCCCGTTTATTCGATCTAAATGATCGAATTGAATGAAAGTTGAAAATATTTTTTTTTTCGATCAAGAAATTTGAACGATTATCCCGTTTTTTCGGGAAAAATGATCGGACATGCTGGAAAAATCTTTATATTCGATCTAATGGAATAATCGAACTAAATTATCTAATTGAAAAATTGTACCATGTATGGCCACCTTTAAAGAGAACCCGAGGTGGGTTCTAAGAACGCTAATTGCACACAGAGGCTTAGTCTGCATATACTGCCCAGCCTCTGTTGCTGTACCGATCCACCCACAGGCCCTCTTGCGCTCTGCTTGACCCCCATAAATCATACGCCGAGCTGTCTACACGCAGCGCGTCGCAGCCGGCTGTTTACCTCTGGATCTGTCACTCTCGGCGCTCCCCCGTCTCCTCCATATCTCCGGTCCCCACCTGCGTCCCTTCCCTCCAATCAGCGGGGAGGGAAGGGACGCGGACTCTCACGTGCACAGTATAGAGCGGCCTGACTTCGGGAGCTCGAATGCTCCCGAAGACTTCCGAAGCCCACCCCCAGCAGAAGCGAGCAGTCTTTGACCCATGGGGAGTAGGAAGGCTCTATAGACGAACACTTTCATTCCAGCGCAGGAGACTTGGGCACAGCAGTGATTAACTTCAGCGCCGTCAGAAGACGGAGCTGAAGTTACTTATAAAACACTATAATTCAGCCTCCAGCAATTGCTGGAAGCTGAATTATTTCATTCCGCACCATCCATTGCGGCCTGGAGGGGGAATAGTATTTAACGTCGATGGGAATTTGTGCAGGAACAGGATAAGCCATATATAACGGCTGTATCCTGCAACAAAGTCTCCTGTGCCAATTCCTCTCGTACGCTCTGCCTCTATAGGACCCAGAACCTTCCCTCTTCTTTGGTAAGTATCAGTTTTTTGTTTTCATTTTTGCTTCAGACTCCCTTCAAAAATTTGACTTTATTGCATAAGAGCATTAAAAGCACAACGTTTCGGCTCATAGGCCTTTGTCAAGTGCGCACTTGTCAAAGGCTTGTGTGCTGAAAGGTTGTGTTTAATCCTGTGATGCAATAAAGTCGAGCTTTTAAGCTTCAAATCCAGGTGGAGACCTTTCTGTTTTTGCAATTTTCAGGAGCACAAGCCTTTCAAACAGTCTTTTTCCAGTAGCGCTTCCAAAAGTCTCTAAATTATACAACAGATATCAGCCAACTTGATTCACCACAGTGTAATCACATAACGTTTCTAAGCCACTCCCATCCGTGCGCTAGGAGATGTAGTGTGATTACACTGTGGTGAATCAAGTTGGCTGATATTCGTATATATAACTAGGAGATTTTTGGAAGCGCTGCTGGAAAAATACTGGTGGTAGATGATTGTTTAGACAAGAGAGAATACTCACATCTTTAGTAGAGATGGTCAGTGAGTAAATAGATCCAGTGGACACCCCTACAGCAATTTGTGCATCAAAATTCTTGGTTATTAAAGAGGTTCTGTAAGAAATAAGAGTGCCCCTATGGGTACTTACCTTGGTTGAGGAAAGCCTCAGGATCCTAATGAGGCTTCCTCCGACCCTCCGTTCCAGTGCTGTCAGCCGCCGAAGATCCGCCAAGGCTCCAGAATCATAACATTCCTGTGTCAGCCTCATGCAGGCACAGTATCAGTTTTCCTAGGGGCTCAGGCAGAAATAGTTGAGCCCGATCGGATCAATTCTACTGTGCAGGCGCAGACACGGTGCGCCTTCACAGTAGAGCAGATCCAATTGGGCTCAGCTATTTCCATATGAGCTCAAAGGGAAGCCATTACTGTGCCTGCACGAATCTCACACAGGATTGTTATGATCCTGGAGCCCCGGCGAATCTACGGCAGCTGACAGCGCTGGATTGGAGGGATGGGGGAAGCCTCATTAGGATCCAGAAGCTTCCCCCTCCTGAGGTAAGTACCCATAGGGGCACTTTTTTTCTTACAGATCCTCTTTAAAGTTGATGTGAATGAGAGAACTCACTTCAGGTTAGATACTTACCTACAGTATGTAGGGGTCTGGATCCCATAGAGCCTTCCCAGTCCCACCATTTCAGCACCACTTGGGAAGCCTTGGAAATGTACACGCCTCCTCGAATACTTCTGAAGACGAGCCCATCTGTACTGCGCATGTGCGATTCCGGGCTTGTGCATGTGCAGTACAGATGTGCCCATGTTCGGAAGCACTTGGGGACATGAGTTCTTCTGAAGGCTGCCCAAGAAGTACCAAAGACACATCCTGTCACAGAACTTAATCCCTTGCCGGCTGCTCCATGCCGATTGGCGTGAACGCGGTGGCAGCAGCCCCAGGACCACTCCATGCTAATTGGTGTGAAGTCCTGGGGCAGAGTTTTGCAGGAGATTGCGTGCCTCCGTCATCAGTCTCCCAGCGGTGATCGCCACTTAGAGACTGCTACACGGTGAAATCGCCGTCTATTTACATGGTACAGCACTGCAATCTACTGCCCCCCCCCCCCCCTGCAAAGGCAAGGGTTGCAGGGGCTACTGTCACACCACCAATGCCAGGAGTGGGGCTTTAATTAGGCTGCATGCCTTGTACAAAGCAGTTATGATGTGAAATATCCAGTAGCCCAAAGCAAGCAATCAGGAAGTACATTTGACCGGAATCAGATTGGTTGCTATAAGTTACAGAACTTTCTTCTCAATACTAAAAGCCCGAAAGACACTAGGTGACTCTTCCGCCTTCTAATGAAACAAACATAATATAGCGTTGACTAACCTTCAATAAAGCAGACAGGAATACCAAGTGCTTAAAATAGCTACGTGATCCGTGTTGCTTTCAGCGTGTCCAAACGTCGCTTCCTTATCTTGTATTTGGAATTCAGCAGAACCCAGAAACACAAGCAGATTAATCTGGCTCCTCTATTAAATGGTAAACTCCACAGAACTAGGGCCATCCAATGTTTTTAAAGAGTTTAGCAGCTTCTGTCTGGTCTTTTTATTAGAACCCTGCGATTGGTAATACGCTAATCTTTGCCAGATCCACAGCGGCTTGTACTTTTGTGTACATTGCAGCACAGATGGGACTATTAATTCATATGCAATATAAAGGTCCATTTCATTTCCTTTAAAGGGCTCTGTGGAAGATTACACTTTACGATCAGAGGAAGGTGGTGATGGAGACTGTAGAGGTAGTCCGGGGCTGTATGTCATTCCTAATCTGTATGGATGCCTAAGGACATGGAATGTGTCATTTAATGGCTTGGCAGGTAGTCTTCTAGCTTCTGAAAGTCCGGCTTATATGGGCAGACTTTACAGTAACTTGTAAAACACCTTTTTTTTTGTACAGACTTTACAGTAAAGTCATAACTTGAATGATGTACTTTATTCTAATTACAGAGAATACAGAGACTTACAGGTCTTCCAATTTAAACTTTACTAACGTAAAACAAGGTCTGTTTTCAAGTAGTTGAGGCAAGTTTTTGACATGTAAAGCGTAGAAATGACTGAAGTAAAGTAGTGTTCTCGTTTACTGCTACATTCATGACATTGTTGGCAGTTTTGGAGCCCTGTTTTCTGGAAATAGGAGATGACAGCTTCTTGAACTGTAGATAGTCTATGGCAGAGTTGCCCAACCATGTCCTCAAGGTCCACCAACAGTACATGTTTTGCAGGAAACCACAAACATGCGCAGATGAGGTAATTAGTGTCTCACCAGTGCTAATAATCTACCTCTGTGGATTTCTACAAAACATGCACTGTTGGTGGGCCCTGAGGACAGGGTTGGGGAACACTGGACTATGGGACAATTTCTACTCACTCAAGGAAACATCTACCAGAGAAGGCAATAATGTTTTTGGATCATGTTTATATATGGATTGTTCTTTGCAGTGTCTTGCATTTGTGGATACAGCAATGAGGTGTGTTCAAAGGCAATAGTTTTCAGAAGTGTGCCCGAGTCCATGAAATGATTTCCAATACAGAATTATGTCTGTTTTTAGTGCAGTACGGTCCGAGGGCCTGATGATCACAGCCATCCAATACTTGCTTTTGATCTTGTGCGCAGAGATCTATCTGAATTCGATTAATTGTTTGCAACTGTAAATTGAAAAAATAATACTTTTAAAGTGCACCTTTGCTGTACATGAAAAACTCAAGAGGTACGCTAATACTGAAAAGTTATAATGCCCGGCACGTCGTTTGTGTAATAAGAGTCACTGGAGCACAGTATCAGTCAGGTTCTCTGCCTTTTTTTTTTATATCTGATTTAGAAAAAGCCATTTTCTGCAAGAGGGTGGAACTATGCTCCAAACACATCTGACAGGAGGCTGAGCATTTGTGATTGCCGTGTGGGATCATCAGTACCAACACATCATATTTAGTCAATGCAGGAGACATTGTTCTAACATCCCAACAAAATATCTCCACTTTTACCTTGTTTCTGGTTCAAAACAAAATGGAGGTACTCTCTTGCTGATCTCAGCATGATGCTCAACTCACTACATCCCCCAGGAGTCCCTTTCCCGGTGCAAAACCCAGAGTTGATTTTGTGGGCCTGGAAAAACCACCAAATCTTTTATTTTGGGGAGGGGCCAAACTCCAGCACCGGCTTCCACACAAAGCCACTTCAGGCAGTCTCCTGTCTTTTCTGGAGGCTTATAACAATAAGGCTAAATTCACACTAGCGTTTAATGTTGGTGTCTTCTTTACGTTTGCTGTGTCAGGAAAATGGCAGGTAACATGAGGCATACCTACAATGGATTTCTACGGCGGCCATCACACTGGCACTCATACTCGACTTTCAGATGGCATTGAGTCTTACGAATATTATGGGTCATGTCTTTCATCCATTTCTTGAGCTCAAACCCCTTAACCAACTTAAATAGGAGCACCTTGAAAATGCTTAATGAACATCATAACGCCCAGGAGACATTCAGACCTTCCATCTACAGGAAATAGCTCAGAACACACCTTAAAATGTTGAGGATCTTCTTCTCCTCGTCATAGAGAGAGAAACACAACATGGAGCCAGCAGACCTCAGCCCCAAGTTGGAAGCCAGACCAAAGCTGCAAAACGCCTCATTGGCAGGGTACAGTGACTGCTACAAAAATACAAACCTGTGAAAGGCTGTGCTGGAGAGGCTGACTTCTGATTGGGTTTATGGCACTATATGTGGTCATCCCACCAATGAAATCCCACCACCTTGGTCATCACTACAAGCAACCTGTAATGCTGGGAATACACAATGAGTTCTTTTAGCAGATTAATTGGCCAATCGATTTTCCGATCGTTTTTCTGATTGATTTCCATTCACTTCTATGAGAAAATCGATCAGAAAAACGATTGAAATCAGATTGGACCTGTTGGAAATTATCTTTCGAGCCATCTATCTGCCAAAAAATCTCAAGATGTATTCCCAACATGACACCTTTTTTGAATGGCTTCCTCTAGTTATATTTTCTACAGTGGTAAAGTGAAAAGCCCTTTATCACGCCTAAACAAACTTTGCTCACGCGCAAAGTATCACGTGCAAAGCCCGGTGTGCGCAAAATGAATAGGCCCACCCGATGCGCCTATAAAGGCGCCCTAAATGTTGCATAGGTGCGACATTTAGGGCGCATCCAATGCGCCTTTATAGGCGCATCGGGTGCGCCGTTTTCGGCTGGCTTTTGCGCGTGCAAAGTTTTGCGTGCGATACTTTGCACGCGATCTGATTTTACTAGGTGCGTGCTAACTACTTACAGTAGCACCCTGGTTAGCACGCCCAAAGCCTTTAGGCGTGCTAACTAGGTTAGCACCAGTTAGTGAATCAGGCCCCTAGTCTCTTGTCACTCCTTTTTATGGCTTATTTAGTCACTATTGGAGTCCCTCTATACTATTTACTTGCACATCTTTGGTCCTGAAAGGATTAAATCTTTTCTGTAACCTAGAACACATGCATAATTTCCAGCAAACCTCCTCCAAGTTTGCCACTCATTTAATCTATGGAAAACATTGACACTTCTTTTGGTTATTTGCAATGGAATAGCCGAGTCGGAAGGTTAGGCTTTAATCAGGCTTGGAGAGTTCCCAGCATCCCCAGGGCCAGCTCTGCCTCTTCGACTCAGCTGTCCTGTGATATCTTACCTCTATCTTTAGTTCTGCCGGATTCTTGCAACACAGAAAGTGATGTCATTTGTGGTTGGAAATTTTTGGAGAAGTGTTTGGCTTTCAAGAAAGCTTGTTATGCGCAAATGAGTTTTTATGAAAGAAAGGGTTGTGTCACTTGGGGTTACCTGAAACTCCGAGCGGCGCAGCTTACGCCATCCATCCTGGCCAGGAGCTCGAAATATTGAAATTGGAACTAAACTTGAAAAATATTTTCACAACTGAGCTCGCTGTGAACGTCAGAGCTGCATAATTTCCCCAAAAAGGTCATTCTTAACTTCCTTGCTGACTTTTGCCATATTTTGGTGACTCAGATCATTGTACAGTATTTTGAACCATGTCATATTTCTTTACTGTAAAGTTAAAAAAAGAATTGACAGCATTAGGCTAAGCCTGAATTGATACCCCATTTTTACAGTAAAGCAGTGTTTGGCTGTAAAAAATAATAAAAAAAAAAAATCTATACCAAAGTCTTAAAGTGGACTTGAACTCTTGCACGGGAAAGAAAAAACATAGAGAAATGCACCCTGTATGTATTTAGAGAGTTTAGCCTGTCTAATATCCCCCTTATAAATTGTAATTTAATCCCTCAGCTGTGTCAGCTGCCTTCCACAGCATAGAGCTAATTGGTAAATACAGAACGTTAACAATATGTCTGCTTCCATGAAAGCAGAATGTAGACGCACTGCAGATGTATTGCAGGCTTTGTATCAGCTGTAACAAAGAAATGATTTTCTTTAAAGAGAATCTGTATTTAAAAAATATGCCCCTGGAGGGTACTCGCCTCCGGAGGAAGAAGCATCTGAATCCTATCGAGGTTTCCCCCATCCTCCTCTGTCCCACGGTGGTCTCGCTGCGGATCCAGGAACGGCGAGCATGTAAATATTTACCTTTTCCGGCTCCAGCGCAGGCGCATCGGGTGCGCCGTTTTCGGCTGGCTTTTGCGCGTGCAAAGTTTTGCGTGCGATACTTTGCACGCGATCTGATTTTACTAGGTGCGTGCTAACTACTTACAGTAGCACCCTGGTTAGCACGCCCAAAGCCTTTAGGCGTGCTAACTAGGTTAGCACCAGTTAGTGAATCAGGCCCCTAGTCTCTTGTCACTCCTTTTTATGGCTTATTTAGTCACTATTGGAGTCCCTCTATACTATTTACTTGCACATCTTTGGTCCTGAAAGGATTAAATCTTTTCTGTAACCTAGAACACATGCATAATTTCCAGCAAACCTCCTCCAAGTTTGCCACTCATTTAATCTATGGAAAACATTGACACTTCTTTTGGTTATTTGCAATGGAATAGCCGAGTCGGAAGGTTAGGCTTTAATCAGGCTTGGAGAGTTCCCAGCATCCCCAGGGCCAGCTCTGCCTCTTCGACTCAGCTGTCCTGTGATATCTTACCTCTATCTTTAGTTCTGCCGGATTCTTGCAACACAGAAAGTGATGTCATTTGTGGTTGGAAATTTTTGGAGAAGTGTTTGGCTTTCAAGAAAGCTTGTTATGCGCAAATGAGTTTTTATGAAAGAAAGGGTTGTGTCACTTGGGGTTACCTGAAACTCCGAGCGGCGCAGCTTACGCCATCCATCCTGGCCAGGAGCTCGAAATATTGAAATTGGAACTAAACTTGAAAAATATTTTCACAACTGAGCTCGCTGTGAACGTCAGAGCTGCATAATTTCCCCAAAAAGGTCATTCTTAACTTCCTTGCTGACTTTTGCCATATTTTGGTGACTCAGATCATTGTACAGTATTTTGAACCATGTCATATTTCTTTACTGTAAAGTTAAAAAAAGAATTGACAGCATTAGGCTAAGCCTGAATTGATACCCCATTTTTACAGTAAAGCAGTGTTTGGCTGTAAAAAATAATAAAAAAAAAAAATCTATACCAAAGTCTTAAAGTGGACTTGAACTCTTGCACGGGAAAGAAAAAACATAGAGAAATGCACCCTGTATGTATTTAGAGAGTTTAGCCTGTCTAATATCCCCCTTATAAATTGTAATTTAATCCCTCAGCTGTGTCAGCTGCCTTCCACAGCATAGAGCTAATTGGTAAATACAGAACGTTAACAATATGTCTGCTTCCATGAAAGCAGAATGTAGACGCACTGCAGATGTATTGCAGGCTTTGTATCAGCTGTAACAAAGAAATGATTTTCTTTAAAGAGAATCTGTATTTAAAAAATATGCCCCTGGAGGGTACTCGCCTCCGGAGGAAGAAGCATCTGAATCCTATCGAGGTTTCCCCCATCCTCCTCTGTCCCACGGTGGTCTCGCTGCGGATCCAGGAACGGCGAGCATGTAAATATTTACCTTTTCCGGCTCCAGCGCAGGCGCAGTTGTCGCTCTGTTCTCGGAAATAGCCCGAAGTAGCCGATCCCAGCCGGGTGTACTCTACTGCGCAGGCGTAAGACGCCTGCGCAGTAGAGCAGACCCGACTGGAATCGGCTATTTCCATCTATTTCTGTGCTGAGAGCCGCAACAGCGCCACCCACTGGAGCCAGGGAAGGCCAGGCTTGTCGAGCGAGAATTGAGGGACGCTTCGGGGGAGCCAGCGCTGGATTGCCTGCAGCTACAGGGATGGGGGAAACCTCATTGGGATCCAGAGGCTTCCCCCTCCCGAGGTAAGTACCCCCCAGGGGGCGTTTTTTTTTTATTACAGAGTCTCTTTAACGTTATTATTTTGTTGCTTATCTTTTAGAGTGAAAAGGAAGTTCTGAGTTCTGGTCTGCTATAACATAGAGCTTCAGGTCAGGACTGCAAGGTTTAAAACAACAAAAAAAGGAATACTTGAATTCCACTGGTTCAACTCAATGACTGTTTAGAAAATGGTCTTGGCAAAGTCAGGTGTATGGACAGGGTGTGCATCTGCAGAAGGTCTTTGATGTTATGTTGTTTAAGTAAAGTTATTAAGTATACAGTCTGGACTGTTTTACCTCAAATAACTCAATACCATACCTCCCAACTTTTTGAGATAAGAAAGAGGCACACTTTAAGACATGCCCCTGTCACACCTCCAACCACGCCCCTATCACACCCCTCACCATGCATATCTCAATCAATTCAGAATCAAAAGTTGTAGTTTTATCATTCAAACCACCCTGATCCTCCCTATCATCATTAGTTTTTCCTCCTTTTTAACGTTCGAAAATAAGTAATATGTCCATTTAATTGATGGTTATAAAGTTTACAGTCAGTTAAAGTGGTTCCGATATGAAAAACTAACTATAACAAGTAGCTTGTCTATATATCTTATCTAAAGTTTAGATAGTTTACACAGCAAATCTGGCAGCATACAGCTTCAACAGTTTATGATGATTTATACCTGTGATACAATGAGAGCGGCCATGTTCTGTCATCATTACACAGGTAATCTGCAACTGCATCTCCAACCCTCAGCCTGTGAAAAATTCACTTCCCCCTCCCCTCTGCTTTTGAAATCTCTGGCTAGTAACCACCTCCTCCTCCTGCCCAGACTGAGCTCCCATAAGTCCTTGCTACATGGGTCTGAGTGCCTTGGCGTTTTGGAGAAGCTGTGGGTGAGGCTTGTTTCGTTTATAGGGAATTAGTGTATTAAAACAAAACAAAAAAGTATTTGGCTTGAGGAATGCCCTATAAACTACAGGGAGTGCAGAATTATTAGGCAAGTTGTATTTTTGAGGAATAATTTTATTTTTGAACAACAACCATGTTCTCAATGAACCCAAAAAACTCTTTTTTGGAAGTAGTTTTTAGTTTGTTTTTAGTTTTAGCTATTTTAGGGGGATATCTGTGTGTGCAGGTGACTATTACTGTGCATAATTATTAGGCAACTTAAAAAAAACAAATATATACCCATTTCAATTATTTATTTTTACCAGTGAAACCAATATAACATCTCCACATTCACAAATATACATTTCTGACATTCAAAAACAAAACTAAAACAAATTAGTGACCAATATAGCCACCTTTCTTTGCAAGGACACTCAAAAGCTTGCCATCCATGGATTCTGTCAGTGTTTTGATCTGTTCACCATCAACATTGCGTGCAGCAGCAACCACAGCCTCCCAGACACTGTTCAGAGAGGTGTACTGTTTTCCCTCCTTATAAATCTCACATTTTATGATGGACCACAGGTTCTCAATGGAGTTCAGATCTGGTGAACAAGGAGTCCATGTCATTAGTTTTTCTTCTTTTATACCCTTTCTTGCCAGCCACGCTGTGGAGTACTTGGACGCGTGTGATGGAGCATTGTCCTGCATGAAAATCATGTTTTTCTTGAAGGATGCAGACTTCTTCCTGTACCACTGCTTGAAGAAGGTGTCTTCCAGAAACTGGCAGTAGGACTGGGAGTTGAGCTTGACTCCATCCTCAACCCGAAAAGTCCCCACAAGCTCATCTTTGATGATACCAGCCCAAACCAGTACTCCACCTCCACCTTGCTGGCGTCTGAGTCGGACTGGAGCTCTCTGCCCTTTACCAATCCAGCCACGGGCCCATCCATCTGGCCCATCAAGACTCACTCTCATTTCATCAGTCCATAAAACCTTAGAAAAATCAGTCTTGAGATATTTCTTGGCCCAGTCTTGACATTTCAGCTTGTGTGTCTTGTTCAGTGGTGGTCGTCTTTCAGCCTTTCTTACCTTGGCCATGTCTCTGAGTATTGCACACCTTGTGCTTTTGGCCACTCCAGTGATGTTGCAGCTCTGAAATATGGCCAAACTGGTGGCATCTTGGCAGCTGCACGCTTGACTTTTCTCTGTATATGTAAGGAACACAATTATGCAATGAATAAAAGTTCATCTCGGATCCACTTTAAGCACATTTTTCAGTAGAAAAATACATATATTTACAGAGATCTGTACATGAGTCCTGAAAGAAGGACAAATAAGGAAGAACAGAGGGATTTAGTTCCCAGAGAGGGACAGTTGGGAGCTATACAATACTCCCCTTGAGGCCAATCCAGTACAATGTTTAACTCATTATGCCACCAATTCAATCATTCCAGCTGTTTTGGAGTCTTCAGCTGTGGAAAGCTGATTACTTCTTTTTTAAAAATCTATTATCTACACTACAGTATAGCACCCTCTAGCAGGTGGAGGTAGCAGCAGAAGGGTGAGTAAACTATAACAGTGGCTGTTGCTGTGAATGAATGGGCCCGTAGGCTTGAGGAAGTGCATGGATGGGGGCTACGATTTCTCAATTAGGTTAAGATACTCTTTCACTTTGAGGGCTGGTTCACATTGGGGCGATTCTTCAGCGATTTGCTGATCGCCGGCGACCAGCAAAACGCTGCTACAATGTATCTCTATGGATACATTCACACTGCAGCGGTTTTGATCAATCGCAAATGCGCTGCATGCAGCATTGTGGGGGCGATTGCTCTGTGATTCCCTAAAATTAATAACTTTAGAGATAGCGCTACACCAATGTCCCTAATCTCAATTTGCATGTAGGAAACACCCTAAACGCTAAAAATGATTGTTGGAGCAGCTCCTTCTACATACATAGACAATCTCTCACTAGAAGGTAGCGCCTGCACAACTAAAAAAAGTCCATGCAATGGTTTCAGAGCAATACAAAAGGTACAGTTCAGTATAGTGGACGTGATTCTCAAAGTATAAGTCGTAGATAGCTGATAATCTCATCAATACATGGATCACCACCACCACACCGCAAGCTTCCGGACTCACCAGATGGTAGGGCCTATACTAGGCCAAGTCGCACTTTGGGACACTTAGGGCCGTTCCTTTACCGCCTCTGGGTAGTCCACTTGCTCACAGATCAGTAGCCTTGAGCTTGCCACCATGCAAATCAACAGAGTTCCTCAAAGGAAAAGACTCCACATAGTGTAAAACCGTACAGTTTATTAAAAGTATAAAAATCAGTTGCACTTACAATCTGAAGACGAAAATATGGCACAGAGTTTTTGGGACGGGCTCTCCCCCGTTATGCTGGGCCCCGGCTGCCGTCGTATATCCCCTGCCGTGCTGCGAGTTGTGTCCGTGCGCGCTGCGGCCACCTCTGCCCGGTCAGGACGCCGTTCCGTGTACCCACGCCTGCCACAATCTGGTCACTCTCTCACTTCCGTGCCTAGGCCCCGCCCGACATGTTTCGTCATAAAGACTCATCAGGAGTATTGCTCTGCAACCATTGCATGGACTTTTTTAGTTGTACAGGCGCTACCTTCTAGTGAGAGATTGTCTATGTATGTAGAAGGAGCTGCTCCAACAATCATTTTTAGCGTTTAGGGTGTTTCCTACATGCAAATTGAGATTAGGGACATTGGTGTAGCGCTATTTCTAAAGTTATTAATTTTATCGTATATGGAGATAAGCGCACCCTTTTAAGCGGTAATTTTCATCTCTTCATTTTTATAACTGTATCAAGCCGCTTTTATTATGGATGCCTTTGAACAGAGAGCACGTAGGCTCATTAATTTGGATGAGGTTTTTCTCATGCATGGTGAAAATGGTAATAGCATGGATCAGGAATTTAAGAAATTACAGGGGGTCATGATGAAAGAGCAGTTAAAGAGGAACTCCAGTGAAAATAATGTAATAAAAAAAGTGCTTCATTTTTACAATAATTATGTATAATTGATTTAGTCAGTGTTTGCTCATTGTAAAATCTTTCCTCTCCCAGATTCACATTCTGACATTTATTACATGGTGACATTGTTACTGTGGGCAGGTTATTTAGCTGTTTCTTGCTGTTAGACAGCTGTAAACAGCCATTTCCTGTCTGTGAGCCTTGTTACATTGTGGCAGTTTGCCAGGAGTACCGCGGTATTTAGAGCCTCTTGTAGGACGGGTTTCAGCACAAAATTAGTCACACAGCGCCCCCTGATGGTCTGTTTGTGAAAATCATTCTATTTCTCATGTAAAAGGGGGTATCAGCTACTGATTGGGATAAAGTTCAATTCTTGGTTGGAGTTTCTCTTTAACATGGTGGGATGTAGCCACCCTCACAAAATATGACAAAGAAGGAATTATACCTAAAAGGTTAAGGTGGGATCTCATGGCCAATGACGGTGAGGATGATGATGAAAATGATCAGGAGTGGGAGGAATACTTTGATAAATGTGGACAGGGGTTGGTTAAATTATTAATAAAAAGAAAGAATAAACGGTTAGAGAGACTTGGAGGAGAGATAGAGAATATTAAAGCTAATCTAACACTCTTTAGTGTGACTGAAGAATATAAAATTAAATAGAACAAACTCAGTGAAGCCCTACAGAAAAGTGAGAAACAAATAATGGTAGATAAGAAAATAAAATTTCAAAGAGATGCAGAGGCCACCAGGAAAAAAGAGGCATATAAATGGCAGATAAAGAGAAAAGAAGAAAAAGCAGCACAGGCCCAAAAACAACAGATGGAAACCCAGCAGGGGGAGGAAGTCCCAAGAGATACATCTAATCGAGGCTCTGAGGGAACCCATGCCCCCAATCGAGGACAGGGAAACCATAGAGGAAATCCACCTCGAGGTAGAACATACAATAGTACCCCCAATGGGTATACAGATCCAACGGGAAGATATGTCCAGAATAGAGGGGTACACAGGGGGGGAGTAGGGGATCAATGAGAGGGGAACATTGGGGACAGGGTAGAGGATATGGAGGACAAAGACCCATGGGACAATATGGAAATGAGTATAATATACCGATTTCCAACAGGTATGATCCCATACAACAACAAGGTGAGTATGAGCATTTTTTAGAGAGGACCCCAGGAAGGGGAGGAGAACAGTGGGGAAGGGGAAGAGGATGGCCGGAGGGGGGGACAGGATACAGCAGATGTGGGCGTCAATATGTGGGATGTACCACAAGAACCCTCAAGGAACGTATGGGGGAGCATATAAGAAATGTGGGCAAGGGCTTCATTGCACACAGTTTGTCAGCACATTTTGGTGAGGCACATCAGTGCAACACCAAAAATATGTGTTTTTGTGGAATATACAAACTTACACCAAATTGGAGGGGCTGTAATAAAACCAGGGCCATCTCTCAAGCAGAGACAAGATGGATATTCAATTTAGATACTCTTACCCCTAAGGGGTTAAATATTGATTAGGACATTGTATGCTTTCTGGGGAAATAATCATAATGGGGTCATGTAGCATATACCGTTAATATGTATCTATATATGTGGTGGCATACTGCATGTTTATCATGTAAGTTACTTCATCTGCATTTAGGTAATGTCTTATTATGTAGGTCATTTGTTATCTGGTAGATTTATATGTGTTTTAAAACTATTTTGTATTTTTTATGTTTTGTAGTTGAACTGCATTATAATGTGAATGGGCTTTTCCCCTTTAAGCGGGGTGCGGAATATGTCACAATTTTGAATTTTCCTGCTGGGTCTGCCTGCGGAGAGTTCCTGGCCTCCTGTGATGTTGCTGAGGAGGCGCGGGACTCTTTCTGCGGGAGGAGGGGCGTCCGTGGGGGGAACAGCGTTGAAGGTAGGAGTGTAACGATTGTGTAACGATTGTGGAAATCCTCCACAAACGTGTAATTTGAGAAAACCCAGCAGAAGGTGCAATGCACCTGTAGAGGGAAATTCCTGTCGGCAGGTGGAGCTGTGGAGTGCAGAGGAACAGCTCCTCTGCCCTACCACATACGCCAGACAGGAATTGTACGAAGGGAAGAAACGCAATCGCAAGAGAGGCGATTGAGAATGAGCACAGAGACAGATTGTAAGTATGTGCACCAAACTAGACGCCAACCCGCGACGGTGCACACACCACAGCAGATATGAAGCAAGGGTGCGATCGCCAGACGTGACACAAGGCTACAGCAAGACAGAGCACGAGAGTAGCAAAGGCACAGCAAATCATACAATGAGGAGATATGGAAAATAACAAACGCTAGCTAAACGCGAACACAGCACTCATTCGCAACAGTGCACGCGTTTATGCGCGGTCTCCACGTGATAAGTACAATAGAGACAAACACGCCTAACTAACCACCGACAGACAGACATAACACAAAGGACGCGAGCGCTTGCTTAACGGTTACCTCACCGAGCCTCCAGCAAGCGTTCGTAGCGGACAAGACAGATACACGAAAACAGGAATAAGCGAGATATAGGATCTACAGCACTAGCAAAAGTGGCGAGTGCGATCCAGGAAGACAGAACAGAAGGATCCACAGCGCTAGCGCAAGATGCTAGTGCGATCCAGGTACAGAGTAGCAGACCAGAAGGATCCACAGCACTAGCGCAAGAGGCTAGTGCGATCCAGGAAGACAGAACAGAAGGGGCTACCAGTAACAACCGCTGTTCAGGTTAGCACCCAGACACACAGAACGATTTCCTGTTGACCACCGCTGGGACAAGACAATCGCAACAGACAAACAAAACAGATAAGCAATCCTAACTGCACTAGGGAAACCTGCCTAGTGCAGTCCCAGGAATTACTCTAAACTAATATTCAAACAATGAGCAAGGCTGACACTCTCCAGAGTGTTTCACAGGATGAATCCTTATGACCAGTGAAGGTCTGTGATATCACATGGTATATATAGAGCAAGGGATGTGGCTAGGCAATTTTCATGACAAACGTATGCAAATTCTTCAGCAGCAGCAAGCTGAAAAACTGAGAAAAGGTCTCTCTTCCAGAGACCTGCAGAATGCAGACCTGAACAATGGTCAAAAAGCTGCCTGCCTGCACAGGCTGCTGAGCAGATCATTACAAGGAGGTGGTGGATAGAATAGTGGTACAAGAGAGTATGGGATCGCTGGTACGCACGCTCATAGCGGAATAGGAAGTCCGCGTGGAGCGCATTGCTGGTACACAACGCTCGCGCGCAACAAGGAAAGTGACGTAGGAAGGGGAGGGGGATAGGCTCGGCGCATAAAAATTCTCACAGTAGTGCCAGGCCCCAGCTCCTGATGAGTCTTTATGATGAAACATGTCAGGCGGGGCCTAGGCACGGAAGTGAGAGAGTGACCAGATTGTGGCAGGCGTGGGTACACGGAACGGCGTCCTGACCGGGCAGAGGTGGCCGCAGCGCGCACGGACACAACTCGCAGCACGGCAAGGGATATACGACGGCAGCCGGGGCCCAGCATAACGGGGGAGAGCCCTTCCTAAAAACTCTGTGCCATATTTTTGTCTTCAGATTGCAAGTGCAACTGATTTTTATACTTTTAATAAACTGTATGGTTTACACTATGTGGAGTCTTTTCCTTTGAGGAACTCTGTTGATTTGCATAGTGGCAAGCTCAAGGCTACTGATCTGTGAGCAAGTGGACTACCCAGAGACGGTGAGGGACGGCCCTAAGTGTCCCAATGTGCAACTTGGCCTAGTATAGGTCCTACCATCTGGTGAGTCCGGAACCTTGCGGTGTGGTGGTGGTGATCCATGTATTGATGAGATTATCAGCTAACTACGACTTATACTTTGAGAATCACGTCCACTATACTGAACTGTACCTTTTGTATTGCTCTGCAACCATTGCATGGACTTTTTTAGTTGTGCAGGCGCTACTTTCTAGTGAAAGATTGTCTGTGATTCCCGTTCTATTGAACGGGAATCACAAGCGCAAATCGCACTGAATTGCAAGATTTTGCCCGCAAGTCGCGACCGCGGAGCCGAACGCGATCGCGGGCAAAGAGCTGAGTGTGAACCGGGCCTAACAAAAGATCAGTTATGCACTTTCCTGTAATTGTAGGTGGCAGAGTGAGGATGCTCTCTGGTAAGTGCCCTTACATTATGTGGTCACGGTCACTGAATCACCTAAGGCATACTGTATAGGGTAGTTATAGACCAGCACTCCATGAAGATTCAAAAGTCTTTATTTGTTGCTAATGTTACATAATCCGATGTTTCGAGGCAACAGAGTGCCTCTTTATCAAGGAACACAATGCAGAAAATGTGCACCATGGAGATCCTCTGTAGGTTTGCAATGACGAGCTGCTGACTGTTGCCTCGAACCGTCGGATTATGTAACATTAGCAGTAAATAAAGACTTGAGAATCTTCATGGAGTGTCGGTCTATTACTACTTTGTATCATTTCCTGAGACGAGACTCAGAGATGGATTAAATGGATTAAGAGGTAACGGGGCCCTAGGCAAGGTAGTCTTTTTGGTAAACTGAAGCAAAGAGAGGTCAAAGAAGGTGCCAGATGGACCCCTTGACACCCACTAGGCCCCGCCGGCACCTGCCTAGGTTGCCTGGTGGATGAGCCCGCTCTGACGAGACTAGTGATGTGGATAGGTGCAATCCTCAGACCAAATTCAGCCAATTGCTATGGTGTAGGATACAGTGGAAAAGAATAAGAACCTCTTCTAAGTTGTTACTGTTAACTGCATTTCTGTAACGGTGCCCATTAAAGGGAATCTGAAGTGAAAATAAACTTATAATGATTTGTATGTGTAGTACAGCTAAGAAATAGAACATTAGTAGCAGTCATATTGTTTCCAGTACAGGAAGAGTTAAGAAACTTCAGTTGTTATCTATGCAAAAGAGCTTCTCTGAGCTCTCTGACTAATGCTATTGCTATTTTCTGAAGCACTTATAAGTCAAAGAAACCGTGAAAGACAACTTCAGATAAGAGTGTACTGCAGGGAAGTTCAAAGGGTCTTTAGCTCTGCTCTGCTTCATAGTTTAAAATGCAGAGTGTAGTTTCTAAACTGCAAATATTAGAGAATGATGCAATGTTATAAAAAAAAAACAAGCTATATAACTGAAAATAACATGAGACTCTTTTCTTTGCTACTAATGTTCTTATACAATTCATTGTACCATACGTTTTGTTTCTCTTCAGTGTCACTTTCACAGTACAATTTTTCCTTCAGATTCGATCTTTCAATGCCGTATTTATGATCAAATTGTATAGAAAATTGTGCAGTTAATGGCGCAAATCGATGTGATACAACTCTTTGGTCGATCGGAAAAGGAAAAAATGATCGAACCAAAAGTTAGATTTTATGAGTGAATCAGAATGTAAAACATTCTTAAATTTGTTCCATCAATGGGATCAATTGATAATTTCAGTCGGGTTAGTTACGATCAGTCAAAGTGCGTCAAAAGAACGCATCTGATGAAAAGGTTGTACCATTCATGGGCACTATTAGAGAGCTTTGCCTTCATGTCTTGTCCAGACAGAATGTGGGGTGAATCTCTCCAGGAAAAAAATAGAATCAACAATGAAGAGGGTTATTTGTTGTCTTCCGAAGTGTCTTCTAATGACTCCAATGGTTAACATTAAAGTCACGTTAGAGCGCTTACTGCCAATGAGAGGAGAACTGATTGGGCATTCACCACAGTGGGGCACAGTCTGCATGAATAACTTAGTTCTATCCCTCCTCACTCTAGCTGAGGCCTCTTGTACACAACCAGTTGCAGGTGCTGCATTCACTATCTGTCAGCTGCGCCGTTGCACCAGCCAGGCGCTTGCTTAACCACTTGATGACCCACCCTTTACCCCCCCTTAAGGACCAGCGCTGGTTTGATTGATCTGTGCTGGGTGGGCTCTGCAGCCCCCAGCACAGATCAGGGTGCAGGCAGGGAGATCAGATTGCCCCCCTTTTTTCCCCCCTATGGGGATGATGTGCTGGGGGGGTCTGATCTCTCCTGCCTGCTGTGGGTGGCGGGGGGGGCACCTCAAAGCCCCCCTCCGCGGCGAAATTCCCCCTCCCTCTCCTACCTGCTGCCTCCCCCTGGTGTTCCGGGCTGCACAGGACGCTATCCGTCCTGTGCAGCCAGTGACAGGATGTGGTCTGTCACATGGCGGCGATCCCCGGCCGCTGATTGGCCGGGGATCGCCGATCTGCCTTACGGCGCTGCTGCGCAGCAGCGCCGTACAAATGTAAACAAAGCGGATTATTTCCGCTTGTGTTTACATCTAGCCTGCGAGCCGCCATCGGCGGCCCGCAGGCTATTCACGGAGCCCCCCGCCGTGATTTGACAGGAAGCAGCCGCTCGTACGAGCGGCTGCTTCCTGATTAATTAGGCTGCAGCTGGCGACGCAGTACTGCGTCGCTGGTCCTGCAGCTGCCACTTTGCCGACGCACGTTATGAGTGTGCGGTCGGCAAGTGGTTAAGCTCAGCACAGGCAGCGGAGAGGCGTGGGTCCCATGGAGGCACATCTGAGCCAGGTGGTAGGCGGGCTCAGTTATGACATGAGGCAGTTTCCTGCTGCCAGGCAATCGCACGGTGTATGGGTTGCTGACATGTGCTGTGTTTTCACACTTCATACAATAGCTATTCACCCCCTGCAAATAGAAAACTACTTAAAATAAATTGTGCCAGATTAACTTAAATGAAACATCTGGGAAACTTAAAAAAAATCAGATCTACTTATTTGGGGCTTCCTCCAGCCCCTAGAAGCCTGGGTGTCCTTCACTGCAGCTCTGCTCCAACCGGTCTCCCGGGGTCCTCAGCAGCAGCCGCCGACCTGGGCGTTCAGTGCAGGCGCAGTAGTCCTGTGGAGGGGGAAGTCTCTGGATCCTAATAAGGCTTCCCTATCCTCTTCAGACTTCGGAATTCAGCCCTGGCAGCCTCCAAACAACGTGCAGAAACAAGTTCCACCTCGGGCTCTGGCAGAAATAGTCGAGCTCGATCTTGTTCGCTCTACTGGAAAAAAAAGAATTACTTACCTGGGGATTCCTCCAGCCCCCTGAAGCCACGCCATCATCCCCATGCTGCGCGGCGTGTTCGGCGCTTGTGCAGTAAACAAGAATTTCTACTGAGCATGTGCAGAATGCTCCTGACCACGAGAGCGCGATCGAGGAGGTGACTCGCTGCCTCACGTGGCTTATGTAAGAGGACACTGGGAGAACTAAGCAACGTGGAATGATGGCAAGGGACCAGAAAGGATTCAGGGGTCTGGAGGAAGCCCCAGGTAAGTAACAGGTCATTTTTTAAAAAAAAATTTAAGAATCCCTTGAAGCTTGATATTATTTTTCTTCACTATTTTGTAGTACTTTTGCACTTTCCAGGTGTTAAAGGACAGATGCGAAGAAAAACAAGATCTACTTACTTGGGGCTTCTTTCTGCCCCTGGCAGCCGATCTGTCTTTTGTCGCATCTCTGGTGTCCCGTGATCCCCTCCCTTACAGATGCCGACCTTGCCAGGTCGACATCTGCAACGGAGGGGACCGCAGGTAAGTAGATCTTGTTTTTTGTTTTTCCTCCAACATGTCCTTTAACCTCCCTGGCGGTAAGCCCGTGCTGAGCACGGGCTATGCCGCCGGGAGGCACCGCTCAGGCCCCGATGGGCCGATTTGCTTAATTTTTTTTTTTGCTGCATGCAGCTAGCACTTTGTTAGCTGCGTGCAGTGCCCGATCGCCGCCGATCCGTCGCGCCGCAGCCGCCCCCCCCCAGACCCCGTGCGCTGCCTGGCCAATCAGTGCCAGGCAGCGCTGTGGGGTGGATCGGAGTCCCCCTTGACGTCACGACGTCTGACGTCGGTGACGTCATCCCGCCCCGTCGCCATGGCGACGGGGGAAGCCCTCCAGGAGATCCCGTTCTTTGACTGGGCTGGGGGGATGCGGCTATCTGGGCTGGGGGGATGCGGCTATCATGTAGCAAGACTTTGTCTCGCTACATGAAAAAGAAGAAAACATTTTTAAAAACCGCATTTGCTGCCCCCTGGCGGATTTTTAGCAAACCGCCAGGAGGGTTAAATAATGTTTGTAAATTAGACGAGAAAACTCAGGAGGGAGTTATTAGAATCAGGAGCAGGGATTGTATGGGAGGGAGGGACAAAGTGTACTGCCTGAGGGTGCCCATACATTACTTTTGGCATTGATAATAACAATGATTGAATCTGCCATATATATCGATGCGGCCTGCAACATGGCCACTTGATCAGTCGCTGGCATGCGGTGGCATTACCTGAGGGCAGACAACTGCATCATGTTGCATCTGAGCATAGGGGGCTGCCTGTCCACCACCGGTACCAAGCACTAAGAAGCGCCCGGTGCATGAGAGCAGCTGACAGGCGGTGAATTTACCACCTTCAGCTGCCCATATGACAGAGCCTCCACTGGTCTGTGGACATCTGTTTTTTTTCCTAGCCGGTGTACTTACAAGAGATTTGTGCAGCATTATTATTATTTATATAGCACCAACATCTTCCGCAGCGCTGTACAGAGTATATTGTCTTGTCACTTAACTGTCCCTCAGAGGGATGCACAATCTAATCCCTACCATAGTCATATGTCTATGTATATATCGTGTAGTGTATCTATCTTAGTCTGGGGCCAATTTAGGGGGAAGCCAATTACCTTATCTGTTTGTTTTTGGGATGTGGGGGGAAACCAGAGTGCCCAGAGGAAACCCACACAGACACGGGGAGAACATACAAACTCCATGCAGATTGTGCCTTGACTGGGATTCGAACCTGGAATCCAGCGCTACAAGGCAAGAGCACTAACCACTACGCCACCATGCTGCCCGCATTGATGCGATCCTTTCAGTATTGCGGTAATCGTACTGTACCAAACGCTTGACATTGCTGAAATAGGCCAGGTGAGGAGCACAGGTTTAGACAAGTGTCTGCAGTGTAACACCCGCTTTATGAAGGGGACAGGCATCACAGGTGCTCACTCCATCTGGTGATTAAGTCAATGGAAAAGTAAAGCTGGGCGTAGCAGGTTATGCACTGTGCTTACAGCCAGCAGGAACAACATGCCATACGCAGCACTATTGCAATGTAAATGCTCGTTACATGAACTGCAGGACATGAACACAGGGTAATCAGCTTCCACTGAAAGATTTTCAGGACGGTCGATTGCTCACTTGTCAGGGAGGCAAGTGGATTGCGTTTGGATAACATCATGCACAAAGTGCACCTGTCACAATGATTTAACAGCTCCTTTGATAATAGTATATTAACAGCTTACTGTGCTTTGCACTTACAGCCCATTCCAGGAACTGTTTTTTTCTTGGCGTAATTGAAATTTTTAAAAGTGAAACTCTCTTGCCTGGTACATACCATGTAGTTTCCCAGATTGATTTGTGAACCCGATCTGATTTGCGATAGTTTTTCTTGTTTGTTTTCCATTCACTTCTATACAAAATCAATTAGAAAAATGATCGGAAATAAGATCAGAACTGTTGGAAATAATCAATTCAACCTATTGGACAGGAAATTGCATGGTGTTTACCAGGGATTTGGGTCACCTATAGGTGGTAAGGGAGAGAGAAAAAGAGAACACAGGAGCCCTTACGTATAAGACAGTGCGCTTATTGTAAAAGCTGCGATTTGCGGCAAAAGATGGAAATTTTGTTTCACTGCGTCTCCCGCCACCGAAATGTACCTTCTTTGCCGCTAATTGTAGCTTTCACAATGGCCCCAATATACGGCTAGAGCGCCCGCTATGCATGCTGCAACCCCGGCTCCGAAATTTACCTCCCTAGCTGCATATTGTGGCATTTGCCATATTGTCATTTGCTAGCCTTTGCACCAGTGCCAGAGAGAGGTGATGTGAGTTGGGTCCTGTTGGGTCAATTCTGAAGTTTAGAGAGCCCCTTTAGGGTAACATCATATCTCCCTATATACTGTACCTTGCACATTCAGTGTAACTGACAGCTGCTGATTTATAACTGACAACAACTGGTATATTTCAGTTCTGACAAAATATTGTCAGAACTTGAAGGGATAACTGTAAGAAGAAAATGGTGAACTTCTGAGAGGAAGTGACGGTGAGGTACGTATGTAATATTCAATTTGCAGCTACATCATGTGTTTATTTTAAATAATTTTACTCGCTTCAGGTCCCCTTTAAGGAAGCCCCAGGTAAGTATGGTTCCCTTTAAGTCTGTTTTTTTAGCTCGGATATCCTTTAACACGGTTTTGTGCATACACCCCAACAGTGGCGTAGCTAGACATAATAGGGCCCCATAGCAAAATTTTCATTGGGACATCATATTTAGGCACTCTTGAGCAATGCCACCTGCCCCTACCCGATGACTGTGAGTTGATTTGGTAATTTACATTCTCATGCACTGCACACTATGTATAGTCCATGGGCACTGAGACAAAGCCAGAAGGTGGAGCAACAAAGCAAAGTTAGTAGTGAATGCATCAAGTACCATCTGGGTCCCCTCTTCTCTAGGGCCCCATAGCAGCTGTTATGGCTATTGCTACGCCCCTGCACCTCAATATCTCAAATGGACTGTACTGCATTTGCCTTATGCAGTGGTGGAGTTGTGGAGGGAAAGGAATGTAAAACAAAAATCCGAGCTATTGTGGATGCCTTGGAACATCTCACCTGTCACAGGCAGAGGAACTGCTCCCTTGTGACATGGTCAAGGTTCAGCACAGGCTTTTTAAAGCTAATTTTTAATGCATAATGAAATTAATTGCACCATGTATGTTGTGCAGCCTTTTTTTTTTTTTTTTTATCAAGGACAGAAATAAAAGCACTGTCTACTGTTGTCCATTTGAACAGATCGAAAGTCTGCAGCCACCCCGTAGGATGCCAAGCTCATGAGTCAAAATACGCCGAGATCCTCACAACCTTTTTATTTGTTAATGATTAGCTCAACAATGCCTGGCACTGTCATGGGTTGATGTAAGAGAATGCAGTCGGAACAGGATATTTCATCTCCGCTGTGGTATTTGGCCAAATGGGGAACTGGTCACAAAAGGAAAGATGAATTTAGGGAACAAAAATATAAATGTATTTATAATTGGAGACCATGTACGGCTGAAACAGGCAACTTGGGTGTCTGCGGCGGATCGGTAAAACGGGCTTGATTGTGGGGGAGATCAGTAGTCAGAAAGTGGAGCAGCCAAGCACAGAAGTGGTCCAGGAAGAGGGATAGATGGACCTGGCAGTTGATAAATGAGGGCAATGTGGACTTTTTCATGTATGCAGCGAGGAGCTGTTGTATGCCACCCACTGAGCACATTGGTCTCCTCCATACCTCTCCAGCCACAATTTGTTTCATTGGGCACTAAGCCTTTTCTCTCCATAGCAACAGTACATGTAGTTTGGCTGTAGCTGAGGGATGTGTCCATATGAGCTTATGGCGAGGCAAATTTGTCAGTCTAGGGATCCAGTCAGTTAAAGAGGGACTTACCCCCGGTACTCCTTTCCATTCAATAAATCTTTACCTTTTCTCGAATAGATCATCAGGAATATCTGTACGGCTGATATTGTGGTGAAAGCCCTCCCACAGTGTGATGTCAGGGCCATGGCAGTTTGCTGCCTGTGAACCTCATTGCATTGTGGAAAATAACGGCTGTTTCCAACTGCCAAGCCAGCAGTATCCCCCTCTTTCAGCCTATGACATTGTTAGTGGATGTGTTTGTAGATACTGGCAGTTGGTGCTCTGTTTTTTTGTCGTGTTTGGTTTTTTTTTCTCGTCTGCCAGCAATAAAGATGCTTAGCAGCAGGCTCAGGATGGATCAGACAACTTGAAGAAATTCTACAGCAAATATCAATTTCTGACCACAGGGGCTTCTTGGGCCACTCAGAAGCCTGTTTCACTTAAAAGCCAGGAAACGGGTAGTCCCGACTTATGAACATCTGAATTACCAATGACCTGCCGATACGAACAAGACCATTCTGTTTTAACAAGTCAAGAATTTTTTTTCAAAAAGACGTCGTTTTTGTGAAAATGTGCACTAAACTATAATACGAATTCTGAGTTCTGTATATACATTTTGTACATTTTAAAGCAAACATGGGATCCAGCTGTGGACCCTTTACAAGTTTGCGTTGATTCAATTCAATTTCAAAATCGTAATTGCATATAATCGTGATTGCAGAATTTTAGGCAAAATTTAGCATAAGTGAAATTATCACATTAGGATCATCACTAGGACAGAAGGAGGCACAAAGGGGGGACGGGGGCAGAGGGACACAGTGGAGGCAGAGGTGGCACAGAGGGGGAAAAGGAGGGAACAGGGGGGCAGAGGTAGTATAGAGGGACAGAGTGGAGGCAGAGGTGGCAAAGAGGGGGACAAGGAGGGAACAGGGGGGCAGAGGTAGTATAGAGGGACACAGTGGAGGCAGAGGTGGCAAAGAGGGGGCAAGGAGGAAACTGAGACAGAGGTGGTACAGAGGGACGCAGAGGTGCCACAGAGGGGGGCACTGAGGGGTTCAAGGAGGGAAAATGCGGACAGAGGTGACACAGCTTGGGGGCAGAGATGGTACGGAAGGGGACAATGAAGGCACTGGAGAACAGAAGTGACAGAGGAGGCCCAGGGGACAGAGATTGCTCAGTGTTCCGACTTAAGAACGGATTCAGGTTAACAAGCCTACAGTCCCTATCTTGGTTGTTAACCGGGGACTTCCTGTATTTAATTAGAGCGTGATGATAGTGCCTCTTAAGTAATCAACACACTAGGACTTCAAATTTTGAATATTTTGCGGTGCCTGATGAGTTCACACGGTGACTTGGAACAGAGCCAGGCGGGCTCACAGCAAAGCTGCAAATAACAATAGCTAATTGATGCCTGATACATAATTAATCTTCTATCACATGATTGTTCCTTCTATTTAAAGCTGAACTCCAGGCTCCGGTGGAAAGAGCTCCGGTTACCTTCCACCCAGTCCCTAGTGCTGATCAGTAATTAAAGCACAATGCCAAGCTCTGTGCTAAATATACCATCTGATAGTAGTTAGCAGTGTGCCCAACACACGCCATAAAACTTGGGCGGCTCCAAATCCAGTTTTGAAAATCTAAAAAAACTACCCCAACGTGTCTCATAAAGCTGGCCGCATTTATGGCAATCTAACGGGCAATTTCTGAAATATCTCATCAACGCGCTAACAATGCGCTATTCGTAGAATGAGGTTGAAATGGATTGAAAAGTTATTTTCAAGTGCTTTCCTTAACGGCCCATTTCCACAATGTCCGAATTCTGGTCTAATCTGCAGCGTTTCCCCGCAGGCGTTTCGGGGCAGGGAAATGCTGCCTATACCTCTAATCTGCTGCCATGTGAATCGCACTGATTCCGTATCACACACCCAAATCCCTAGAGTGGTGCATGGCTATGGAAATTTGGGCCATCCACTATAATTTTAACTGATGGCCACTAATCGCGGCTTTTAACATGAGTGCCTAAGGAGGCTCCAAAACTACCTGATTCACATGGAATGCCCAGTCTATGAGGATTTGATCTGCGGGGGAACAATATGTTTTCCAGAATTCTCTTGCATGTGGTCAGTAGCACAAAGTTAGGTAGAGGACTGAAAGGTGTTGCAACCTAAACTTTGTCAGTAAAGACACATACCTCCCAACTTTTTGAAATGAGAAAGTGGGACACCCTAAGCCACGCCCATGCCACACCCCCAAAACACCCCTACTCACACATACCACAAAAATTGCATGAGGAAAATATGTTTTATCATTCAGACAACACTGGTCCTTTCTATCCTGGTTCATTTTCCTTCATATTCACATAAAATAAGAAATATACCAATTTAAAGGATGGGAATAAAGTTTAGAGTCAATTAAATAAATTTTCAGTAGAAAAATACGTATATTTACATAGATCTGTACATCAGTCCTGAAAGAGGGACAAATGAGTAAGAAAGAGGGACAGGGTTCCCAAAGAGGGACAAAAAAAAAGGACAGTTGCGAGCTATGAAGACGTGTATATTGGGGCATAGAGATCCACGTATTGCACAGCACCTCAGTCCAGAGGCCTTTCATTTCTTGGCCATTTTCTGCATTACCTGTATTATTTTCTATTTGAATGTGCTTTTTGCTCCCGAGCAGATCACAGCAGGTATTCTGTGGCTAGTTAATGAGCTGCTGAAATGTTTGGTTTTGGTTAACCTGTTCCTCCTACGGCTCTTGCTCAGAAGGCCGTCCCTTAAACATCCTATGAAGCAGGTCTCTTATAAGCCCCCATCTCTGCCATATAAAGTGAAGCTGTGTTGTGTGGTGCTGTGTTTGCAGTGTAAATGTTTTGCACCGCTCTGACATAAGCGGCAAGCTTGTGGTTTTGAAATTCGGCCTATTAGTGTCTCTCTTTCTCCTTTCCACTTTTGCCGTGACAGCAGGAAAACCCCCCTGCTAGGCTGGTCAGCCTCTCGCTTTCTCTCCTGATCTCTCATCATTTCCCAGAAGTGAAGCACTCCTGTAACCTGTTACTGCTGATTGTGAACTCTAGATAAAGAGCTCTATTGAACAACTGGAAAAGCAGCTAACGGCAATAATTAAAGCAAACTCTCCAGGGGACAATACAACCAAATAGTGAAAGATACAATTTCACGCTTACAAAGACGTGTGGATGCTTCTCCCCGCAGCTGATACTGGGTAGGGCTATGAGGGGAGATGTGCAGGTGTCGGAAAAGTACAGTGGCCTTGATTCACTAAAGCTAAATACTCATCACCCGACGGAGAAAGATGGATCCTGCAACGTCTCCCTGACAACAAGCGTTCCACGATACATCTTCGAATATGCGTGATGGCACACGACGGGCACGAAAGGGAAGGCAAGCGATTGCGGTACATTGAGCAAAGTGGTCAGGGTCTTAAAGATATGATTTGGCATGACGGTCGCTATTGGCGCACAATGTCTTAAACGGAATCTTAATTAGAAGAAAAAAAAAAAGATTTTCACTTACCTGGGGCTTCTTCCAGCCCCCTGGACTCCTACTGCGCCCACAACATCCTCCTGATCCCCTCCGGGCAGTGGTGACCCCCACAAAGCTGGGCTGCTGGGCTACTGTGCATGCCTGGCTCTGAGCTGAGTACACCCTGATCGTGTCCGGGAGCACTCTGCACCTGCACAGTACACGTAATTCACTACTGCACATGCGCAGAACACTCCAGACCTTGGAAGCACGACTAGGGTGCATGCGGCTCAGGGCCACATGTGCGCAGTAGCCACCGACAGCCCAGCTTTTCGGTAGTCACCGCCGCTGCCCAGAGGGGATCAGGAGGATGTTGTGGGCACAGGGGGCTCTAAGAAGCCCCGGGTTAGTTAAAAGCTTTTTTTATTTAACTTTTCCATTCATTTAACTTTTTAAGTTTCCATTTAAGACCTAGTTCACTTCACACTACAATTCACAATCACTTTTGTGAGCGAATCACTTTTGTGTGCCAGTTCCTGGCATTTTTTAGAGTGATTTGCAGGTTTTTTGCAAGCAACTTTGTATGCGTTTTTGTTTTGCGATTTGCAATTTTGTGTGTGCAGACAAAGGGGCAGTGCACTCTTTGACCCAGAACTGAAACTAACCAGCTTGTGATAGGCTCACTTAAGCAGAGTGTGTGAGTCATACAGAGCCTGCAGGGGGCCTGGAGGGGGTGTGTATAGCTTCTACCAATCACAAGCAGCCCTGCACATTCCACACATTCCAGCCTTAGCTCGACTGTGCTGACAGAAGAAAACAGATTAGATCATATATCAGAGATAACACAGCCACTGTGCAATTAGGAAAAGCTGCAGTAAGCCAGAGCACATTAGAACAGGCAAAGGAACTTATAGGATAGAAGAACTAAGGCTGAACATTTTGTTACAGAGTCTCTTTAATACAAATCCTTAGAATACTGTCATAAGTTACCACGCAGTACTGTGAACTGGCCCATAGAATTATATGGGCAGTGAGTTGACATGCAGAATTATTTTGCAATGTAACTGATCACTGTGAACAGGGCCTTTAAGTGATTTGCGATTTTTTCCTATACCTTGCATTTAAGTGCAGTCGCCCTGAAAATGGTGCAGGAGGTGCGTTTGCGATTGGTAAAAAAGCTTATTGCGCATGTTAGAACATTCACATAGGATTTCATTACACAAGGAATTTTACAGCACTTTTAGAAACGCTAGCAAGTAGAAGAAGAAAACTCAAAACGCTCATAGAGCTTGATTCACTTAACCGTGATAACTCAAATATCACATCTTATCAAAGATATCACACCTTATCAAAGTTAACACCCCTTATCAGAGTAGCATAGCGAGCGCTACAAACTTATGCCTGCTAATTGGCAATGGCACTCGTCCTGCTCTGAGCCCCTGCCGGTTCGTAGCGCTCGCTATGCTACTCTGATAAGGCGTGTTAACTTTGATAAGGCGTGATATCTTTGATAAGATGTGATATCTTTGATAAGGTGTGATATTTGAGTTATCACGGTTCAGTGAATCAAGCCCATAGTGTGAACCAGCCCTAAAGCTGCGTACACATACTGAATAAATGTTACGATTAATAATTGTGGATCAATCGCTAGGGAGATAATTTGGGTAATGGACATTATACAGCCACATTGTTCAGCTGTAGCCGAGCGGTATGAACTGTTCTATTGGGGGGGGCAGACGACAGGCAGAGCATGATCAGTGTCGGAAAGTAGTACAACACCAGCTCGCTCCCTCACATATCCCTGTTGATCCAGAGGATGGCGAAACATCCTTACAAGGCATGGTCCAATTAGCCCCAAAAGGGAAAAAAAATCCTTCCCGACTTCAGATGGCAATCAGATAAAATCCCTGGATCAACATCACTGGGCATTACTTAGTAATTATAGCCATGGATGTCTTTCAATGCAAGGAAAGCATCTAAGCCCCCTTTAACCTCTTGAGGACCATGGTGTTAAACCCCCCTAGTGACCAGGCTATTTTCTACTTACTTGGCCACTGCAGCTTTAAGGCCAAGCTGCAGGGCCGCACAACACAGCACACAAGTGATCCTCCCCCTTTTCCCCCTACCAACAGAGCTCTCTGTTGGTGGGGTCTGATGCCCCCCCCCCCCCCTGTGTTTATTTTTTAATAAATATTTATTTATTTTTTAACCACTTCAGGATTCTGCGTACGCTTAACTACGCCCCTGAATCCTGAAGTGGTTTCCATCCATGTCAGTTCACGGAAGGGTGTCTCCGTGAACACCCTGCGAGCCTCCGATCGCGGCTCGCAGGGTAAATGTAAACACACGGGGAAGATCTTCCCCGGTGTTTACATATATACGGCGCTGCGCAGCAGCAGCGCCGTAGAGGAGATCGGCGATCCCCGGCCTCTGATTGGCCGGGGATCGCCGGCATCTGATAGGCTAAAGCCTATCCTATCCGGCGCAGGACGGCTTTCCGTCCTGCGCCGCACACAGGGGACGGGAGAGGGAGGGAAGGAGGCAGAGGGAGGACTAGTGCTGTGGAGGGGGGCTTTGAGGAGCCCCCCCGCCCCCGCTAGGCACAGCAGCGCGACGGCCTGCCTGATTTCTGATCTGTGCTGCGGGCTGAAGAGCCCCCGCAGCACAGATCAGCCAAACCACCCGGAATCCGGAAGTGGTTAATACTAATTACTATTTTTTTTATTTATTTTTTTACAACCCCTCCCTCCCCCAGCCGGCCAATCACGGCGATCGGCTGTCATAGGCTTCTGCCTATGAGAGCCAATCGCTCTCTTGTCCCCCAGGGGGACAGCCGTGTCACATATATAAATGTAAATACATACATAAATACATATGTAAATACATGGCGATCGCCGCTCAGAGACTAAAGGCGGAGCTCTGCTCCACTGAGCAAGCAGGAGGTGCAATCTCCTGCAAACTGTTGCCCCAGGACTTTACGCTGATCGGCGTTAGGCAGTCCTGCGGCTGCCGCCATGGCCACGCCCGTCGGCGTGACGTGGTCAGCAAGCAGTTAAATGCAAATATAGAATTTGCCATAACTACTTCCTGTGGCATTGCATTCCACATCTTAATCTTGTGTACTGTAAAGAACCCTTTCCTAAATAAATGGCTGAAACGTTTTTCCTCCATCTGGGGCTTCTTCCAGCCCCCTGCAGGATTTCAGGTCCCTCGCTGTAGTTCCGATAATCTTCAGAGTGCCGATGTCCACTCCAAAAATCATGACCAGAACTTTAGTTGCAGCTACTGCACATGTGCGGACCCATCTACGCACCTTGTAAATTCACAAGGACTTGAACTGCGCATGTGCAGAACACTCCCAGCTAACGAAGCACAGTCATTTGGTGCGCAAATGAGCCCATGCATGCGCAGTAGCTGGATCTTTCAGAGTGGACAGGGGCATCTTTGCTAGGATCGAACTAAAGCAAGGGACATGATAGACCCCCAATTCCTATTGAAATGAATAGGGAAACAGTGCATGCATGTTAGCACATTTATTGCTGGCCATGTATGCTGGCCTTGCAGTGCGACAGCCGGTTAGCTGCAATGGTTTATTGCAACGTACATTGTGTCAAAAGTACCAATTGTTTTTTAATGTATTTGTAAGAAAAGGCAGGCTGGTATTCTCTTTGGAATTCAGAGCCCACAGACATGGGGTCACCTCCCAAAACAATTCCTAATAATAATAATGACTATTAGTTTTCAGCCTGACCACATGGAAAGGAATACTGTCCTGTTTTTGTCACTAGAAACAAAACAAATGTTTCTCCTCTGTATAGCCCAAAAAGGTTTCTCCTCTGTATGTCAGTATATATAAGCTGTGTTTTTTACATTTTGTCAGTGAACCAAGTCCGATGAAGGCGTATTAGCCAAAAGCTTATTTTTATTTATCTCTAAGTTAGCCAATAAATGGTATCATCCTGATTCAAAACGACTTGCTTTGTCACTAGAGATACACTTTAATGTAATATAGTTTTCTATTGAAGAATTTTTTTTTACATATACTATACATGCTGCAGCTGTCTTGAGCAAACATTTAGTAACTAAAGCTGTAATTATTAGTAGCAAATATATCGGCGCCAAGGGACAATGGAACCGCCGCTGAGAAGAACAATGTCCAAAAGTTCAGAAGTCAGGCATACATCAAAGGTCAGCGCAGGTTTAGAAAGTAATTGTATGTAGGGAATGGTAAATTCTTCACCACAATATATCAAATGCTCAGAGGTAGGTATCCGCCAAACATCAAAACTAGAAAAGGCTTACCAGCTCCCAACAACCCACATTATAAGGTTGTGAAATGGCTCATGTCACAGATAACGTCCAGGGAACATCAGACGTCGTGAAGATCCAGTGGACATCCGTGTGGAGGTAAAGTTTCAGGAATTTATATAGGAAAACAAAAACGGCAATATCTAAGCGTAACCCGTTTATTTAGATAAAATTTCTTTAAAAGGCAGTAGACATAAAAACGATAACTCACATACGGGGCCCATAAACAGGGAACCCCAGAAGATTAGCGCGCATGTAATGGTCAATCGAAGATCAATAGACAATGGTGCCGCCTGTTACCTTCCCTTAATAGACAATGGTGCCGCCTGTTACCTTCCCTTAATAGACAATGGTGCCGCCTGTTACCTTCCCTTAATAGACAATGGTGCCGCCTGTTACCTTCCCTTAGGAAGGTAACAGGCGGCACCATTGTCTATTGATCTTCGATTGACCATTACATGCGCGCTAATCTTCTGGGGTTCCCTGTTTATGGGCCCCGTATGTGAGTTATCGTTTTTATGTCTACTGCCTTTTAAAGAAATTTTATCTAAATAAACGGGTTACGCTTAGATATTGCCGTTTTTGTTTTCCTATATAAATTCCTGAAACTTTACCTCCACACGGATGTCCACTGGATCTTCACGACGTCTGATGTTCCCTGGACGTTATCTGTGACATGAGCCATTTCACAACCTTATAATGTGGGTTGTTGGGAGCTGGTAAGCCTTTTCTAGTTTTGATGTTTGGCGGATACCTACCTCTGAGCATTTGATATATTGTGGTGAAGAATTTACCATTCCCTACATACAATTACTTTCTAAACCTGCGCTGACCTTTGATGTAAAGCTGTAATTATTACCGTAATTATGTCTTGGTAACTTTGTGTAAGAGATGAATGGGTCGACCCATTCATCTCTTGCTGTATTGGTCCCAAGAGGCACTGGGGTGGGGTCGTGGCACACCTATTTGTACTTTGGTGCTCCTCACTTCACCTATTTGCATTGGTAACTTTGTGTAACAGTACATTGTACTTTAAACTGTATTATTCGTATTCTTTATACATTAGTTAGTATTTTACTGTCTTGTTTTGGGGTAAAACTGGTAGTAACAGGTCCTATGTATTATGCCTGAGGTCTGTGCTGGTATCAGGTCCCTTGTATCCTGCCTGAGTTCTGTGCTGGTAACATGTCCTATGTATTATGCCTGAGGTCTGTGCTGGTAACAGGTCACTTCTATCCTGCCTTAGGTCTGTGCTGGTAACAGGTCCCTTCAGTTATGTGTCCTCCCCAGAATTTTTTTCCAGCTGGGTGGCATGAAAATGTAGCCGGGTGGAATAAAAAAGTAGCCGGGTGGGGCAATATGAGAGAATGCAGGGCCGGTGCCTTTCTGCACAATTCTGCTTACAGCATAGGAGGAGGTGAGCTGATGACAACCGGGTGCTCACCAAAACTAGCCGGGTGAAGCACCCGGCTAAAAGAGCCTGGGGAGAACACTGCCCTTATATCCTGCCTGATGTCTGTGCTGGTAACAGGTCCATTGTATCCTGCCTGAGGTCTGTGCTGGTAATTGAAATATAACATCTTGCGCTCCTCAATGCCATCCAGGCACTGTTGGCCAAGATAGCTTCAAAGCTTCTTGGTTTAATAGCGTATAACAAAACAAAATTCCCTATCCGGATTTCGGCAACCGCCGAATGAAGACGGTTGCCAAAATGCGGATTGGGAATTTTGTATAGTTATACGCAATTAAACCTAGAAGCTTTGAAGATATTTTGGCCAACAGTGCCTGGTTGGCATCGGGGAGCGCAAGATGTTTGACATCATTTCCGGCTGATGCATTGGGTGGAAACAGTTTGTTCCAACACACGCGACGTCATTGCGCACTATGTTTGGACTGAGACATGCCACATATCTGCCTTTTCATCACGAATCAGGTACTTTTTTCATTAAGTTTTCAGCTGAATAGTGTACATCATTTAGCGCTTGGTGCTTCTCCATTTAATTGACTATCCACTTCAGGGGGCATTGTGGATCGGCCCTGAGGTAACAGCTCCCTTGTATCCTGCCCGAGGTCTGTTCTGGTAACATGTCCTATGTATTATGCCTGAGGTCAGTGCTGGTATCGGGTTCCTTCTATGCTGCTTGAGGTGTGTGCTGGTAACAGGTCCCTTGTATCTTACCTAAGGTCTGTTCTACTAACAGGTCCCTTGTAAGAGAGAAAATAAGAGCAGTAGCTCAAACTGCAGCAATTCAGCACCAAGTAACCAACCAGTCCACACCCGGATCCACCATAGGCATAGGTAAATGCAGCAAAGAGGAAAGATGACTGGGTCTCAAACCTGGATTTTTGCAATTGTAGCAAATGTAATGAACCATAGTAGCAAAAGACACAATGTTTCAGTCGACAGGCCTTTATCAAGTGTTCCAGGTCCCTTGTATCCTGCATGAGATTTGTGCTGGTTACAGGTACTCTACACAAAGCTAAAATGTACAGTTTACAAAGTTTTTAGCTTTCCTTCATATATTCCTGTCAGCCGCTTTGTACAATTTTCGGTAGTGAGCTGAGGCCTCTTCAGCTGATAGTGAGGTAGAAGCATTTGCACTGATAAGGAGGAAAGGTTAGCAAATAAACAAGTCTGTTCTGTTTGATAGGTTACACTTCACTGTTGTAGACATTTTAGTGTGGTTCACATTATTATTTCTCTGGACTGCAGTGGTGAAGCCGAGCAAGGTAAAGGTGCCCATACACTCGTCAGATTGGCAGCAGACAGATAAGAAATGCATCTGATGATCTATCTGATGCGTTTTTAGAACATTTTTTACCAGGATAGAATTCCAATAGATTTCAGTTTGAAATCTGTTGAAATTCGATCTGATGGCATTTTTTTGCCATCAGATTTCCATTAAGGCCAATGCAAACTGATAAGCAATCTCATCAGATCGACCTAAATTTTCCACCCTGCTAGTTCGATGGAAATCCATCGAAATCGATCGAAATCGGCCGTCGATCGGTCGATTGGCCAACCGATTTGCGATCGATCGATCGATCGATCGACCGCGATCGATCGGTCGGCCAGAAAATCGGCTGAGTGTATGGGCTGCTTAACTTTATGGCTGCAAGGCTGGCTTTAGGCATTTGTGACCTGCATGGTTTCACAAGGCGCCATTCCTAGCAATCAGCTAGAAGCACTTTGCAGTTGTCCTGCTGGTGCACACCCCTTAGTAACTGCTGAAGATATTCACTCTTGAGCTTATGTTGCTTTTCAGCTCCTCATAAATAAGATTGTAGGCTGGGGAGTTAGGAGTCAGAACATTACCTTTATACTGCTTTGGCAGTAGTAGCCGATAGGAGGATTTTACAGTTGAGTTTGAGAAGAGTAGCTGGTGTACAGGAATGGTGCATTGGGAGTGAAAGCAGGGCTGTGGAGTCGGTCCAAAAATCCACCGACTCCTCAGTTTAGGATTCCACCGACTCCACGACTCCGACTCCACGACTCCGACTCCTCTAATTTGCATATTACAATTTTGTTGATTAACAGTATGTAACGTGAAATTCGTCTCTTAACTGCCAACGCTTAGGAATTTTACAAGACAACTGAAGTGAGAAGGATATGTAGACTACTATATTTATTCCCTTTAGACTAAAACTAGTCCTTGGTAAGAGTACTTGTAAAAGGTACAAACCGGAACAAAGAACATCTATCAGGCCCTAGGCAATGTAACTGTGGGTACATGTAAGAATGATGTGCAGGTACTCTGCAGGGGAATGAGGAGATTCTTCCTCTATTACACATTCTTCATGCACAATCTGAACAAGGTTTATGGGTGACAGACAACACCTCTCTGTTCAATGTGCACAACATTCTCAGTGGATTCCCTGCAGCTCTGTGGGGAGTGCATATGTAGAGTATAGTACTACTGTGTAACAAAGTAAACCTGAGACAGATGAAATTAAAGTTTTATACATACCTGGGGCTTCCTCCAGCCCCCTTCAGGCTAATTAGTCCCTCGCTGTCCTCCTCCGCCACCTGGATCTTCTGCTATGGGTCCAGGTACTTGAGCCAGTCTGGTGTAGTGTGCATGCACACACTCCGCCGCCGGGAGTGTACTACAGCTGCGCAGCACTATTTCGCAGGTGCAGACTGCTCCTGGCTGTAGAAGCGGCATGCGGCCGGACTGCGCTGACTGGCTGAATTACCAGGACTCATAGCAGAAGTTCCAGGTGGTGGAGGAGGACAACGAGGGACTGATTAGCCTGAAGGGGGCTGGAGGAAGCCCCAGATATGTATAAAACTTTTCTTTTCATCCGTCTCAGGTACCCTTTAATTTGTAGTCACCAAACCAAATTTTAACAACATATCAAATTATTTGATTTCATGAGCAAAGAGAGTGCATACATTATCATAAACCAGCATCAATGCAGAATTATTTCCATCTCATTGACCATCTCTATTAGTGACACAGCTACATATCAGGCTTTATTCTTACAGCATAGACGTTATTTAGTATATATAAGAGATTCCTGTGTACACATCATATATACTGTACAGTCACAATCAGATGTGTATATCTGACTTTAAAAATACGGGGACTGCTTTATTGAAGCAGCACAAGTAACTAATTTTGATTGGTTTATTTCATTTTTGTGGACTGAGCACAGCTATTACTGTATATATACATTATTTTTAATGACTATTATCTGAGAAATAGAACATTTTATCATATTTTCTATTTTAATTACAGTTACAAATTCATTAGGAGTCGGAGTCGGTACATTTTTTCCCGACTCCGACTCCAGGCACCCAAAATTGCTCCGACCCCACGACTCCGACTCTGACTCCACAGCCCTGAGTGAAAGAGGACACTAGCTGTACACAATTAGGGGTTGTAGAATGGCATTACACAAGACACTCCTGACAGACTCAAATTGCTCATGGCTTCAGACAGTTATACATGCTCCATGGCTGACCAGGATCATTAGGGAGCCTTACCCAAAGACTCCTTACTGTTTTATGTACTAGCTTGAGCCAGGATTTGAAACCTGGTCAAAGGCTCAAATCCTACATCGATGGCAACAGCCTTACCAGTACTCTATCCAGCTGACACCACTCAGGATTTATTGTGCACAAGTCTAATATTGTGCACTTTTGTGCCCCAGATTTCATTTTCTCACATGATTGGTGGTTGGGATGAAGGAGAGTAGCTGATGTACTCATAATCTTTGGTAGGGATGAGAACATGTAATTGGTTGTTGTGCTGAAGTGCAGCTGTAACACAAGACTGGTCATTGGGAGGATGAATAGTTGATGTACGGGATTAGTAGTTGGATAAAGAGCAACTAGTACCCTAGATTGCTGTCTGGGATGAAGAGTAATTGACGTGCAGGACTGCTGGTTGGCATAATGGCAGCTGATACACTAGATTGGTGGTTAGAATGAAGAGTGGCTAATGTACAGGATTGGTGGTTAGGATGAAGAGTGGCTGATATACAGGATTGGTGGTTAGGATGAAGAGTGGCTGATATACAGGATTGGTGGTTAGGATGAAGAGCAGCTGATGTATAGGATTGGTAGTTAGGATGAAGAGTGGTTGATATACAGGATTGGTGGTTAGGATGAAGAGTAGCTGATATACAGGATTGGTGGTTAGGATGAAGAGTGGCTAATGTACAGGATTGGTGGTTAGGATGATGAGTGGCTGATATACAGGATTGGTGGTTAGGATGAAGAGTAGCTGATATACAGGATTGGTGGTTAGGATGAAGAGCAGCTGATGTATAGGATTGGTAGTAGGGATGAAGAGCAGCTGATATACAGCATTGGTGGTTAGGATGAGGGGGGGGGGGGTAGCTGATATACAGGATTGGTGGATTGGTGGTTAGGATGAAGAGTAGCTGATATACAGGATTGGTGGTTAGGATGGGGGGTAGCTGATATACAGGATTGGTGGTTAGGATGAGGGGTAGCTGATATACAGGATTGGTGGTTAGGATGAAGAGTAGCTGATATACAGGATTGGTAGTTAGGATGAAGAATAGCTGATATACAGAATTGGTGGTTAGGATGGGGGGGGGGGGTAGCTGATATACAGGATTGGTGGTTAGGATGGGGGGGTAGCTGATATACAGGATTGGTGGTTAGGATGAAGAGTAGCTGATATACAGGATTGGTAGTTAGGATGAAGAGTAGCTGATACACAGAATTCTTGGTTAGGATGATGAGTGGCTGATATACAGAATTGGTGGTTAGTATGGTGAGTGGCTGATATACAGGATTGGTGGTTAGGATGAAGAGTTGTAGAGACTCAGGCCTCACCTCTTAGCAGCACATATTGTTGGTTTGACAATGAGAATTTTCTTACAGGATAAAGCCAGTCCTGATTGGCTGGGGTGTGTAGCACTACTGGCAGGTAGCACTAGACAGCAAACAAGTCATTACACTATTTATTCTGGTTATTTTGCTATTTGTCTGGAGTTCGGCTTTAACCATTTTCATTGCAGCTCCGCATTTTTTACATGCAATGAAAAAAAACCATGCTGTTGATGTAATGTAAGTACTTCCCAAAAGCAATGAACGGACTAGTGTGAGTAGAGTGCTATTTAACGAGCTTGTTGTAAAAGAAGCATGCAATTACTGTTTTACAGCCATTCTGTAGTAGACGCTAGTAATGAAAGTCACCTGTCTTCCCAGTAGGCACTCTGTACAGATAATGAAGCTTTTGTAAAATAGGCATATAGTGGCAGAAGGGACATGTGAGTGATGGTACAATACTGAGGGGCTGTGCTCCCCATTCACCATCCCCGATGTACGTCAGTTCGTACTGTATCTCATTGTCCATCAGTCTTGCTAAGATTCTAGTACTGGTGGGTAAAAAGAAATCCATTTTACAGGGTTACACCCAGAATCCAAATCAATGGAGTCATTTACATCAGAGATCTTATCGGAAACCGCATGGCATTCAATTTTCTAATTGACTAAAAAAAAAAAAACTATGATCGGTGACATCTACAGGTTTGATTGACCCTAGTTATTTATATACGCACTCGTGGTGATTTCCAGGTTTCTAGAACACTATTGAGAGTAATACCGTTATCATTAGTAAAAAAAAAAAAATCACTTCCACTTGCAGACTACATCTGCTCCAGTCCTCCCTTTAGGAAGAATGCTTTACCTTGCCCGGTACTTTGTATTATTTGATCATGTGACCAAACACAGTGGCCACTGGATGATACAACCTGACAGGTGGCTGGCAGCAGGCTCTAGTCTGCAAACAGTCTGAGTTGGCGAGAGGGCTGGGGAGTCAGTACAAAACCATTCGACTTCAACTCCTTAGTTTATAAAATCTCCGACTCCAGGTACCCAAATTTGCTCAGACTCCTTAGCTTAATACTTACCAGGGCTGTGGAGTTGGTACATAAATCATCCATCTCCTCAGTTTATGAAACCTCTGACTCCAACTCCAGGTACCCAAAAATTGCTCCATATCATTATAAATGAATTAGAATGTAAAGGAGGTTTACAGTGTCCATTTATACCTTTTTTCCATACCCAATTATTATATAACTATACAGTATATATTCTGACCTTCTACCATAAGCATAAGGATGGGACACACTTATTTGAATCGCAGAGTGGAAAACGCAAATCACACTTTATAAAAATCTATGGCACGGGTGTCAAACACAAGGCCCGTGGGCCAAATGCAGCCCTCCTTGGCATTTTATTTGGCCTTCCATGAAATGGCAAGGAGGGCTACATTCCAATGTCCTGCACTGTAATACAGCGCACTGCCTTCCTGTTCCGAGAAGCACACGCAATGTTTCTGATGAAAACAGTGTCAGTTAGAGCTGGGATACAGCAATAACTCATGGGATACACCCTAGTGAAATTGGCATTTGGCCCCCTCCTTTGATCCAAACTCTGCCTCCCCCCACGCGCTCCTGTTATACGTTGTCTCTTCTGTTCTTCTTGGCAGTCACATGCTCTGTGCTTCCAAACCTTTCTTCTCCTGGAGGATGGCAGCATAGAGCGTGTGGCGGTCAGGAAGATCAGAGAAGACCTGAAGCAGCACTGGAACAAGTAAATATTACACTGCTCCACTGGGCTATTCTGCAGAAGGGGGAGGAGCAAACCCCCACAGTCCCTATAGATGCGCACTTGAGGCTGATCAATAAACCTTTACAATTTGGCCTGTAAATTACACTAGGATTAGATTTTGGCCCCTTGCGTGATTGAGTTTGACACCTCTGGTCCATTTCGACTAAACTGTATACAATGAACAGAGGCGCCAAAAGTATAAAATTAGATTAAATGAGCTTAAAAACTAACTTAAATGGCAAAAATGAAGGAGGAAGTGGTGGTCTTATCTCCCTCAAGCAGACACGACAACGACTGCGATTCAGACAGTCAAACACATTTATTAGAAACTCCCCAAAAAAATTTGCAACGCATTCCGCAGGCTCAATCCCACTTCATCAGGCAATACAGGGAGGAGTATCAAGAGATCTGCACAAGGATTCAAGTTAAGCACCTCTGTCGCAGGGGTGCTTAACTTGAAGCCTTGTGCAGATCGCTTGATACTCCTCCCTGTATTGCCTGATGAAGCGGGATTGAGCCTGCAAAACGCGTTGCAAATTTTTTTGGGGGAGTTTCTAATAAATGTGTTTGACTGTCTGAATCGCAGTCGTTGTCGTGTCTGCTTGAGGGAGATAAGACCACCACTTCCTCCTTCATTTTTGCCATTTAAGTTGGTTTTTAAGCTCATTTAATCTAATTTTATACTTTTGGCGCCTCTGTTCATTGTATACAATTTCGAGTCCACCCTTGGTGGAGGGTTGATACCCTTTTATTCCTGTCTACAGAGAGCGACTTCTTAATCCTGAGTGGGGTCAGGATAATCTCCGCACCTGCCTTTACAGTGGTTGCCTGCTGGTGACCCTGACTTGTGAGTATCTAGCAATACGAATTTATTGCCACCTTATCCAATACGTATTACACTATCGGGGCTCTTGGTCATACCTGTTTTTATCTCTTTGCAAATTTTGACGTAACGCTCATGTGCCCTGCCGCCAATTGGTCCCTGTACACAGCCCAGTGGCAGAAGCATTGGGATCCCCATTGGGCTGCAAAAGACCAATGAGAAGCCTCAGCAACAGGGAGGATTCTCATTGGTTCATGGTGGACCGATGGAAATTCTCCCTGTTGCTAGGGAGAAATGGTTTATTGTCTCCTATCTGCCCTTACCAGCCTCCGAGCTGTGTACTGAGGCACAGAGTGGCGACGGGACACGTGAGTGGTAATACGGTAGCGGTGGGCATGATCAACACAGGGCACGTGATCGAAGCAGATGGGCAGATGCGGACAGTGGAATTGTTGCAAGCGGATGCAAAGTGGAAGGAACGCATCCGACTAGTGGATGCACTTACCATGTCTGTTTTGAATTTGCTCTAGTATGAACCGGCCCTAAGTGGGAGCCTGCTTTTCATGGAAAGAAAGTCAATGCTGCAGCAAGATGACTAAGTTATTAGCACTGTCAGCTTGCAGGGCTAGAATCCTAGACAGAGCCATGTGTTCATGGAATTTCTAATGTTCTCCTTATGCTCACAAGGGTTCCCTCCAGGTGCTTTGGTTTCCTCCCACATCCCAATAAAACATATGGGTAGGTTCGTTGGCTAACCCCAGAATGAGTTTGAAAATATGATGAAGGCATTGGCTGGCGAGTCACACTGCGTAACAACGATGTGACTTGTTCAACGCGCTCTATAAAACGTCCTGCCCTTCTATATATAGGAAATAATAATAATGTAGAAAAACATTAGAGCCTCAGATTGTTGGCACCATCCTGAAAAATTCCTATAACAAGTAGACAGGCACCCTATGATCAGATTTTATTGTGCGGAATAACCTCTGGGGGTGCAATCGAAGCCCACACACATCCATTTTGGGCCATTAGGTCTAACTCAACCTAAAGGGAAAATGAAATCACTGTGTGTGTAGCCACCTTGACTAAAACATTTAAAGAAAGTCCTGTGGAATCTACTCTGGTTTCTCAGCAGTGCATAACGACACAGCTACATAACTGTGCATATTCACACTGCATAAGCATGGAATTTAAAGCCCCTGGAGCTGTAACTTGCATAATCCAATATAGAACATTAATTTATACACCATGTGGAATGAAAGACCAACTGGAAGCCCTCATAAAGTCTAGCCTTGGTGGTCCAGCAGGGGGGAGATGTGTAACGTCTGCTGGCTTCTCCCCTGCAGTCACTGAATGGATCTGGCAGGAAAGTATACAGGGAATACAATTGCTGGAATACGGTGACATGGCTCTCAGCGAATTACATTATAAACATTCTGTCCCACGTTACTGAACGCTGCCAGAATGGGAAAAAGCCCAATACAGTCCATTGTCTCGTGTTTAATATGCCAAGTTTCCCTTTCAACACGCCATGTGAAACCCCCATTTTTCCTGTAACCCAGTGATGTCAGAGTCATAACATTGTTATCCATCTCGCCACTATTCAGGCAGCCTTACTACGGCTGCTGCCATTTTTTTACTTAAAGTGGACCTGAACCGCTTGCATATGTCATAAGGAAAACACCCTCATCTGTGACTAATCACAGCTGTAATTTGATTTCTCAGCTGTGTCAGCTGGCTCCCTCCGCAGAGCAGCTAATTTGTAAACAGGGGATGTTAACCCTATGTCTGCCTCCATGAAAGCAGGAACTAGACATACTGCACATGTATTGCAGGATTTGTATCAGCTGTAACAAATAAATGTTTTCTTTAAAGGATATTATGATGCTGTTTATCTTTTAGAGCAGAGAGGAAATTCTGAGTTCAGGTCCACTTTAAAGTGTAACCCTACTTTAATTTTTTTACAAAAATAACTGCGTATTTAATTGATACACTGACCTATGTGCATTTGGACCCATATGCAATTCATCTTTACTCCTGAGCTTCCTCCTTGGTGATATTTTTACAACTTGTCAATAAAATACCCTTTAAAGTGAACCTTAAGTGTCCAAAAAAAATTGAGTTTTACTCACCTGGGGCTTACCTCAGCCCCCTGCAGCTGATCGGTGCCCACGACGAGTCGCTCTGATGCTCTGGGTCCCGCTGGCGGCCACTTCCGGTTTCGCCGTCAGGACCCGTCAGGCTGGGGAACGCGGCTGATACTACGCGTTCCCAGCCAAAATAGCACCCCTATGCGGCCATATGTCCGCATAGGCACCCGTATGCGGACATATGGCCGCATAGGGGTGCTATTTTGGCTGGGAACGCGTAGTATCAGCCGCGTTCCCCAGCCTGACGGGTCCTGACGGCGAAACCGGAAGTGGCCGCCAGCGCATCAGAGCGACTCGTCGTGGGCACCGATCAGCTGCAGGGGGCTGAGGTAAGCCCCAGGTGAGTAAAACTCAATTTTTTTTGGACACTTAAGGTTCACTTGAAGCTGCCAGCAACAAGCAAGAAAATACTCAGAATAAATTTGCCACTACTTTTCAGCTACTTTTTTGGTACTTTTTCAATAGCAAAGTGCTAAAAAGTTATTTTAAACAAAAGATGAAAAATGATCTCTTAGGAGAAAACGTAGGAAAAAAGGTAAATTGAATAAGGGCCTTGATGTCTTGGATTTGTTAAGTTAATGAAGCAGGAGGAAACTTCTTTTCCTGATGCTCACAATAATGCATATGTGACACTTCCAGAGGAAGCTTATATCTCAGGGTGGAGGTCTGGAGCCTTTGTTAATAATGATGACTTTCTCAGGACACAGTAATAGCTTCCATGTCTGTTGTATCCCCTGCTCTGTTAAAGAGAACCTGCGATGAGAAGCATCTCAGGTACCATACTTACCTGAGGCTTCCTTAAAGAAAACCTGAACTGAACATTAAAAGTCAAAATAAACATACACAAGTCATACTTACTTCCCGTGTAGTCTACTCCTCAATCTATTTTTCCTCTCCTGCGTCCTGTTTGTCCACTGTGATCAATGGAATTCTCCATCCTCCATTTTGAAAATGACCATTACCCCATAACAGCTTCCTGGTAAGCACACTGTTAAACTGTAACATCGCCCACTTGAGCCATAGGGAAACATGGACACATCAGTTCTCCTCTCAACTGTAACGGACAGCAACTGATATATAACTGACAGCAACTGATATATTTCAGTCCTGACAAAATGTTGTCAGAACTGTAAGGGATCACTGTAAGAAGAAAATGGTGGGCTTCTGAGATGAACTGATGGCAAGGTAACTATGTAATGTTCATTTGAAGTTACCTCATGTGTTTATTTTAAATAATTTTACTCAGTACAGGTTCTCTTTAAGCCCCCTTAGTGCCGTGCATGCGTGACTTGGCCAGGCTTTCAGTCAGCATTGCAGGTGACAGGAGCCACCCAGGGAGACGGCGAGGGATGAGCAGCCTCAAGGGGGCTTAAGGAAGCCCCAGGTAAATAAGGTACATGAGATGCTTCTCGTCTCAGGTACACTTTAAGGCCCATACACACACTTAATGTCACCCAATGAGTATCGATCACTGTGGCCAAGGCTGCACCAACACATATTCTTCGAACAAGTTGATGAGGTATACTGTTCCAATGCGGAGGAAGGGGAGGGCCAACCATGTTGTGCAGATGTCACGCTGTGGGCGGGGTAAGTGGTGAGAAGAAAGCTATTGGCCATTACTCAGCAGATTTGATTCACCAGGCAGACCGCTTGCTGGGCAGCAGTTGGGGGCTGCAGTACACACACTGGATTATTGGAAGAGGCGGCCATTGTCCCCTGCCTCAGCCGAATTTGGCCTGTAGTGTACATTTTCCACTGACTCTGAGAGACACTGTGGTGAGTATACAATTAACGTTTTCTCCTGAGTTTTCTCCTAGGAGATAATTTTCACGTTCTCTACAAAATAACTTTTAAGCATTTTACAATTGATAAAGTACCTTAAAGTTATTGTAAAAGTACTATCAAAATTATTTTAAGTATTTTCTTGCTTGCTGTTAATTGAAAGGGCATTTTATTGACACGTTTTAAAATATTACCTAGGAGAAAACGTAGGAGAAAAAGTGATCAGCATATGAGCCCTGGGCCCATATTGCAATTCACTTTTTCTCCTGAGTTTTCTCCTAGATAATATTTTCAAACTTGTCAGTAAAATGCCTTTTAAACCACCAACAAGCAAGAAAATACTCAGAATAATTTTGATAGTACTTTTTCTCCTACTTTTTGGTACTTTTTCCATTGCAAAGTGCTGAGAACTTATTCTAAACTGAAAATGAAAAATGATCTCCTAGGAGAAAACTCAGGAGTAAAAGTTAATTGCATATGGGCCCTTGTGTCCTAGTATTGTTTTGTCTGTCTGTTAAGCAACTGCCAAGTCAAATTCCTTGTAAGTGTAAACTTATTCAGCCAAATTAAATTGATTCTGAGATTTCAGGGCATATTCACGAAAGTCCATTTAAATTACTATGTGTACAAAGCGCAGATCAATATTACCAGTATTTAGGCCACTGAAATAGTATGTGTTGCGTGAGTAGCGCAACTCACATTACCTAGGCAATACTCATGTTGTCAGTATAACACCCACATTACACTAGCAATGCTCACATTATCTAGGTAACTCAAATTGCTCCCCTTACCCAACTAGTGCTACATTAGTGCTGTAAATACCAGCACATTTGTGGCGTGTGCACAGTAAATTTACCAGACTTTCCTGGATATGCTCCTTTGTTTTAGTCTGCGATGCACAGCGTTTCCTTGCGTAAAAAAAAATTACAGTACTTTTCATTATTAAACCTCGTTCTTCTTCAACGGCACCAAACGAAAGTTACTCTGTAGAATGAACAAAAAGTCAAAGGCACCATAAAAACTGTAAATACTGGTCTTGTAAATAAGGGGTTTCATATGCTGGGTTTCCAGGGGTTAAAACAGAACTCCAATCGGGTTTATGTTGTTGCTTGCATCCCCGGTGACGAATTTGGGCTGCATAATAGTGAGGTGAATTGTGAACTTTACTAACTGTCATGGAAACAAGAGTTGGGCTTAAAGTTTTCTGGTGACAGCCGCCAGATGTTTATTATTTTTTCCAAAGAAGGCAAAAAGAAAAAAATAGAATGCCCAGAAGAAGCAACTATACCAGGGGTGAGCAAACATTTTGACTCGTGGACCACAATGAATTCCTAAATTTGATAGAGGAGCGGAGCCAAGAGCGCAGAAGGTTGTTTTGCTCCCAGTAATAGGTATCCCCCCTCCGAGTATAGATAGCCAGATGTGCCCCCAGTATTGGCCAGATGTGCACCCAGTATTAGGTAACCCACCCCCAACCAGTATAGATAGGCAGATGTTTATTCTAAGTATTTATATAGCGCCGACATAGTACGCGGCGCTGTACAGAGTATATTGTCTTGTCACTAACTGTCCCTCACAGGGGCTCACAATTTAACCCCTACCAGAGTCACATGTCTATGTATGTATCGTGTAGTGTATGTATTGTAGTCTAGAGCCAATTTAGGGGAAGCCAATTAACTTATCTGTATGTATTTGGGATGTTGGAGGAAACCGGAGTGCCCGGAGGAAACCCACACAGACACAGGGAGACCATACAAACTCCTTTGCAGATGTTGACCTGGCTGGGATTCGAACTGGGGTGGGTCCCCAGTCTCTGAAAGGCAAGAGCGCTACGCCACCGTACTGCCCAATGTGTCTCCAGTATTAGGTAGACCCCTTCCCAGTATAGATACAACTAATTGTGCCCCTAGTATAGATATCCAGATGTGCCCCCAGTATTAGGTAGCTCCCCCAACCCAGCATAGATATACAGATGTCCAGGGCGGCTGCAGGGGGCCGGTAGAAGCCCCAGGTAAATGAAACTTGTTTTTTACAGGTCGGTTTAGGTTCCCTTTAAAGAGAACCCGAGGTGGGTTTGAAGAATATTATCTGCATACAGAGGCTGGATCTGCCTATACAGCCCAGCCTCTGTTGCTATCCCAAACCCCCCTAAGGTCCCCCTGCACTCTGCAATCCCTCATAAATCACAGCCACGCTGCTGACAAACAGCTTGTCAGAGCTGGCTGTGTTTATCTCTATAGTGTCAGTCTGCTGCTCTCCCCGCCTCCTGCAGAACTCCAGTCCCCGCCTGCATCCCTTCCCTCCCTGCTGATTGGAGGGAAGGGACGGGGGCAGGGACCGGAGCTATGCAGGAGGCGGGGGAGCAGCTGAGACTGACACTACAGATGTAAACAAAACCTCACAGCAAGGCTGTGATTTATGAGGGATTGCAGAGTACAGGGGGACTTTAGTGGGGTTTAGGATAGCAACAGAGGCTGGGCTGTATAGGCAGATCCAGCCTCTGTATGCAGATAACATTCTTTAAACACACCTCGGGTTCTCTTTAAAGTTAGGGAAGATTCAATAGAAAAGATCATTGTTTGGGTAGTTTTGCAGTTAGGTCCAGGTTAGGTTAGGAGAAATTTTTGGCTTATCAAAGGCTAATTTTAATCCAGATTATGCTGCACCAAAATGACCCAGTGAAGAGCCATGCATGGCCTATATACAGCTGCATGGACTTTCCCGTTAGATATGTTGTGCTTTTCAGGAAGGAGAGAAAATCAATCTCCATTTTTTGGAAAGGTACAGTCATTTCCTCGCGGGCAATCAGCCTTGGCCGAACTCCGCGTTACATGCCGTTGTGGGTTTTCAGTGTTGCCCGGCACTCATTAAAGTGTTGGAAGGAATTAATCACACTGGATATACAGTCACACTTTGTGAAGTTACAGTCAGTAATAGAAGGAATGAATAATGCAGAAAGGCAGGCCGTCAGAACACAAAGGGCTGATAAACATGAATCAATGGAGAGGCTTTTTTCCTTTGTCACCGCTACCATTAATATCTGGCATTTTGGTTCTTCCTGCTGTAAAATCTGCCGGCCAGATCAGGTATTTAAAAATGTAGATGATTGTTACATGCTAATTGAAGTGCACTTCCCAGTCTGACGGTAACAAATCAGAATAAAGATAAGTGATGGTATATTCTGGGAATCGGCATCTCAAAGTCTGCTTTTATGACACAATACATCACAGAAAGTCTGACGTAAAGCTGAAATGACTTCTCTCTTATTCAATTACAGAATTCCTGCAATACCAGATTCATTCTCATTCATTTCTTCCCTAAGTGCTTTGGATCTATTCGTTATTTTTAGGGGACAGCCTTATCTGGATGCTTTCTGTTGTGACATAGACTTAAATGCATTTGTGGGACTCGTATTTGCCCGTGTACATGAATAAAAGGCACCTGGAATAAAAGGGCACAGGGGCTTGCCGCTAGTAGAATATCGCGAAAATTAATGATATTCTACTACTGGATTCCGATAGTAAAATGTCGATAATCTTTACCAATATTTTACAATGACTAAACCTAACACTACTCTAACACAGAACTCTCCCTCTATCAATGCATCCCCCACAGTGGCGCCTACCCACCTGGTGGTGCCCTAACACCCCCCCCGGTGGCACCTAACCCACACCTGGTGGCACCCAACCCTAAATCCCCCAAAACCCTACCCCCCACCCCTGGTGGTGCCTGAACCGTAACCCTCCCCCGCCACAGAGCCGCAATTTTCAGCAATGACAGCAAAGTTGAGTGCAGGAATGCGTCTGATAAAATAGCAGGTGCTGAGTCTACCGACTATGCAAACTGTGGCTTTGCATAGCAGGTGAGGAGCTTTACTTTAACCCTAATCCTCCTCATGGTGCCTAAATCATAAATCCCTTTTCTCCCGCAGAGCTGCGATTTGTGGCAGTAAGAGTAATTTTGGCCACAGGGAGGTGCCCGATTAAATAGCTGGCACAGAGTCTTGACCCTATGCAAATTGCGGCTTTGCATAGTAGCAAGACTCAGCACCCGCTATTTCATTGGGTGCCTCCCTGTGCCCAAACCTCTCATTGCCGCAAATCGCTATTTTTATAATGGGAGCCTATGTCAGCGCCCTTTTTTTTCCTGTTCCGGCATGCGCACATGGAAAAGAGGAGTTTGGGGATTTAGGCATAGAATCAGCGCTAATTTTCCTGACAACCATTACTTTACCACTGGGAAAACCAAGTGGCAAAGTACTCAATAAGACTCATTTAGTGGTGTCCATTCGGTATTGAGCAATGAAAAAGCACCACAAGTAGCGTTTCAGATGTGTCAAATGCTTCTAAATGTGCGCACTGTCCATCTATCATCTGCTAAGTGTTGCTCTCTGTAGCTGCATTCATTTGACCTCAACATAAACAAACTAACACTCTATAATTTTATAAAATGTGCGTTTAATCTGTTGAAAACTGGCAAACAGGGCGTTTGACACAAGCATCTCGTTTCTCCATCGTAGCCTATGCTGATCTCCACTTTGAAATGACAACCGCTTATTGGCGGTTTGTAGAACAGAGATCCGTTGACTGGCCCTCTACAAATGTATCAATCCTGGATTTTGACCCTAAATTTCAGATAGAATTAGAACCTAAAGAAAAAATCCTGCATGCTTTTGTTTGTGAGTTTTTCTCCTTGTGTCCCGAGCATCCAGTAAAAATTGCATCAAAATTGCATTTTGCGATTTGTTGTGGAAAACAGCCATGATAGGGATTGGATTGCGATCTCCAGTTACTGACCTATCTATGGACTCTGTAAAGCACTGCAGAATATGTCAACCCTGTATAAAAACACAATAATAATAACGAATGCATAAAACAATACTGTCAGAGTCAAGGATATGTGAAGTCCAAATCGAGTCAAAGCCCTTAATAATCGTAGCTCAATCTCTCTTGTCAGGTTTGGACAGGCTTGGTTTAAGACGGAGTTTGCCTGGCAGACTGCATTGAAAGGAAGGGAGAAGTGGTCACATGACTTCTATTGCACTCGGCGATACAGGTACTGTACTCAGCTGCATTTGTTTCCCTCATGACAAAATCATCACTATTTAACCCATTCGCGTTCCGTCGTTTTCACTTGAGAATTTTTCACCTCCCATTCATTAGCCTATAACTTTATTACTACTTATCACAATGAACTGATCTATATCTTGTTTTTTCCGCCACCAATTAGGCTTTCTTTGGGGGGTACATTTTGCTAAGAGCCACTTTACTGTAAATGCATTTTAACAGAAAGAATAAGAAAAAATATGGAAAAAATTGATTATTTCTCAGTTTTCAGCCATTATAGTTTTAAAATAATACATGCCTCCATAATTAAAACTCACGTATTGTATTTGCCCATATGTCCCGGTTATTACACCGTTAAAATTATGTCCCTATCACAATGTATGGCGACAATATTTTATTTGGAAATAAAGGTGCATTTTTTCCGTTTTGCATATATCACTATTTACAAGTTTAAAATAAAAAAAATATAGAAATATTTCATCTTTACATTGATATTTAAAAAGTTTAGACCCTTAGGTAAATATTTACATGTTTTGTTTTTTTTATTGTAATGTTTTTTGTTTTTTTATAGTAAACATTTTATTTGGGTAGTTTTGGGAGGGTGGGAGGTAAACAATAGGTTTATAATGTAAATGTGTGTTAATTTTCATTTTTTTTTTAACTTTTAGTTGTAGTATTACTTTTTGGCCACAAGATGGCGGTGAGTTTGTTTACATGACGTCACTCTAAGCGTAACACACGCTTAGAGCGACGCATGGGGTACGTTACAGCCAGAAAAGGCGCAGCTTCCGAGAGAAGCTGTCGCTTTTTCAGCGGGGGAGAGCAATCAGTGATCGGGCACCATAGCCCGATTCACTGATTGCCTGGCTAACAAACCTCGGGCCGGGAGCGCGCATGCACGCGCGCGATCGGCCGCGGGAGCGCGCATGGTTCCTGGACGTAGTTTCTACGTCCAGGAACCAAAATAGGTTAAAGTGAACCAGAGATGAGAGGTATATGCAGACTGCCATATTAGTTTCCTTTTAAACAATACCAGTTGCCTGGCAGCCCTGCTGGTCTATTTGGCTGCAGTAGTGTCTGAATATCACACCGGCAAACAAGCATGCAGCTAATCTTGTAAGATCTGACAATAATGTCAGAAACACTGCATATGATCTGCGCATGCTTATTCGGGGTCTGTGGCTAAAAGTAGAGGCAGAGGATCAGCAGGGCTGCCAGGCAAATGATATTGCTTAAAAGGAAATAAATAAATATGGCAGCCGCCATATAACGCTCACCTTGGGTTCATGTTAATGGGAGAGGTCAGGGCAGGACAATAAAAAAGCAACACCCCCTGGAATTCAGCTTTATGAAATGTTATTGTGTTATGTGCATTATTTGTATGTTATTGTATTGTGAAATCATTATTTTTCTATCATTTGCACATTCCCCAATAATAGCATTTCCCTAATGAGGGCAGACATACTGCAACATTCCTTCCAGAGAAACACAATGTTTTCATTAAAGGGAAAAATTACTATAATTGAAGTCGATTGAGCAACTTTCATGGCCCAATTCTGTTATTTATTAAGACTATTTTGAGTGTATGTCTCACAAATGATACAGTAGGCATTTTAAACGCAATCATTTCCAGATCTCTCACACGTCAGAAAGCAGGGCTGTGGTGACCGTGTGTAGCGCAGTGAAATAGGGGATATTTCAGGAGTGGCAGCAAACCATTGCCGTACTGCACAAAAGCAACATTGCAGCTCTGCGCAACACAAACCATGGCATATGTGTAAAAAGCTGCACTTTCTATTTCATCAGAAACACCGCTATACCTTAGGCCTGTTTCCTGGCTTCCTGCCATTCCGAATTGGCTTTTATGAGTCATATGGTGGTATAACACCTTGTGCCCTGGCTGACCTATGAGAGAGCAGAAGCAGAGCCCCACCTTTTTATTGAAACTACACCCATGAGTGGCTATATTCAGTGGGCGGGATCAAGTGTAAGCTCTTTATTGGTCATTGTGGCTACAATGGAATTCTCAATAATGCAAACTCTGCCCAATTTATAAAAGGCTGCAGTTTATTTTACTGTACATCAAAACACTTTTGTGTTCATGGGCATCCGCACGTTGGGCAAAATGGGGCACTTGCCCTTCCCCCCTCCTGGCCGTCCCCGCTGCCTAAGGCAGAACAGTCAGCCCAGCGTCAGACCTCCAATCAGCCGGTGACCAGTGAGTGCGGGTGCTAGGACCTCGCGGACACCGCACTGATATGCGGAAGTGACAGTACCGTGCGTCTGCTCTCACTGGTCCCCGGCTGATTCTGAGGTCTGAAGCTCACGCTGGGCTGCCGCCTGCTGTGACATGGTGAGTCACCTGTCACTACGTACAGTGGGGGGCACCTTTCACTACCTAAACTGGGGGTCCCTGTCACAACCTAAAATGGGGGTCCCTGTCACTATCTGAGCTGAACTGGGGGTCCCTGCCACTACCTGAACTGGGGGTCCCTGCCACTACCTGAACTGGGGGTCCCTGCCACTACCTGAACTGGGGGTCCCTGTCACTACCTAGACTGAGGGGCACCTGTCACTACCTAAACTAGGGGGCACCTGTCACTACCTAAACTAGGGGGCACCTGTCACTACCTAAACTAGGGGGCACCTGTCACTACCTAAACTAGGGGGTCACTGTCACTACCCAAACTAGGGGCACCTGTCACTACCTAAACTGGGGGGCTCTTGTCATTACCTAAACTGGGGGGCCCCTGTCACTACCTAAACTGGGGGGCACCTGTCACTACCTAAACTAGGGGGCACCTGTGTCAGAAGCGCTCGCAATCTAATTCTTACTATAGTCCTAGTTTAATGTCCCACCATTGCTAAGTTCATGTAAATGTGGCTCCACCCGTGACCACACTCACCTCCTGGTCCATGGCCATGCTCCCGTTCCACCCCCTTCCCTTTTTTTTGGGCCCCCTACCCCCCTGTAGTGGTTGTGGCTCCATTGAATTTCTCTGTAAACATGGATGCAGCACCGGCACCTTTATAAATAGACATGGCAATTTTCAAATTCACACTTAAGCAGGAACTGTAACTAAGGATTGAACTTCATCCCAATCAGTAGCTGACACCCCCTTTCCCATGAGAAATTGTTAGCTTTTCTCCAATAGATCATCAGAGGGATCTGTATGGTTGAGATTGTGGTGAAACCCCTCCCACAGTGTGATGTCAGGGCCATGGTCATGACAGTTTGCTGTCTGTGGGGGATATTTATCAAGAGTGTCTGAGGCAAAATATTGGTAGGTTTTTAGAAATCCATGCGGAATTCTCTCAGACATCTTAAGAAATAACTAGATAGTGCAGTTTTCTTCTTAAAGGACCTCTTTTGCTAATGAGGAAAAAAATAAAAAGTCGTTTATGCATAAACTATTAAACGTCCTTCTAAAATAGTGTAAAAAGTTATTATTATTTTTTTTTTAAATTAATGATTTCATCAATACAACATGTAATGTAAACAGTGACGGATGACGGACTGTGAGGCTGATTCATTTGTTAGGGGTGGTTTTTTTTTTACTTTCATTTCACAAATATAACTGCTGCATACCTAGTTTTCATTGGTGTAATCCATTGCTGGCAGGAATTGCCCTTACAGCTGTTATAACGGCTCCGTATGTGTTTACATTGTTGCCTGGCAACCACTCCCAGTCTGTGCAGAGAGTCATCTGTTATCAGCTGCTGGGAGAATCAGCCAGAATCAGCCCCATCTACACCATACGATTCTTTGTCCGATTCGATTCAATTCGATTCATTGATTCAATTTGATTCAATCTGACATATACAATTCAAGATTCGATTAATTTTGAATCAAACTGAGTCAAATCATGAATTGGACAGGTCGGATTGAATCGAATCAAAAACTGCTTTGATAAATCTGGCACTGTGAACCTGGTTGCATTGTGGAAAAACAGCTGTTTCTAACTGCCAAGCAACCAGTATCTCCCTCTGTGCATATTTATAGCTATGAAAAAACAACTTTTTAGCCTATCGCATTGTTAGGGTGTGTGGTCATAGATAATGGTAGTTGGTGCTGTCGATATCAATCATTTCTTGATCTCTCTTTATTTTTTAACTTCTTGCTTTGCAATGTATTGATTTTTTTTTCTCTTTATCACTAAAGTCCCTGTTTAAATGTCCCTCATGAAAGTCTTTTAGTACTTACTGTAAGCAAAAATGTTCCCCACCCAACCCACCGTATTACAAATACTGCGTCTGTCCTTTTATTATCCTTGTTAACATCACCTGGACTTTGTCCTGGATTCTGAGGCCCAGCGCCCATTTATACGGCTTAAAGCGATATCCAGTGCTCAGCTATATAAAAGCTGAACCCAGGAACTGATATCCGGAGCCTCCGCCACATATTGCATTTAAATTGTGCACCCGGCATTATCACTCTTGGTGCCCAGTTTAACTGATTTCCTCTCAAACACATATCTATTCATAACAATTGCATGACATGTAAGACTAAAACACGCCAAAGCCAGCCCCAGAGTGGTGTAACCAGGGGTTGGGGGAACAGTTTGCTAATGATCACCATCATAAAGCACTCAGCGAGTGCAGCGATTGGCCAGAATGAGTGACCTGTGTTCCTATCATCCAGACCATCGGCTCCAGTCACGGAGCAGAGCAGCGACAGTGATTTACTGTGCCCAACCCCCCACCTGATTGGCCGCAGGGCATCTGCACTTCCTCACACGCTGCCTCTCCACATCCCGGAGGGTGAGTGAGCCGCTGGAAGATAGGGAATGGGGGAGGAGGACAGAGAGAGGAGGACACTGGAGGGAGCAAGGGGGGAAACTGAACAGAATAAGGGGGACACAGGACAGACAGAGGGGGACACAGGGGGATACAGGATGGACAGAGGGGGATACAAAAGGTACAAGGGGACCCAAGAGGTACAAGGGAGACATAATAATTTGGGGGTATTGGGGGAAAAGGTCCATGAGACGCCCCTGTTTCATGGGCGCACCAGGATTAGTATTTTTTTCTCCCTGATTTTTGTCCACTAACCCAAGGTGCGTGTTATGGTCTGGCGCATCTTATCAATCAAAAAATACGGTAATTTCTCATAGGTTGCTGTAGGTTAGTGTTTATAGATTTCACTTCACAGTGTCATTTACTGTAGAACCAAAGAGGGCACTGAATACCAGAGGAGAGTTGCATGAACACAGTGAGCTATAATCGTGTCCGCTACCCATAATGTTTTCCTGTCATGTAATTGTCGGGACAGCCAATCATAGTACAGTAACTAACTGTACATGGTACTTTTCCATTGTTGTCTACACAAGAAATCGTGTTCATTACAGCACATAGCATATCATTATTCCTGGCGTCTGTCCACTGTGTTCTGGAAATGGATGGCAGGGTTGTATGGCAAGGAAAACAAAAGTATTTTTCTTGTATTCTTCTGATATGTCCTGGAAATTGTGCTTCTAAACAACATAGTTTCCATTACTGCATTATCCGTTTTTCCTATGTTTTTTTCTCTCTGGATTGCCGTTCTGTGAACAAATACACTTTCGGTCTCACTTAGGAAACTAGGACATCCTCGTGATTTAAAAGCAGTTCATTCTACATATTTAATTAGCATAGCTGATCTTTTTAGCTTTCGGCTATCTTTCTTTCTAAATAAGTGTATTTTATGTAACTGTAATGGGTCCAGGCGGTCACATTTGTTGGTACAACTCCACAAAAATAATGAAAACCCACCATTGTCTCTGAAATATGTTTAAAGGACCTATATATATATATATATATATATATATATATATATATATATATATATATATATATATATATATATATATAGTACATTTGTTCCAAAGTAAAATACACTGTCACGTACAGTAGCTGGGAAAAAAATCTGTCAGATATGACAGGTTTTGGACTAGGTCAACTCCTCACGGGAGATTTTCTGTGTTTTCTTTATTTTCAAAAGCACTCACTGAATGGCAGTTACTCGGTCTAACCGTCAAAACAGCATGCAAGTGAGAAGCGAGGTCAGCTGGCATCTTTGTATAGATCCTTTTTTTAAAGGAAATACTCCTTTTTTTAAAGAAAGGAACACAGCATAGTTATTTGTGTGCTAGGCACTGTATATACACATGTCTACCTCATCATGTCACTTGTCAGTTCGGGTATCCTTTAAAATCCCCCATGAGGAGATTGGCTAGCGCTAGTCCAAAACATGTCAGATCTGTACCGCTACTGTAAGTGACAGCAACATAGGAGAAAAGTAATTTATGGTCCTTTAAAATGCAGCTGTTAGTGAAAAAACAAAACATAGATACTTACCTCACAAGATGAGCATCTCCCATCCTCCTCGCCCCCACCAATCCAGTGCTGGGACCCTCCTAACAGATTCCACAAAGGCTTGTGTACAAGCATGGCTGCATCGCGCAGACTCAAAGACGGATCTACACAGTAGCACGGTGCCACTTATGCACAGACGGTGCCTGCCCAGTGCAGCCATGCTTGTGCAAGTACAGGAGCGCGGCATTGAAGAAGAGGAGGATCCTGGCAAGCAGCAGCAGTGGACTGCAGGGGGATTCAAGAAGCCACTGGAACATCCAGAGACTTCCCTTTACTGAGGAAAGTATCTACCCTAACTTTTCTTTTCCTCACAAGTTTACTTTAACCACTTCAGGACCACAGGTCCCCCCTCCCGACCAGGCTATTTTTTATAATGAAGTGCTCTGCAGCTTTAACTGTGTGCTGCAGAGCCATACAACCTAGCACACAAATGAATGCCCCCCCCCCCCCTTTCTGCCCACACACAGAACTTTGGTGGCCTCTCATTGTGCTGCAGGCAGTGTTTCTTTTTTTATTCATTCGTTTTGGGGTTTTTTTTATAAAAATTGCTATTTTTTAATTAATTTTTCCCCTCCTCCCACCAGCCAATCAGGGCGATCTTCTCTCTAATAGGCATCAGCCTATGAGAGGGGATCATGATCACAGCCTCTCCAGGGGACAGCCGAGTGACCAGGCTGTCCTCAGTACAACCCTGCCGTAGATCGCAGCACTGTAGAATGTAAATAGACGCCGGTTTTGCCGCCTTAATGTTTGGCAATCGCCGCTGGAAGACTGATGACGGAGTTGTGTCACTCAAGCGGGGATGCGCGCAAACTGGCGCGCGTGATACCAGCTAATCTCCACCCACCGCTCTTGACACCTTTCGGCGTTCTGCGGTCCTGGGCTGCCACCTTCCTGACGCCTGTTGGCGTTAGGCGGTCAGGAAGGGGTTAAAGAGGAACATAAGCGAAAGGAGAACAAAATAAATCAACACATTGTAAAGTGAAAAGTTTAAAAAAGTAGAAAATTAAGAAATGACCGATATTTGCCATGTAATTTGTTCATGTTGTTTGATCCACAATCAGCCAGTATGTAATCATCTTTACTACTGGCGGACATGAAAAAAACAGACAGCACCAACTGCCATTATCTATAACCACACCCATTAAAGGACCACTATCGCAGAAAAGTAGATACTTAAAACCTGACAGAACTGACAGGTTTGGAGCCAGTCCATCTCCTCATGGGGGATTCTCAGGGTTGTCTTTGTTTTCAGCAGCATTTCCTGAACAGCAGTTTAACTGCCAAGATAGTAAGATACCAGCCGGCCTCCCTAATCACTTGCACACTATTATGTCAGTTAGACTTTGCAACTACTGCTCAGGAACTGCTTTTAAAAACAAAGAAAACCCTGAGAATTCCCCCATTAGAAGATGGACTGGCCCAAAACCTCTTGGTTCTCTCAGATTTTAACTGCCTACTCTGCTGATCTATTCAAGACAAGGCAATGATTTCTCATGGGAAAGGGGGTATCAGCTGCTGATTGGGATGACGTTCTATCCTTGGTTATAGTTCCTCTTTAAACTGACAAAAGTAACAGGCACACATCCTTGTTTAGTTTGTATTTGGCAAAAATCCTAGTTTTGATTCAACGGAATGTTTCAAATAATAAAACCAAAAAAAGGTGTGGGTGAAAGTGATGGGACCCTTGCGTAATATTTTGTTGCACAATCTGTAGAGGCAATCCCTGTAAACAAGCGAGTCTCTGAACTCTCCATGAGATTTTCACACCTGTAATAGGGTAGGAACTAATAACCTAATTGCCTAATAACAATAAGAAAATGTGCAATTTACATACTTCCCAACTTTTCTGATACAAGAAAGAGGGACATCTCTGCCACACCTCTAATCACACCTCTAATCTCGCCCCTGCCACACCCCCGTCAGGAATACCATTAAGATTTCATAATAAAATGATGTGATTTTATAATGCAAACCGCATTGGTCCTTTCTATCCTGGTTTTCTTCATAATAACTTTTAAAAATAAGAAATATATCAATTTAAAGGATGAGAATAAGGTTTATAGTCAATACAAACATATGTGTTCTGTAGAAAAATACATATATTTAAACAGATCTGCACATGAGTCCTAAAAGAGGGACAAATAAGGGACAGGGTCCCCAAAGAGGGACAGTTGGAAGCTATGAATTTATATAAGCAATGTGTGTACTATATAAAATCACTAAAATGAATAGCTAATCCATAAATCCAAAACTATACACAGTACAAATTATTGTCCTTGTTTTTACCTTAGAGCTAGTGATGAATGTTTCAGGAAATGAAAGTGAGCGGAGGGTTAATTATAGTGTTGACATGTTCTGAATATTTGAATTCAAAACCTCTTTCCGTATTCTCCTAAATAGAACCTGAATCTTTGTACATGCGCACAAATCTGATTGTTTTCTGTATTTATCCTCCTAGGTGAGTTGGGAAGATGGGCACAGGTGAGCACTAACAGCGGTGCAGAAATAACAGGACGACCAGCCTACGTCTTACCTCTGACAAAGTGCATCAGTCCAGGTTCATTAGCTTGACGATGGTCACACTTCGTTGGAGTTGCTTCCATCGCTGCTTCCCATCTTCCATCCTTGCAGCCATGAGCTCACAGGCTGCCCAGCTCTCCTACCACTACAAATCCTTTTGTGGAGACTATGAAAGGGTGGAGACTGCTCTAGAAAGGCTGGAGGCCAGTGGCTACTACTGGAGCACCCTTTCTGGTACCGAGGCCAAAAAGCTCTTGTCTGACCAACCTGTTGGTTCCTTTCTTATTCGTGACTCTTCAGACCATCACCACCTGTTTACCCTGAGCCTTCGCACATCTGCTGGAATTACCAACCTACGCATTAAGCTGGAAGGAACGTCCTTCTACCTAGAGACAGTGGTGGGTACAGAGACTCCACCAACCTTTCCATGCGTGGTGAAACTGGTTGAACATTACATGCGTTTGACAGCAGCAGGAGAGTCTGACTCTAATCTGTGCTACATTGAAGGGAAGGACCAGCCAGTCCCTCTTATGCTTACACAACCATTAAATTGTAAAGTCGTCTCTCTGCAGTATTTATGTAAACGGACAGTGGTGGCCAACATGCCAGCAGGAGCATCTGGATCAGACGGGAATCTGGAGGAACTTCCTGTTCCCAAGATGCTTCGAAATGCCTTTCAAAACTAGACAGGTTTTATTAAATAGGGACACATTTTAGTGGCCTCTTAAAAGACCCTCATGTCAGTATCTTAAAAAAAAGTGCTTTCAGCACCCTTGTTTCTGTATGATGTCATCCAGGAAAGAGAAAAGTTATTGAGAAAAAGTGATTGGCAAACTCCTTAATACAGTTTTGGTTTGGCTTAGAGAACAATGCATTTTTTCTGCACAGACTGAGTTGTGGACTTTACCTAAAAGAAACACTATTATATCATTTGGTCGGCATTCAACTTTTCTCCACATTTGTTTGTTTAAAGAGCATTACTAATTTATCAGCATACCACAGACGTGGCATATGGACATGATTGTAGCATTAACAGGATACAAGCAACTTAATTTAAGAGAAAACACGGGACTGGTTATTTTGGAATTTATCCCCATTATGGATATTAAATACAACAAATATATAATTCTTACCATTGTTGTTTCATTCATTGTGTGTATGTATGTGTAATTGAAATTCTGGCAATTTCTATAGCGTGACTTCTACAAGGAAGTTGCCCAACCTTTGTTAGGTTGTTAACCACAATTACTCTATACAGGTAGTCCCGGTTAACGAACGAGATAGGGACTGTAGGTTTGTTCTTAAAGAGAACCCGAGGTGGGATATAATTATGCTAGTGGGGCACAATGGCTGGTTGTGCACACTAAGACCAGCCTCTGTTGCCCCATGGTGTGCCTCCAGGACCCCCCTGCGCGCCGCTATACCCCCCGCAGTGCTAGCGACACACAGCGTGTCGCCAGCACAATGTTTACCTCTGCCTGTCTGTTAGCGCCGCTCCCCCGCCTCCTCCGTATCGACGCTACCCGCTCTCGTCACTTCCCTCCAATCAGCTGGAGGGAAGGGACGCAGACGGGTAGCGCCGATACGGAGGAGGCGGGGGAGCGGCGCTAACAGACAGGCAGAGGTAAACATTGTGCTGGCGACACGCTGTGTGTCGCTAGCACTGCGGGGGGTATAGCGGCGCACAGAGGGGTCCTGGAGGCACACCATGGGGCAACAGAGGCTGATGTTAGTGTGCACAACCAACCTCTGTGCCCCACTAGCATAATTAAATCCCACCTCGGGTTCTCTTTAAGCTAAATTTGTTCTTAAGTCAGAACACTGTGCCATCTCTGTCCCCTGTACCTCCTCTGTGTCTACCTGTGCCTCCAGTGTCCCCCTCTGTGGCACCTCTACCCCCTGTACCAGTTTATATAAGTTTAACCACCCTGGCGTTCTGATAAGATCGCCAGGGAGGCTGCGGGAGGGGTTTTTTTTAATTAAAAAAAACTATTTCATGCAGCCAACTGAAAGTTGGCTGCATGAAAGCCCACTAGAGGGCGCTCCGGAGGCGTTCTTCCGATCGCCTCCGGCGCCCAGAATAAACAAGGAAGGCCGCAATGAGCGGCCTTCCTTGTTTTGCTTACACCGTCGCCATAGCGACGAGCGGAGTGACGTCATGGACGTCAGCCGACGTCCTGACGTCAGACGCATCCGATCCAGCCCTTAGCGCTGGCCGGAACTTTTTGTTCCGGCTGCGCAGGGCTCAGGCGGCTGGGGGGACCCTCTTTCGCCGCTGCTCGCGGCGAATCGCCGCAGAGCGGCGGCGATCGGGCAGCACACGCGGCTGGCAAAGTGCCGGCTGCGTGTGCTGCACTTTATTTGGGGCAAATCGGCCCAGCAGGGCCTGAGCGGCAGGCTCCGGCGGTACTGGACGAGCTGAGCTCGTCCAGACCGCCCAGCTGGTTAAAAGCCATTTTGAATTTTTTAAAATCGATACCCAAACACCTAGTGATTTTCGTGGCTGTTTTCCAGCATGTCCAATTGATACAAGCAACCAATTTCGGCCTAAAATTTGACACGTCGTCGATCGGGCATGTACTTGGCAGCACGGATTTTCATCGGATTTGATTATAATGATCAAATCGAGTAATCTATGGGTACCTTAAAGGTAACTGTCAGGCATAAAATCAAAGATCAATTCTTTATTTTTATCTGGTAAACAAGTAATAATCTAAAAGTTAAAAATTACTCTTATTTTTCTTCTCCATAAAACATCATTCCCCAATTTCCCTGGCTCGTATTTGGTACATCTGGCACACAAAGGAAGTTGCAGGGTATGCTGGGTTTTCTTTTTTTCTTCTTTACTTTCCCTTCAGACATAACTAATGCAGCCTGATTGGCTGAAGCCTCTTTCCCTCCTGTTTTCCCCTCCCACACCTCTGTTCCTCTCTAATTGGCCAATATTTCTCAATGCACTTTCTACTGCAGACCTGGGTGGCAGTGTCTGAAGACTGCAAGGGGGCCGGCAATGATGCACAGACAGAGTAAGGTAGAAAATGATGTCAGGATTGCTTCAAGGTAGACACAGACAAAATAAAAAATCAGGATTTTCTCTTTTTTCACATCCTTGTATATACTTCCAGTCGGGTGACTCTTCACTGAAAATTTCACCGTTAGTGGGTACCGTTATAGAAACAGCAAAACATCTTCGATATACTGTATTTCATATTACAGCACACACAAAAACAACCTCAGAGAAATGTTATTCTCATGACTTCATGCAAAGAGGAGACGGGGAATCCCCTCTACCCACAGCCTACTTTATCTCCTCTCAGCTGTCACTGTTTTGTGGACAGCCTTGTGATACTGTAATTTCATATTACCGTCTCTGATCCTGTGGCTAAGTTATGGATCTCTCTGCTGTTATGATTGTACATCCAGAACATCTGACAAGGGATGTGATCAGACTCATGACCTTTCTGCAGGCGGAGTGATAAACTGCCTGACGCCTTTGCTAGGTACAGAAGATCAGAAGTCTGAATCCAGCGCTCATCAAAAGTGTCTATTTGTGAAAAGAGAGCAACTGTCTCAATAACCTAGATACTGAATCGGTAATGGAGAAATAAGACACCCTTATCAGAGGGCAGTCTGCTGAGTAATGACAGCTGAAGAGAACTGAGACTACAGAGGGGAATGCCCTGCTCCACTCCACTGAATACAGAGCTGTGCTGTGATAACAGAAAAAAATGACACTTCTCAACAATTAATGCACCTGCACTCTTGCACAGGACAGAAGGTAAAAGAAATAGAGAGAAATTCACCCTGTATGTATTTAGAGAGTTTAGCATGTCTAATTCCGCTTCATCTGTGCCTAATCACCACTGTATCTTGATCTTTCAGCTGTGTCAGCTGGCTGCCTCAGTAGAGGCCCCAATGTTAAAGGGCCACTATTGCGAAAAAAAAAGTAGGCAGTTTAAAGTGAACCTCCGGACTAAAAATGGACTCAGCAGCACTGAAAAGGCTTGGTGTTTCTTTAACAGTTTCACAGCATCAGAACTTTGTTTCTCATATACAAGCCTCCTTTTTAGCTGCACAGAAGAAAACTGCCCGGGCATTTTTCTCCTAATGCTGTGCAAAGCATGATGGGATTTCTTATTTTGTTGTTCTCGTTCTACTGTTTTGGTGCAATTTTTTTTTCACGTTTTGAATTTGACATTTCAAGCCTAGCGTGTGCAGCTGGGAGGGGTGATCAGGACACAGGACAGTTGGAACTGAGTCTCATGCTCCCTGTCACCTACTTTCAACCAAAAATATGTCTGCCCCCCATGAAATCACAAACATTTGCCTGTTCTTTTAAAACAGGGTGGGTAAGAGATTATATTACCTATCTATTTTAATTAACATAACTAATGTAACTTAATGACAGTATGTTTGTTTAGGCTGAAGTTCCCCTTTAAATCTGACAGAACCGACAGGTTTTGGGCCAGTCTATCTCCTCATGGGGATTCTCAGGGTTTTCTTTGTTTTCAACAGCATTTCCTGAACAGCAGTTTAACTGCCAAAATAGTAAGATACCAGACAGCCTCCCTAATCACTTGCACACTATTTTGACTTTGACTTGAACTGCTGTTCAGGAAATGCTGTTGAAAACAGAAGAAAACCCTGAGAATCCCCCATGAGGAGATAGACTGGCTCAAAACCTGTTGGTTCTGTCAGATTTTAACTACTACCTATTTATTTTTATTCTTTTTGCAATAGTGGTCCTTTCATTCTCAAAAGCTTAGTTTCAGAGTTATTTAGCAAACGTTAACATGAATTCCACATTGGGTTAACCTTTATTAACCTTTATTCTTAAATGTATTATAAATTTTTGTATAAATAAAAAGGTTTTCTAGATGTTGCGTTTCACGTGGGTTCACATGAAGCGCACATGAAGTACACCTGAATGAGCTCCCCCTGACCCTGTCCACTTGTCTGGGTGCTGAAATGTGGACGGACCACCAACACCATTGCAGAGGTGCATGGACGAGTTTTTCTGCTGTGCACGTGTGACTCCGTGCTACTGCATAGGCACTGCTGTCAGTGCACCTGTACAGTGCGGCCGAGCTCATTCCTGGAAGGGAGCGCAGCAGTGGCACTGGTCTCCAGGAGGACATGGGAAGCCTAAGTATCCTCACTAAGTCAAAGGGAACTTTAACTGTTTCACTTATTTGGGATTTGCCCCAGCCCCCTGCAGACGTCCTGTGCCCGCGCCGTCACTCACCGATCATCCGGTCCCTCGCCGTGGATCAGTTTCGTTTTTGGTGACTGGGCAGTTCGCCGAGCAGTGCGCTGCGTGCTTCCTCGATCAAGCTCCCGTCCCTGTAGCCGTCTTGCGCCTGCGCAGTGCGCATACGTACGTAGTACTAAGTGTACATACATACGTATTACACGTACTGAGCAGGTGCAAGACGGCCACAGAGACGGGACCGCGATCAAGGACACGCAGTGCTGAAAGTGAAACTGAGCCACGGCGGGGAACCGGATGATCGGTAAGTGACGGCGTGGGCACAGGACATCTGCAGGGGTCGGAGGGAATCCCCAAGTAAATGAAGCTTTTTTTCTACTCGGTTAAGGCTCCCTTTAAAGTGAACCAGAGACGAAGCACCCTTGTGTATTTTACCATAGAAATCAGTGGGAACATTAGAGAAAACATTTACCATGCTCTCTGTTCCATCCTCACTGCTAAAAGTGTCTGTTATCTAGCTGAGATAAGAATCCCGGACTGAGCATTGATTCTGGCTTTGCTATAATGACTCAGCTATAATGATTCCTGAGCAAAGCCAGCAGGGGGCAGGCTTGGACTTGAAGACAGCAAAGAACACAGTCTCAGCTATAATTATTCTGTAGCAAAGCCAGACCGACTGCTTAGTCGGGATTCTTATCTTAGAGGTGATAACAGGCAAATTAAACAGAGAACAATGTAACAAAGAGCAGATTAGGTGTTTACTGTCATGTTCCCACTGATTTATAAGGTAAAATACATGAGGTTGCTTCATCTCTGGTTCTCTTTAAGTATCTAACTTTTTTTGTTTTGATTAGGAACTCACAGGTTTGCTTTAGAGGCAGAGTATAAGAATCGGACAGCTGTCATTGTTTATTAGAGATTGAAGAAGGTAGCCTCAGCAGCTGGCACCAGTTCAACCCTTAGCCATAGCCAAGTAACACTATTAGGCAGGAGATTTATAAGGACAAGGCTCCACCTACCTGCAGATGCATCCAAAGTCTTAGATGGAGTTCATGTCTTAATGTAAGACCAGGGCCGGATTTCAGGAAAGGCCGCAAAGGCCCGGGCCTTGGGTGGCTGCAGCCCAAGGGGGCACCCGGACATGGAATTGGGGTTGCTAAATATAAAAGAGAAGGCTGCAAATGGGGAGCAACATATGAAAAGGGAAGCTGATGTCCAAGGCAGCTGTACATGAAAGAGAGGAGCTGCAGTACATAAGTGTTTCACATGCAAAAGTAGGCTACAAGTAGAATGGGAGGGGCTTTGCTGCACATGGAAAGGCAGCCCTAACATACGTAGCCTAGGGGCGGAAAAGTATAAATAAGATGGTCAATTCAATACATGCATTGAATTAACAAAAACTGGGGCCCTAGTTGATTGATGTACTGTACAAAATTTGATTGGAAACTGTGTTTTTTAATTGATGGTCCATGGAGAGTACTTGCAGGGAACCGACTGCCACTTAAAGGGGAACTCCAGCCTAAACAAACATTCTGTCATTAAGTTACATGAGTTATGTTAATTAAAATAGATATGTAATATAATCTCTTACCCATCCTGTTTAAAGACAACAGGCAAATGTTTGTTATTTCATGGGGGCAGCCATCTTTATCATGGGGGCAGCTTTCTTTTTGGTTGAAAGGAGGTGACAGAGAGCAGAGGACACAGTTCCAACTGTCCTGTGTCCTGATCACCCCTCCCAGCTGTGCGCTAGGCTTCAAATCTCAACTTCAAAATTAAAAAAAACAAATTTGCACCAAAACAGCAGAAGGAGAACAACATCAGAAATCCCATCATGCTTTGCACAGCATCAGGGGAAAAATGCCGGGTAGTTTTTTTTTTATTATGTGCAGCTAAAAAGGAGGCTTGGGTAAGAAAAACAAAGTTCTGATGCTGTGAAACTGTTAAAGAAACACCAAGCCTTTTCAGTGCTGCTGAGTAGATTTTTAGTCTGGAGGTTCACTTTAACTTTATGCTACAAAGCTAGCGGTGGCGATTATTAAAACAGCATCCAAACTCAAGAGTGACAAGGTAGTAGAAATGATTGCTACTCACCAATCAATTCCTGATCAAATTGTCAGCTAGATTGTGTGCTCGTTGCATAGTGTAGGACTCCTTCCAAGCCATTATGTGTGCCACCTTGATCAGAAAAGAGTCTTATTCGTGCCAGGAGTCTTATAGCAGTTCAGTTCTCGTACCAACAGGTTACAAGCTCTGGCCACACATTTACTGCCAGGGTTTAATTGGACTTTGACAAGTGTTGCTGGTAGCTGAATGAGACGAACGACGGTGAGAATTAGAACCAGCAGTAGGTATTCTAAGTGACATTTTACGCAGAATTTCCATGTTTTAGTGGAGTGTTTTATTGGACTGTGCCTTTGGGTGTTTAACATCAAAGGAAAATTACAAATTATTGCAGAAGCTTACTACTAGAGTAGAGCCGAATATCTACTGAACATTGATATTTCTGCTCAACAGGAAATGGAAATGAGAAAGTGCAAACGAAAACCACAAATTGCTCATTAATTAGCCAGCAGCTAAGTCTACAACTGCTGGTTAATTAATTGGCAGCATTGATTTGCTCAGGCAATTTCCTGATGAACAGGAATTTACATATTCTGTTCATTTTTTACTCAATTCTACTTACATGTACAGCAAACGTCATTATGTTGCCACCGCAGTGCACCATGTTCCATCATGTCTATGTGACCTGCACAACCTCATTTCACATGTTTAATTAAAGAGAGTCAATGAAATGCTAATAATTTTGAGTTGATGCAAATTTTAAGTTCATTTTGTGGAAATATTTGCATTGTGCAGTTGGACCAATCAAAATCATCAGCTTAAAGAGGAACTGTAACCAAGGACTGAACTTCATCCCAATCAGTAGCTGATGCCCCCTTTACCATGAAAAATCTTTACTTTTTTTCTCAAATAGATCATCAGGGGAGTCTGTATGGCTGATATTGTGATGAAGCCCCTCCCACAGTGTGATGTCATGACAGTTTGCTGTCTGTGAACCTTGTTGCATTGTGAGAAATAATGGCCATTTCCAACTGCCAAGCAACCAATATCTCCCTCTGTGATATGTATATTTATAAAAAGCAACCTTTTAGCCTGTCGCATTGTTAGGTGGGTGTGGTTATCGATAATGGCAGTTGGTGCTGTCTGTTTGTTTGTTTGTTTTCACATCTACCAGTAGTAAAGATGATGATGTGCAGGCTGATTGTGGATCAAACAATATGGACAAAAGTACATGGCGAATATCAATCATTTCTTGATCTTTCTTCTATTTTTTAACTTCTCACTTTGCAATGTATTGTTTTTCCCCCCTTTTCACTAAAGTTTCTATTTAAAGGGAACCAGAGACGATCTAAAGAAAATATTTTATACATACCTGGGGCTTCCTCCAGCCCCATACGCGTGGATCGCTCCCACGCCGCCATCCACCGCTGACCGCAACTACGAGAACCGGCTCCCGTCACTGACGTCATCGGAGCCAGGCTACACAGGAGAAGTGCAGCCTCTACGTATCTCCCCAGCGGCTGGTTTTCGTAGCTGCGGGCCGTGGTGGATGGCGGCGTGGGAGCGATCCGTGCGGATGGGGCTGGAGGAAGCCCTAGGTATGTATAAAAGCTTTTCTTTAGATTGTCTCTGGTTCTCTTTAAGCATTTAATTTGTCCAATTCCAGGCTGTATCCATTTTCATAAAACAAACATAATATTTGCATAAAATCTAAATTATTAGCATCTTATTGACTATGATTTTGATCTATGACAACTACTAGTACTTTCTACTGCCACTAGATGGCATTGATTAGGACACATGGAGGCTATAAACTAGATTTACATGTACATAGCTATCTCTCTATGTCCCATGGACAGTGCCATCTAGCAGAAGGAGGGAGAGCTACATGTATAGTTAGTAAACAACAATGAATTCCTGGGTTGCCCACGTGAGGTGACACAGGGGGCTTCTGTCCTCCGAATGATGGTATACTATTCACCTTAGGTCCCGCTGTAAACTGCTTGATGCTTTTTCATCTACACTTACACTTTAGGTGCAGATTGTCTTTTTTAATGTAAATCTACCATAATAGTACCTGTGATGTTCGAGAATAATTCCAGCCAACATGGATGATGTGGAAAAGCGTTAGAACCTGTCAGTTTTTTATTGTGGTTTGTTTCTGTAAAAATACACCCTAAAGAAAGTGATAAAACCTGATGGAGATCTTAACTTTCAACTATATCCAAAAGAAAAAAAAAAAGATTTTAGCATAGTAAAACTTTAGTTCAAAGGCTTTTTCTTTTAAAAGTGCTTTCATATCTGGTTCTGTTTCTTTCTTTGTTTATATTTATATATCACTTCTATTATATTGCCATACTCGTAAAAATGAACAGTCTCAGATATTCCCATAAGAAGAGGCTTACTGAGCATAGCCCAGAAAATACTAAGCAGAAAAATAAATCACTAGGGCTCAATTTGTATTAAAACATTGTAAATTTATTGGCTAATTATATAGCGGACATCCCCATGGAGACAGTGGCACTAAACTCCCCCCAAAAACATGAATCAGCGATGCCCCTGGACCAATACACATTATAGTTAACCAGACAGAGCCTCACAACATAGCGAGACATCACACCAGCTTGCCAGCACTCATACCAACAGTACTGTGGCCTTAAGAAAGGCATGTGGACTTGAGAAAGCCAAGTGATTGGGCAAAACATGTAGGCAGTGAGCAGGCAGAACCAGGGACGTCCCAGACCCACTAGCCACCCGGACTGGAAATTCAAGCCGCCCCGGCTACACCACATGTCAGCACAACTGAAAATCCTTTCAGTGAGGAAGACACTCACCACCAACTGATCCTGGGAGAGAGGTCAAAGCTGCTCTGCACGGCCGGGTTGTGATGTACAAAACTTTTTTTCACAGCAGTTGTTATTGACAACTCAACACCAGATAAAACCCCCTTTCAATGCTGGAAACAGTGCAGTTGATATGTGATCGTAACGAGCACTTGATAAGGGGCGACAGGCCCGAAACCTTGTGCTGGTTTGTATGTTGTATCTCCACATTCAATAAAGAGGAATTGGATATAATGTTTGGGGTTGAGTCCTATTTGGGAATATTTGCATGCTACGGACTATTGTATGGGAGGATTAATGGACCTCTTACCCTATAGCCCCATCTACACCATACAATTTTTTGTCTGATTCGATTCATTGATTCGATTCAATCCGACCTGTCCGATCAAGATTCGATTTTATTCAATTTGCCATTGTTTTCTGTTTAAAATTGTATGAACCGAACATGTCAGATTGAATCAAATCAATGAATCGAATTGAATCAGACAAAAAATTGTATGGTGTAGATGGGACTTAACCTCCTTGCCGGTTATCCCGAGTAACCTGCGTAGGAGGATTTCTCAGGCCCCGCTGGGCCGATTTTCAAAAAAGAAATTTTCCTGCACGCAGCTAGCACTTTGCTAGCTGCGTGCAGTCTCCGATCGCCGCAGAATCGCCGCTACCTGCCGCGCCGCCCCCCCCCCCCCCCCCCCCCCCCCCCGTCCAGACCCCTTGCGCAGCCTGGCCAACCAGTGCCAGGCAGCGCTGAGGGGTGGATCGGGCGGATCGCTCAGAAGCAGCCGTATCAGTCTGCAGACAGACTGTACACACGCCGGACTGTCACTGGAACGCCCACCCAGCGGGAGGTGACGACGGACCCGTCGTTGCCTCCAGTCCGGCGTGTGTACGGACCTTAAGCATATAGTCAGCACCCCAATTAGGGAAGATCAATTTCTAGATCAAACTGAAAAAAACTAAGAAAAAAAAACAACAAAAGTGAACAGAGTTCATAACGACCATTTGCTGAGAAAAGAGAAATAACTTGTCTCAATTGTGATGCTAATAAACTACGCAGTGTGAAAAGTTATTTTAAACAGAAAATGAAAAATGATTTCCTAGGAGAAAACTTAGGAGAAACATTGTATTGATTAACCTCCTTAGCGGTAACCACAAGCTAGACTCAGGGTGGAAAGCCGCAGCTCAGAGCGGTAACCCTGAGCTACACTTGTGGTAGCCGCCGGGAGGTCCATGCAAAGCACTGTGCGCATCGGGCGATTTCATTCACCTCCTGGGCGATCCAGACGCTGGCGGCCATTCCTCTTCCTGTCCACCGTGGCTCTGCATCCCCCTGGTGAGATCACACACTGTTGTCATGACGACAGCTGGCAATCTCACTATAGGGTTACAGCGCCACCCGGAGGACAGAAGGGAGAACTGCAGTGCTGGATCCCAGGGAGGTGTGTAAGTGCAAAGGCTGCTCCAGGCTCTCTCGTGGTATGATTTTTTCTTGGTTTTAGGGTCTAAAAGCACATGAAAAAATTGTACCGCTTTTAGACCCTAAAATCAGGAAGGAATCATACCGTCAGGGAGGTTAAGGACTTTCATACTGAACAAAGGTTCATGGTGTGGCAGGTGCCTTGCAGTGCAACGGCGTGCACCATTGTAATGCACTGAATGCAGTGTGTGAACGCAAAGTGTGGGAATTAACAGTGAAAGTGAAGCATACTTTTCATTTACTGAATGCTTTACCAAATACAATGCAACACGCGGGTAATGAGCAGCACCACTTTCCCAATTTGCTGCGTTGCGTCCCTGTTGTTACAGAGAATGCAACAGCCACTGGGAAGGTAGCTTTTAGCTGAAGCTTATGCAAACTCACAACATGTTTAGGTAGATAACGCCCAAAATTTGCAGAAAAAAAATTGGCAGCACTCTATTATAGCAAACCTGAAGTGAAAATAACCTGAAGAGATTACCAATTATACTGTATCTATAATCCTAATTTTGAATGTGACCTGTAATCAGACAGTTCTATTTTGTATTTCAAAGTTAAATTTGTACTTACATTTTAGACTATCTCAGGTACATGAGGGTAGTTTTGTATGAATCAGGAGAAAAAAAAGGGCGCAGGAGCCATTACGGAAAAAAAGCCGTGATTTGTGGTGAAGAATGGAAATTTGGGCGCACTGCGGCGCCTGCTATTGGGCATCTCCAGAATTGACCTTCTTTGCCTCAAATCGCATCTTTTATAACGGAGTGCCCACTATGCAAGGCTACAATTTGCATTTCCGCAAGCTTCCGGCGCCCACGATTCTATCAAGCGTGAAATTTAGCTTATTTGCCACTAATCACAGCTTTGCAGGTGGGCACCCAAGTTAACTTTCTATGCTGCAAATCACGGCTCTTAAGGTTTAGGCGGGGGGGGGGGGGGGAGGTTAGGGTTAGGTACCACCAGTTGGAGTCTCGGGGTTAGGCATCACTGGGGGGGGGGGTCTTAGGATTAGGCACCACTAGGGCGGATTAGGGTTAGGCACCACTAGGCTAGGGGTTAGGGTGGGCATCAGTAGAGGGAGGGTTCTGTGTGAGAGTAGAGCTAGGTTTAGCCTTAGTACAATATCGATAAACATTACCAATATTTTACTATTGGAATCCAGAAGTAGAATATCACTAATTAAAGTGATATTCTACCAGCAGCAATCACCTGCACCTTTTTTTCCAGGCGTATAATTTTGTACTCTTCAACTATCGAACTTGTTATCTGTTCCCTGCGTTCAAACGTGTTTTTCTGGGTCACAGAAACATTTACGACCTCTAATTAGTTATTACCGTCATCACAGAAAAACTGTCATCTAGAGCTTTGTATTCTTAACTCTTACAGTAACAAAAACGAATAGAAGCAAATGCCACGTTATGAGCAAGACTGATAGAAAACACATGTATATCTCACCAATAAACAATGAGATTAAATCAATAAACAATGTGTATCTCAACATGGGATTTATTTAATGAACAATGTTACAATTGCCATGCGAAGATAGTGAACAACAATTTTACCATTGTGTATACAATTATTGTAACGTTTATTGTACACATAGCGCAACACGCGTTATGTACACACACACGTTGCACATTACTCTGTTGGCATAACACAGATTACGGAAGCCACGTGTGTGCTGTGTACATCACGCAAGTTGCGCTATATGCACGTTATTTTACTAGCATGGACAATGTTAAAATTGCCACGCGCACTTTGCAATGAATCCCTATGTCACGTCACTGCATATACCTGCCATGCGCACTCTGCAATCGTCCCCCATGTCACTTCACTGCACCTACCTGCCATGTGCAATCTGCAATCATCCCCCTATGTCACATCACTACACATACCTGCCATGTGCACTCTGCAATTACCTCCATGTCACGTCACTGCACATACCTGCCATGCGCAATCTGCAATCATCCCCATGTCACATTACTGCATTCAAAGCCACCTCAGAAAATAACAACCTGCAATGGACCCTTTTGATCTAGCCACTAGCTCTGAGATTCTGAAAGCACCAAACTGAAAGGTACCTTAGAAACTGAATATACAGTACTATGTATGCATACCTGATCACACTAATCCTAACTAAATCAGCTTAAACTTGAAAGTTTATAGGCCCTCTAACATTTCTTGTAACAAAGGCTTTCTAAGTTCATTCACAATTGACCAAAAAAAAAAAGTACAGAACCCTTTAATTTTTTGAAATGATCAATGTGAGAAAAATGCTGAAAATGTAGTGAGCTGGTTCATCAATTGTAAAGGAAAAATAAATAAATAAAGTGGAACTGTAGTGAAAACACTCATTCTCTTGGATAACACATTTTCTTGTAAAACAAATACCGGTATAGGTAAAGATGACTTCTTTCATTAAAAAGGTGGGTTTATTATTAGTGATGGTCAATGAGATGCAAATCATTTCGAGCTGACCCAGGATTATGCAAATCCTGCTGAGGTAAAACTTAATTGGTCCATTTTCAATCTGCATAAATTTGCATACAAAATTTGCATATTCCTGCGTCAGCTCAAAATTATTTGCATCTCATTGACCATCATTATTTATTACATACACTGAAAACAGTGGACAGTTGTTCAAAAAGTAAATATTGCAAAAAATGACACAGTAATTACGTAATAATGAGAGATTCCTAATGCGCTGAGTTATAAAGGCCAGAGCCTGGAAGGCATGAGGGAATAGGTAGGTCGAGCATGATGTAGAATGGAGCGCTGAGTGTCTGATTGATCAATTGTCTTCTTTGCTAGATCCAGAAAATACCATCCACTAAAGGGTACCTTTGACTTTAAAAAATGCAAAAGTTAGATGCCCACTTTAGTAAGAGATTATAGGGAAGTCTCTGGATAATTCCGAGGCTCTCCCCTGTCCCATTCCCCTTTCCACCTCACCATTGCAGCGCTGGGCCACACTGTGCAGACTGCAAAGTGGCATGGAGCCACTCCGGTGCGAGCCATTGTGCACCTGCACAGCGATGCCATCCATGAAACAGCGATGCCATCCATAGCAAAGAAATGAACAGCGCTACTTAAAAACAGATGAATGCTTACCTGCAAAAAAGTGCAGACCCCACTCATGGAATACAAATACACAATGAGCACACATACAACCTGTCTACCACTTGGAGGATGTTAGTTTCCACTAACAGCTTGCATGCAATTTGTTAGGTACTCGTCCCTCCCACTGTCGAAGAAGTCTTTCCTCCATGGGAGGGGACCTAACACTAACTAAATCCTACCGATGCATATGCATAGCCTGGGCGCGCTACCAGTAAAATTAAGAATTGCGCAGAAAAAGTGGGATCAGCGCATCACCAGGCCGCCTCTGAATGGCCTCAGCTCAGAGATGCACTGAGCCCCCCCAGAGACTACAAACGCACCTTGAACCCAAGGTGCCATCCATGAAACCTCCATGCCATCCATGAAACCTCCAGAGGGTACCGGCGTCCAGTAATGGCCTCAAGAAGGACGTGAGAAGCCTCTGCAGGACCAGAAACGTCCCACTACGTAAGTAACTTTTCCCTGTTTTAATCTTCCAAAACCAGTCACATACAGCTGTGGCGTAGCAATAGAGGGTGCAGAGGTACCAACCACATCAGGGCCCTTGGGCCAGAGGGGCCCACTCTTCAAACATAGTATTAGCTCTTTATTGATCCTGTGCTGATAATATTCACTTCTATAGTTGATTTTAATAGAAGTGATCATTAACAAGCAGTTTGCCATCCCCTTCTTGCACCTCTGACACTGTGCTTGTCCCTGATTGGTTTTGGTACACCGTATCAATTGTTATCTATAGAATGCTTAGGGGGCCCCAATGCTAAACTTGCACTGGGGCCCATTGCTTCTTAGCTACGCCACTGACGTACAGTCTTGTGTATCCAATCCCTTGCAAAAATAGTTATACTGTATGTAATGCACCAGCACAAGAGAAGCTGATTCACAGATTCTGTCAAAACCTTCAGTACCATAAAAGCAGACAGTAGCTTTTCACAAGTCAATTTCAGACCATTTATGAGAAATTTAATTTCTGGTAATTATTGATTTTTCTTTCTATTTCCCAGATAATGTTTAAAACACAGATGCGTACAAACCCCCCACATTCACCAAATCACAGATAAATGAGTAAGAGCATAGGAGAGGCAAGCCGCCCTTTAATGAAAGTACAACAGTGATGACATGTGACTGAGGAGAGCAGCCAGATTTGTCCTGATACACAATTTCTACAATGCTTCCTGTGCCAACATCACAGAAGAGCCTAAAAACTACGGATGGGGGAACCTTGGACATCTGCTTCTGGAACTAGCTGCCGGAAGACATACCATTGCTGCTGAGATAAAGCATCTGCCATCACATTATGTTTGCCAGGAATATATATAGCTTTAATGCAAATGTTGTACTTTGATGAAAATGGTACTGACAAATGCAACAAATTATAAACTAATGGAGTCTTAAAAGACAAAAAATAGTAGCCAAAACCTGTTTATTACGGTATGTGTTTGGACCAATATGAGCCTATTTCTTAAAGGGACTCAGAGCACCTCTCATGGGCATGCCTTTAAGCCAGACGGCTTCCAACAAAGTCATGCTATGACCCCTCTGGAGGAGTCACTTGCAATGGCCATGCGTGTCACTTCCTCTTCCTGCTTCATTTAGTGATGCACTTCTCTAACAGAGAAGACAAGGGTGACCCGGAAGATATAACATAGCCAAGATGGCAGCCGCGATTTTTAAACGAAAACTATTTGGTGTAGAATGGCATCAGGCATCAAATGAAAGAGGAGAACACAAGCTACAGAAAGGTATGCATCTTTCAGTACTTTGCAGCACTGGTTGGAGTTTTAAAGGCATACCCATGAGAGGTGCTTGGAGTCCCTTTAAAGAGTATCTGAGATGAAGAACACCTCAGGTTTTATACTTATCTGGGGCTTCCAATTGCCCCCTGTTGTTTGTTTGGTCACTAGGATTCCGTCCAGGCCCCTCCATTCTCTCGTAGTCTGGCCCGATAAATTCCCAGACTGGCCCAGTCGCTGGCCACTGTGCATGAGCAACTTCGGCCACACAGACCCCCACCAAATTGCGTTTCCTTTTCTGGGGGTGTTCTGTGCATGAGCAGTTCACAAAGACTGTGTCTGAGCTTGTGAAGAATGTTCCCGACAGCAGGAGCACGATCTGATAATGTGCGTGGACCTCACAGCGGCACAACACAGGACTGGACAGAATCTGAGCGGGCAGACAGACTACGGGCGGCTGGAGAAAGCCCCGTGCAAGTATAAAACCCAAGGTGCTCTTCATGTCAGGTTTCCTTTAAAAAAAAAAAAAATCCTTCCTTACACATTACTAAAGCTCAATAGTTCAGTGGTCAACACTCTCAAACTAATTAACACCAGAACTCCAGTTTGTAACTATTGCACATTCCTTAGATCAACTAGGATCACTGTGAGCATGTAATATGAATGTAATATGTAAGTCCAAACACAGATAGCAGATGCTCCAGCGCTGCTCCAGATTATAAAGCAAATACGCCTTTAAAAATAGAAAAAAAAAACTGCACATAGCGTAATACTGCAATCCTATTGGGCCACCACCACATGTGCAGATAGGCCCTTACACTGAGTGGCCGATGAATAGATCACTACAATCTAGGCATTATATCCCCTCCATCCTGATCACATCCTCTATTTCGTTACAGGTACACTTTAACGCATCTCGGAGTTCTCCCTTAAAGAGAAACCGTAATCAAGAATTGAACTTCATCCCAGTCAGTAGCTGATACCCCCTTTCCCGTGAGAAATCTATTCCTTTTCACGAACAGATCATCAGGGGGCTCTGTATGGCTGATATTGTGGTGAAACCCATCCCACAGGAAACTGTGAGGACCATGGTCCTGGTAGAGTTGGGCCGAACAGTTCGCCTGCGAACGGTTCCATGCGAACTTCCGTGGTTCGCGTTCGCGTCCCGCAGGCGAACCTTTGCGGAAGTTCGGTTCGCCCCATAATGCACATGGAGGGTCAACTTTGACCTTCTACATCACAGTCAGCAGGCCCAGTGTAGCCAATTAGGCTACACTAGCCCCTGGAGCCCCACCCCCCTTATATAAGGCAGGCAGCGGCGGCCATTACGGTCACTCGTGTGCCTGCATTAGTGAGAGTAGGGCGAGCTGCTGCAGACTGTCTCTCATAGGGAAAGATTAGTTAGGCTTAGCTTGTTCCTGGCTGCATACCTGTTCTGTGAACCCACCACTGCATACCTGTTCAGTGAACCCACCACTGCATACCTGTTCAGTGAACCCACCACTGCATACCTGTTCAGTGAACCTGCCACTGCATACCTGTTCTGTGAACCCACCATTGCATACCTGTTCTGTGAACCCACCACTGCATACCTGTTCAGTGAACCCACCGCTGCATACCTGTTGTCTTCAGTGAACCTGCCACTGCATACCTGTTCTGTTCAGTGGACCCGCCACTGTATACCTGTTCAGTGAACCCGCCACTGCATACCTGTTGTGTTCAGTGAACCTGCCACTGCATACCTGTTCTGTGAACCCACCACTGCATACCTGTTCTGTTCAGTGGACCCGCCACTGTATACCTGTTCTGTTCAGTGAATACGCCAATGTATACCTGTTCAGTGAACCCGCCACTGCATACCTGTTCTGTTCAGTGAACCTGCCACTGCATACCTGTTCTGTGAACCCGCCACTGTATACCTTTTAAAGCACTTTAGGCCTGTCATTTAGCATTCAATGTGATTTCTGCCCTTAAAACGCTGCTTTGCGTCAAATCCAGATTTTTCCCGGGGACTTTTGGCGTGTATCCCACTCCGCCATGCCCCCCTCCAGGTGTTAGACCCCTTGAAACATCTTTTCCATCACTTTTGTGGCCAGCATATTTTTTTTTTCTTTTCAAAGTTCGCATCCCCATTGAAGTCTATTGCGGTTCGCGAACTTTAACGCAAATCGAACCTTCCGCGGAAGTTCGCGAACACGGTTCGCGAACCTAAAATCGGAGGTTCGGCCCAACTCTAGGTTCTGGCAGTTTCCTGTCTGTGAACCTTGTTGGATTGTGAGAAATAACTGTTTACAGCTGTTTCCAACTGCTAAAAAAGCAAGCAGCAGCTACTTCCAGTGACATCACCTGTCAGCAATAAAAATGTCATCATTTGCTAAATGTCAGAATGTAAATCAGGGAGAGGAAAAATTTTACAATGGGCAAACACTGAATAAATAATTTATACATAATTATTGCAAAAATGAAGCACTTCTTTTTATTACATCATTTTCACTGGAGTTCCTCTTTAAAGGGAACCTGTACTGAGTAAAATTATTTAAAATAAACACATGAGGTAACTTCAAATAAACATTAAATAGTTACCTTGCCATCAGTTCCTCTCAGAAGCTCACCATTTTCTTCCGACAATGAGGGCTCTTTCACACTACAGGCAGCGGGAAAAAGGCTAAAACGCTGCGTTTTGGCTGCAGGCGTTTTCAAGGCGTTTTAACGCCAACATATTACTATCAATTGTAATGAGAAACGCCGCAGTCAGCCCTAAAAAAGCTCCTGGGAGCTTCAAAACGCAACGCTCCAAAACGCAGCGTTAAGTGTGAAAGGTAAAATGAAAGTCTATGGACTTTCATTTTACCATGGAAAACGCCAACTATGGCCGTGGCGTTAAAACGCCAAAAAAGCCCTCTAGTGTGACAACATTTTGTCAGAACTGAAATACATCAGTTGCTGTCAGTTATATATCAGTTGCTGTCAGTTATAGCTGAGTGGACAACTGATGTGCCCAGTAATGTCCATGTTTCCATATGGCTCAACTGGGCGATGTTACAGTTTAACAGTGTGCTGACCAGGAAGCTGTTATGGGGTAATAGCCATTTTCAATATGGAGGACGGAGAATTCCTTTGATCACAGTGGACAAATGGAACGTGGGAGAGGAGAAAGGGATTGAGGAGTAGACTACACAGGAGGTAAGTGTGACTTGTGTATTTTTATTTTGACTTTTAATTTTTAGTTCAGGTTTTCTTTAAAGGACCACGGTCGCGGAAAAAAGTAGGCAGTTAAACTCTGACAGAACCGACAGGTTTTGGGCCAGTCCATCTCTTCATGGGCGATTTTTAGGGTTTTCTTTGTTTTCAACAGCATTCCCAGAACAGCAATTTAACTGCCAAAATAGTTAGATACCAGCCAGCCAGCCCCCCTAATCACTTGCACACTATTTTGTCAGTTAGACTTTGCAACTGCTGTTCAGGAAATGCTGTTGAAAACAAAGAAAACCCTGAAAATCGCCCATGAAGAGATGGACTGGCCCAAAACCTGTCGGTTCTGTCAGAGTTTAACGGCCTACTTCTTCACAATAGTGGTTCTTTAAGCTCTCATTGCCTGAGCTGCAGATACCTTTCCCTCGTGTTCTTGGCCTGCATGCAGCAAATTCTCAGCATCTATGGAGTCTTTTATTACCCCTGAGTTCAGTGTATCCCATGGTTTAAAGGATACCCAAAGTGGCATGTGACATGATGAGATAGACATGGGTTAGTACAGTGCCTAGCACACATATAAGTATGCTGTGTTCCTTTTTTTCTTTCTCTGTCTGAAAGCGTTAAAAATCAGGTATGTAAGTGGATGACTCAGTCCTGACTCAGACAGGAAGTGAATACAGTGTGACCCTCACTGATATTTAACTCTTTCAGGCAGAGAAAGAAAAAAAGGAACACAGTATAGTTATTTGTGTGCTGGGCACTGTACATACACATTTCTATCTCATCATGTCACATGTCACCTTTAAAGAGGAACTCCAGTGAAAATAATGTAATAAAAAAAGTGCTTCATTTTTACAATAATTATGTATAAATGATTTAGTCATTGTTTGCTCATTGTAAAATCTTTCCTCTCCCAGATTCACATTCTGACATGTATTACATGGTGACATTTTTACTGTGGGCAGGTTATGTAGCTGCTCCTAGCTGTTTTGGCTGTTACAGACAGCTGTAAGCAGCTACTTCCTGTCTATGAGTCTTGTTACATTGTGGCAGTTTACCCAGAATACCGCGGTCCCAGAGCTTCTTGTGGGAGGGGTTTCACCACAATATCAGTCATACAGCGCCCCCTGATGGTCTGTTTGTGAAATGCAATAGATTTGTCATGTAAAAGGGGGTATCAGCTACTGATTGGGATAAAGTTAAATTCCTGGTCGGAGTTTCTCTTTAAGGTGCTGACTCTAGTCTGTGCCTTACAGCAAACCACCCACCGTCCTGCCTTACGGCTGCTGTTGGCAAAAATATCTCTACAAGGCTGGTTTCCTGGCATCCACTGACAGTTACATATCAAAATTAAATGGACTAACACTTTAAGATTTATAAAAAAAAAAACACACACAGGTGGAAAAGATTTACTGAAAGCCTCGTCTTCAAATCTCACAAAGCAAAGCTGGGCAAAGTAATAATCTGACACAATGGAAAGTAAATCAGAGTATATAGCGCTCTCGTCCCTCCCGGCAAGGAGAGTGCCTCCAACCATAAGGTGATCTAAAGCAGTTCAGCGTATCCCCCAGACACTTATAACTGAAATGGTAAATTTGTTTGGTATCTATCCCAGCTGCCCTCTAACCTTGAGAAATATTGATGTTTAAATGGGTTCAAAGGGCAGCGGGCAGGCAGTGCAAGTTATTAGTTGCAAAGCATCAATGAAGCCTGCACATCCTCTAAATAGCTTGTTCTCCCCTTCCCATCACGTAATCAGAGAGGCTAATCCCAGGCACAGGAAGAGGAGACCATTGATCCAATAACATGCAGAGTGGACATAATGGCTGAGGCTGCAGTCAGTCATTTTAAACTGATGGAATCGTGTAATGCTTATTATTTTTTTTTTTACCACGTCCATTCCATGCAAACCATTTTATTACCTGGATTCCATGTAATATTTATAAGAACACCCAGCATTAGGGCAGCCATTTTGAGAATGGGAGCCATTTTCCTTTGCCCAGTTTAGGGTGTTTAAAGAGGAACTGTAACCCATGATTGAACTTCACTCCAATCAGTAACTGATACCCCCCTTTCAAGACATTTTTACCTTTTCTTGAATAGATCATCAGTGGTGTCTGTATGGCTGATATTGTGGTGGAACCCCTCCCAAAGTGTGATGTCAGGACTAGAGATGGGCCGAACCTCCGATTTTCGGTTCGCGAACCGGGTTCACAAAGTTCCACGAAAGTTTGGTTCGTGCAAACTTTCCCGAACCGCAATAGACTTCAATGGGGAGGCGAAAAATCTGGATTGGACACAAAGCAGCGTTTTAAGGGCAGAAATCACACTGAATGCTAAATTGCAGGCCTAAAGTGCTTTAACTACTTTACCCCCAGCGGTACGGATTTCTCCTTCACTTTTTCCACCCTGTTACCACCAAGGGACGGAGAAATCCGTACCTGACACCGCTCCTGCCGCGGTCGGCGCGCCCGCTCGCTCGTCCCCGCGCTCGTGCACGCCGACGCCCGCTCACCCAGGGATCAATGAACGGGAAAAACCTTTCCCGTTCGTGGATCTAAGCTCCCCGCAATGATCAGCTGCTTCTACGAGAAGCAGCACGATCATTGTGAAAAAAAAAGTTGCCCAGTCTCCCTGAACTTCCTGCAAGCATACTTCCTGTACGCTTGCAGGTCGCATAAACAAAAACTTACTGTGGCCATCTTGTGGCCAAATAGTAAAACTGCACCCTAAAGCATTTTTCATATACAAATACATTAGTTATACATTAAAAATTAACTCATTACCTCCCACACGCCCCAATTTCTTTTTTTTTTTTTTTTGTAATTAAAAAAAAAATACAATAAAAAAAAATACATAAATAGTTACCTTAGGGACTGAACTTTTTAAATAATTATGTCAAGAGGGTATAACACTGTTACTTTATAAACTATGGGCTTGTAATAAGGGATGGACGCAAAACTGAAAAAAATGCACCTTTATTTCCAAATAAAATATTGGCGCCAAACATTGTGATAGGGACATCATTTAAATGGTTTTATAACCAGGACAAATGGACAAATAAATTTCATGGGTTTTAATTACAGTAGCATGCATTATTTAAAAACTATAAAGGCTGAAAACTGAAAAATAATAAATTTTTTCCCACATTTTTTCCTATTTTTCCATCAAAACACATTTAGAATAAAAGAATTCTTGGCATAATGTCCCACCTAAAGAAAGCCTAATTGGCAGTAGCCCTCCGGGATCCATGCCTCATTCATTTTGATAAAGGTCAGGTACTTAACACTTTTGTGACTTAGGCAACCTCTCTTCTCAGTGACAATGCCTCCAGCTGCGCTGAAGGTCCTTTTTGATAGGACGCGTGAGGCAGGGCAAGGCAGAAGTTGGATGGCAAATTGGGACAGCTCTGGCCACAGGTCAAGCCTTCGCACCCAGTAGTCCAAGGGTTCATTGCTGCTCACAGTGTCTACATCCACACTTAAGGCCAGGTAGTCGGCTACCTGCCACTCCAAGCGTTGGTGGAGGGTGGATCCGGAAGGGCTAAGACAAGGCATTGGACTAAAGAATGTCCGCATGTCCGACATCACCATGAGATCGCCGGAGCATCCTGTCCTTGCCTGCGTGGACATGGGAGAAGGATTACTGGCAGTGGGACCTTCATTGCGTTGTGCTGTGACATCACCCTTAAAAGCATTGTAAAGCATAGTTGCCAGCTTGTTCTGCAAGTGCTGCATCCTTTCTGCCTTCAGGTGAGTTGGCAACATGTCCGCCACTTTGTGCCTATACCGAGGGTATAGTCGCGTGGCCACCCAGTACAGCTCATTCCTCTTCAGTTTTTTTTATACGGGGGTCCCTAAACAGGCTGGACAGCATAAAATACGCCATCTGCACAAAGTTGGATCCAGGCGTACTATCCATCTCCTCTTGCTCTTCCTCAGTGACGTCAGGTAAGTCCTCCTCCTCTCCCCAGCCACAAACAATACCACGGGAACGTTGAGCAGCACAAGCCCCCTGCGACGCCTGCTGCAGTTGTTCTTTTGCCGCTGCCTCCTCCTCACCTGAGTCTGACTCCTCTTCCCCACATGACTCTTCCTCCTCCTCCCCCCTCTGTGCTGCCACAGGTGTTGAGGAAACATCTGGTTCTGATGAGAATTGATCCCACAATGTTTCCTCCTGTAACTGTTCACGCTCCTTCACAGCTTGATCCACCACTCTACGCACGGCACGCTTCAGGAAGTAAGCGTACAGGATCAAGTCGCTGATGGTGCCTTCACTGTGACTCACCAGGTTGGTCACCTCCTTAAACGGCCGCATGAGCCTGCATGTATTTCGCATGAGTGTCCAGTTGTTGAGGCAGAACATCTCCCCAGATTGTGTCCTTCTACTGAAATTGTAGAGATACTGGGTGACGGCTTTCTCCTGTTCTAGCAGGCGAGAGAAAATAAGGAGGGTAAAATTCCACCGAGTCGGGCTATTGCAAATGAGGCGTCTCACCGGCAACTTGTTTCTCCGCTGAATCTCGGCAAAGTGTGCCATGGCCGTGTAAAAAGCCTGAAATGCCCACACAACTTCCGGGCCTGCTTCAGGATGTCCTCTAAGCTTGGGTACTTTGACACAAATCTTTGAATGACTAGATCGAGCACATGTGCCATGCATGGTACATGTGTCATCTTTCCCAAATTCAAAGTGGAAATTAGATTGCTGCTGTTGTCACACACCACGTTGCCGATCTCCAGCTGGTGCGGGGTCAGCCACTAATCCACCTGTTTGTTAAGAGCAGCCAGGAGAGCTGCTCCAGTGTGACTTTCCACTTTGAGGCAAGACATGTCTAAGATGGCGTGACACCGTCGTACCTGCCATGCAGCATAGGCCCTGGGGAGCTGGGGCTGTATAGCTGGAGAGGAGATGACAGCACCAGTAGAGTTGAACTGCCACTCAGCCAAGGAGGAGGAGGAGGACACAGTGAAGAGGATGTAGCAGGAGGAGAGGAGGTGGCAGGAGGCCTGCCTGCAAACCGTGGAGGTGTCACAAGTTGGTCCGCTGCACAGCCACATACTCCCTGCTTGCCATCGGTCACCAGGTTGACCCAATGGGCTGTGTAAGTAATGTACCTGCCCTGACCGTGCTTGGCAGACCAGGCATCCGTGGTCAGGTGGACACTTGACCCAACGCTGTGTGCCAGAGATGACACCACTTGCCTCTCAACTTCATGGTACAGTTTGGGTATCGCCTTTTTAGAGAAATAATTGCGGCCTGGCATCTTCTTGTGGTGTCCCAATGGCCACAAATTTTCGGAAGGCCTCAGAGTCCACCAGCTGGTATGGTAACAGCTGGCGAGCTAACAGTTCTGCCAAGCCAGCTGTCAGACGCCGGGCAAGGAGTGACTGGCAGAAATTTGGCTTCTTCCGCTCAAAGATTTCCTTCACAGACACCTGGCTGCTGTGGGCAGAGGAGCAGGAACCGCTCAAGGTCAGAGGCAAAGTGGAGGAGGGTGGCTGTGAAGGTGCAAGGGAGAAAGCGGCTGAAGATGATGCACCTGAAGGAGGAAGAGGAGAAGGAGGGTGGCTTTTCTTTTGTGTGCTGCTTTTGCTCAGGTGCTCTACCCATAGCAGTTTGTGCCTTTTCTCCATGTGCCTTCGTAAGGCACTTGTCCCTTTGGCCTTTCCACGGCTCAATTTTTGGAGGCAGAGAGAACAGATGGCATTTCTCCGATCTGAGGCAGACACATTAAAAAATTTCCAAACCGCTGAGCCCCCCTGGGGTGATGGCACTATGGTGGCATCAGCAGCTGACATTGAAGGGCATGTTGGCTGTCTGTACATAGGTGGTGATACATGGTGCCGGACACTGCCACCAGCGATTTCTGATGACGAGCTCTCCCTGCTTCTTTCAGGAACTCGTCTCCTCCCATTCCTCTCTGACTCCCCCTCTGAACTGTCCCCCTGTTCATCTCCTCTATTGGGAACATACGTGGCATCCGTATCATCGTCATCATCATAATCATCCTGCCCAGCTTTGCTTGCCTCAGACACTTCCAAAACTGCACCAACAGCAGGTACTTCATCCTCCTCCACAGGTGTTCTGTGTTTAATAGTCAACCACGTCCTGACAATCTTGGGAGTTGATGGGACGTGCCTTCTTCTGAGCACTGTACTTTGGTCCAGGGCCGCACTAAATCACATCAGCATGACCTCGCACAGACCTGCCGGGTGGCCTTCCTCTGGGTCTGCCTCTAACTCTGCCTCTACCTGTTTTGTCCGTTTTGTCCATATCGGGGGGAATGAAGTGAAAGGTATGCACTGACTTGACTAATACAATGTGCAGTTACACAGGTGCAGATAACAGGTATGCACGGAGTGGTATATCATACTGCGTGCACTCACGTAGGAAGGTGGGTGCACTGAGCACAACAGGTAGGTATATGCAGTGTTGAGGTGGGTGCACTGAACACAACAGGTAGGTATATGCAGTGATTGGTATTACTATGTGCACCTGTCACACACAGACAGGTACCGGACAGGCACAGTGACACTGCGTGCGCTCACGTGGGTAGGTGGGTGCACAGTGAACAACAGGTAGGTATATGCAGTGATGGGTATTACAATGTGCACCTGTCACACACAGACAGGTACCGGACAGGCACAGTGACACTGCGTGCACTCACGTAGGTAGGCGGGTGCACTGACTGAAGTGAACAACAGGTAGGTATATGCAGTGATGGGTATTACAATGTGCACCTGTCACACACAGACAGGTACCGGACAGGCACAGTGACACTGCGTGCGCTCACGTGGGTAGGTTGGTGCATAGTGAACAACAGGTAGGTATATGTAGTGATGGGTATTACAATGTGCACCTGTCACACACAAACAGGTACAGGACAGGCACAGTGACACTGTGTGCACACATGTAGGTAGGTAGGTGCACTGACTGAAGTGAACAACAGGTAGGTATATGCAGTGATGGGTATTACAATGTGTACCTGTCACCCACAGACAGGTACCGGGCAGGCTCAGTGACACTGCGTGCGCTCACGTGGGTAGGTGGGTGCACTGAATTGAACAACAGCAGATAGGTATATGCAGTGATGGGTATTACAATGTGCACCTGTCACACACAGACATGTACCAGACAGGCAAAGTGACACTGTGTGCGCTCACGTAGGTAGCTGTAAACAACAGGTAGGTAGGTATATGCAGTGATGGGTATTACAGTGTGCACCTTTCACACACACAGGTAGTCACTGAATGTGCTGGGCCTGGCAGTGGCACACAGAGTAGGAATTACTATGGCTGTCTATGCAACACAAGTGTCAGTGGGACACACATACAAAAAAAAAATAGATCACAAGAACAAGATTAGCTCTCAAAAGAGCTGTTGTGGGGTGCTATTTTAGCAATAAGAATCAGCAAGGAGCAAGTATACAAGAGCCTAACTAAGTTTTCCCTATGAGAGTCTGCAGCAGCTTTCACTTCTCTAATTAATGCAGGCACATGAGTGAGTGAAAAGCCTGACGCTGCCTGCCTTTTATAAGGGGGGGAGTGGCTCCAGGGGGGAGTGTAGCCTGATTGGCTACAATGTGCTGCAAAGTTGACCCTCATGATGCACTATGGGGGGCAAATCGAACTTCTGGAAAAGTTTGCGCTTCTCCGCGATTGCGAACCCCGGAAGTTCGCTGGCGAACCGTTAGGGCCATCTCTAGTCAGGACCAAGGTCCTTACAGTTTCCTGTCTGTGAGCCTTGTTGCATTGTGGGAAATAATTGTTTCCAACTTCCAAACAACAAGTATCTCCCTTTGTGCATATGTACGTAGATGTATGGGTACCTTTAAAGAATTAGAGGCAGGGGATCAGCACAATAGCCAGGCAACAGGAATTGTTTAAAAGGAAACAAATATGGCTGCCTCCATATCCTTCTTGCTTCAGTTGCCCTTTAACCTTCCTGGCGGTTAAAGGCCACGCAGGAGGTTTTCTCAGGCCCTGCTGGGCTGATTTGCTTAATTCTTTTTTTGCTGCACGCAGCTAGCACTTTGCTAGCTGCGTCAGCACACCGATCGCGGCCGCCCCGCGCTCGATCTCAGCTATCCGTCGCGCCGCGGGCCCCCCCCCCTAGACCCCGTGCGCTGCCTGGCCAATCAGTGCCAGGCAGCGCTGAGGGGTGGATCGGGACTCCCAATGACGTCATGACGACGCTGACGTCGATGACGTCATCCCGCCCCGTCGCCATGGCGACGGGGGAAGCTCTCCAGGAAATCCCGTTCTTTGAACGGGATTTCCTGATCGGAGATCACCGAAGGCCCTGGGCTCGCTACATGATTTAAAAAAAAACAAAAAACTGCTGCACTGCCTCCTGACGGAATTAATTAGACCGCCAGGAGGGTTAAGTGTGACCATGGTGAAGTCATGAGTTTAGCTGTAACGCTAAACTAACTAAGCTGAATCTGTAATTTTGGTATTACCTAAGTGTCAGTTCCAGATCTGGCCATGCAGGCCAGGCCAAGCTATTTTGGACATGATTCGCCAGTAGCACAGGTATGATGTCATGAATGGGCTTTGCTATTTTTCTCCTTCTGGGAAGCATGAGTGATGCTTAAGTGATTAAAATAGAAAGGGGACTTTGTGCTTGCAGCATCCAATTCACATTGTCCTCTTTACTTCAATCTCCTGTTATGTGCTCTTCCCATTAATTATACAATTCTAAATTACTGTACGCGGGTTCCAGTAAAGCCAGTGATTCAGCAGGTCATCTGTGATATACCTGCTATAAAATATTCCAAGAAATGATAGCGAAAGAAAAAGCAAGCTGATTCCAATGGTTTCTTGTTATTGTATATGCAATATGTGTGTCATAGTTTAAAGGGGATTTCCACCTTCAACTTTGCTATGCACCAGTTAAAGTGTACCTGAGATGGTACTTAGTGCTGTATTTATACTTACCTGGGGCTTCCTCCAGCCCCATGTGGTCTGTGGGCTCCCTCACCGTCCTCTCGTTATTACCCCCTTTAAAGGCTACTAGAGGTGAACGAAGTAGCAAAAGGGTGGATGGGGGCAGGCATGTACTGTCACCTGTCCTGATGACCACCGCTCACCCCATTCTCCTCTCTGCCCCTCCTATCCAACTTAAATGCCCCCTGGCAGCCTGTTCCGGGTCCCTGAAATAGGGGATTAGTGCGCAGGTGCTGGCCCAGCTGCGTGCATCCTACAGAGCATGCCCACGCCCGGGAGCACTCTGCACATGCGCATGACCTAGCCATAGAGCTCGAAACAGCATGCAGCAGATCAGGTGTTTCTGACTGAAGTCTGACCTGATTAGCCACATGCTTGCTTCAGGTGTGTGGTTCAGACACTACTGCAGCCAAAAAGATGAGCAGAGCTGCCAGGCATTTGGTATTCTTAAAAAGAAAAAACAAATATGGTGGCCTTCAGATCCCTCTCAGTTCAGGTGTCCTTTAACTCCCTATCGACCACATCACACAGATGGGCGTGGCCGTGGTGACAGCCCCAGGACCGCCCAACGCCAATCGGCGTAAAGTCCTGGGGCTGGCTTTTGCAGGGGATCATGTGCATCCCCGCTTGGTAGGCGGAGCAGAGCAGAGCCTTCAGTCTCCCAGCGGTGATCGCTGCTCTGAGACTGTTAGATGGCGAAACCGCTGTCTAATAAGCATGTACAGCGCTGTGATCTACAGCAGCTCTGTACTGGGGACAGTCCCTGGGAGACCCGGCAGTGATCGGCTGTCATAGGCTGAAGCCTATGACACCCGATCACGCTGATTGGCTGGCGGAAGGGGGGGGGGGGGGGGGGGAAGGAAAAAATAAATATAAAAAACAGCTAAATTTATTAAAAAAATAAATAAACATGTATACACAAATAAACAAACATCCAGGGGCGAGCTGACCCCACCAACAGAGAGCTCTATTGGTGGGGAGAAGGGGGGGGGGTCACTTGTGTGCTGAGTTGTGCGGCCCTGCAGCGAGCCCTTAGGCTCCGTTCACATCTCAAACGCGGATGGCGTGTGTTCGCATGCGTTCCGCATGCGTGGCCATCCGCGTTTGAGATGTGAACGGAGCCATCCGCGTTTGTGTGCGTTGCGTGGCTGATCCCATCACTGAAAAGTGAATGGGACAGCCATGCGTTTTTGCAAAAAATGCATGCAGCATGCGTTCCCGGACCGCACAGGTCCGGAACGCATGCAGTGTGAACATCAGACATTGCACTCTATGCAATGTCTGATGTCGTGCGTGTCGGCCACCTGCACGCGTTTCCAAAACGCGGCTGGAATTGCGTGCAGTGTGAACGGGGCCTTAAAGCTGCAGTGGCCCTTTTTGTAAAAAATGGCCTGGTCTTTAGGGGGGGTAAAGCCTGTGGTCGTGAAGTGGTTAATGTAGAGGACCTAATAATTTAGGTCCTGGCCTTGCCTGAAGTATATGATAAGGAAAATAAATATTACTGTCTGTCAACCCAACTACCAAAACAAACTTCAAATACCAAATATCTTACAATAAAGTCCTCCACACACCACGGCTCACTCTCCTCTCCAAGATCTCCATAGCCACAAGATATTTACGTTGTACACCCACATAATGTATACAAGATGGGGTCATACTTCTGGAATTTCCCTCCTTAAAATGGAGGAGAAAAATGTATATCAGTGCGCACACAAACACACACCAACACACTGAGCAAGCCTCAAACCACTCGACATGCAATGATCCAATTAGCTATTCTCACAGGAGATGTTTTCAAGGCTAATCAATTGAATGCTGTATTTTTTCAACCTTCTGCAAGCAAAAAAGTGCTCAGAAGAAGTCATCTCAAAATGACTAAAGTTTCACATAAGCTTACTAAACTATTATTGGTACTTTTTTTTACTTACAAGGTGTTGAAAATATTTTCTTTAGATACGTTGAAAAAATGTAGTTGAATCAGGGCCATAATGGTGTCGATTCACTAAAAGTCATTCAGATCCGTATACGAAATAAAGGAAATTTGGGCGCCAGGATACAGCCGATAGTAGAATACTGATGCTCTTTTAAAGTTTTTTAACTGATCCTAACTTTACTCTCTCACAGAACCCTCCCCCCTCCGATGCCTAACCCTAAACACCTTCCTCTAAGCCTAACCCTTACCTACCCACCCAGGGCTGGTTCTAGACTTTGTGTTGCCTGAGGCGAAATTTGAGGATGCCCCCCCCCCCCCCCACACACCCGATTTGGAATGATCGCACAGCACCCAACAATTTACTCTGCTTCAATTAATGTTCTCACATGACATGCTGCAGCTCAACACAATAGCCCACTTGCTGGCTGTGAGTCTAGTTCTCTTCCTACTCTGACTGCATGCTGTTAGTGTAAACACAGTACAAAAATGCTGCCCTTGTAATCTCTGCCGCCTGATGCAAATGTTTCACCTTGCCTCATAAGAGAACCGGCCCTGCACCCACCCCTGACCTCTAACCTTAAACCCCCCATTTCTGATGCCTAATCCAAACCACCATCTGCCAATGCCTAACCTGAAACCCCTGACCCCGAACCTTAAAACCACCCTTCCTAACGCCTAACCTTAACCGCTCCCCTCTCACCCCGCCACAAATAATGAAAAGTAACAGGGGTGCTGTGGAAGTATGGGTGCTGACATAGGCGCCAGGCCTGGATTTACCTCACAGGAGCCTATAGGCACAGATGTCCTGGCAACCTAGACTTCACCCTCCATGATCCTAAAAAACCCAACCGAACTGCACCGCAAGTGTGCTGGCTGTCACAGCTGTCACTTCTCCTTTACTTCCCTTGCCCATCATAGGTAGCTACAGGTGCCCCTAAGCAGTAGATAGCCTGAGCTATCCTCAGTATTAAGTAGCTAGTGGTCCCCCTGACTGAATGGAGATCTGGCCATTGGAATGCTGAGACCTGGATGAGCAACCTCTTATTTACACTCTCCTCAGGACTCATCAGGGAGGGAGATACTCGAAGAGGGGAGTGAGCCGCCTTTCCATCATCAGGTGCCTGTAGGCACGTGCCTACAGTGCCTTATGGTAAATCCGGCCCTGATAGGCGCCCATACAAATGCAGTTTAAAGCTAAAAATTGCTCAACGAGTGCTGTTCTGCTGGCGTGACATGAGTACCAGAAAAATTAATGTGCGCACACAGCAACAATCTTAACAGCTTTTAGTGAATCAACACCCATGTGAGTAGCATTGATGCTTTCCAGGGGTTACACGTGATCACGAGCTGATTTTCCTGATCACGAGGTCGGATTCCAAATTCGTGATCACCTCTCGATCACAGATTCAGTTTCGATTGAACCCATGATCGTGGTCCAAATCCGGCTCGTGATCATGGATTTAGCTGTGATCACGGGCTGTGATTATTACTGGAAAAGCCGCCGACTTTAGCAGTTAATAGCAAAGCCCCTTACATGCTAGAAACACCACATTTGCCAGATATGCAAATTTGGCAGATATTTGCCACTGGGAACAAGGGGAATTTTTTTTTTAAAGACCTTATAAGTTTTGAGAAAATCAATTTTAGAGTTTCAAAGGAAAAAAATATGCATGTATTTACCGCATTTAAATGAATACTTTTTTCCTTTGAAACGTCATTTGAAACTTTAAAATCAATTTTCTCAAAAACGATAAGGTCTTTTTGTAAAAAATTCCCCCTGTTCCCACTTCCTACTTAACATATCTGGCAAATTTGGTGTTTCTAGCATGTAAGGGGGTTTTGCTATTAACCGCTAAAGTCAGCAGGTTTTGGCAGGTTTTTAATCATGAACACTTTTTTCATTTGAAACTTTAAAGAGAAATTCCGACCAAGAATTGAACTTTATCCCAATCAGTAGCGGATACCCCCTTTTACATGAGAAATCTATTTCTTTTCACAAACAGACCATCGGGGGCGCTGTATTGTGAAACCCCTCCCACAAGAAACTCTAAGGACCGTGGTACTCCTGGCAGTTTCCTGTCTGTGAACCTTGTTGTATTGTGGGAAATAGCTGTTTACAACTGCCAAAAAAGCATGCAGCAGCTTTATCACCTGCCAACAGTAAAAATGTCACCATGTAATAAATGTCATAAGGTAAATCAGGGATTTAAAAGATTTTACAATGGGCAAACACTGACTAAATCATTTATACATAATTATTGTAAAAACAAAGCACTCTTTTATAAGACTATTTTTACTGGCGTTCCTCTTTAAAATCGATTATCTCAAAAACGAAAAGTTCTTTTTGAATCTTTTTTTTTACGTTGTATCCACTTCTCACCTTTCTAATCCATTCAATTTTGGTGATGGTAGCACGGATTCTACATGTAATCACAGCTAAAATCAGAGTCGAATTCGTAATTCCATTTCAAATTTGGATCACAATCACGGCGTATCCGGATTCCGGATTTCGATACTGCTGTAGCCGGATTTACTCGAATTTGTGATCAGGGGTATCCGAGCAACACTGGTGAGTAGACCCTGAAAGCTCAGAGAAAAGATATTCAAACTTTTTGTTTGTTTGTTTGCGATGTCCAATTAATATTTCAATGCGCGTCAATGGGAATGCAGAAAATTTGCATACAAATTTGCGTTTTGCATGAAACGTTGCATGTGATTTTGAAGTTCAGTAGATGTATTTTAAGCATCTAAGTTGGGAAAATTCAGATCTCCAAACCTGCCAAGTTGGACAATACCACTCTGAAAACTAAAGAAAAAGTAATGAGGAGAGGAAAAACCAGTGTGCTTTGAAAAGTTTTTGCTGATAAATTCTTCATATGTGTTAATGGAGATGTCTGTATATTTGCCCAAACATTCCCGTCCTAAAAACATGTCCATCTATCTCATCTCAAATGTTTAATCTGGTTTATGCTACATACACACGTGAAAGATTAATGAAAGATCACAGACCAGTTTTACCCCTTTCCATGTAGTATGAGAGCCATACTCTACACAGTCTATTCTATTAAAGAGAAACCGAGGTGGGATTTACTTATGCTAGTGGGGCACAGAGGCTGGTTGTGCACACTAACACCAGCCTCTGTTGCCCCATGGTGTGCCTCCAAGACCCCCCTGCGCGCCGCTATACCCCCCGCAGTGCTAGCGACACACAGCGTGTCGCCAGCACAATGTTTACCTCTGCCTGTCTGTTAGCGCCGCTCCCCCGCCTCCTCCGTATCGGCGCTACCCGCCCACGTCACTTCCCTCCCGCTGATTGGAGGGAAGTGACACGGGCGGGTAGCGCCGATACGGAGGAGGCGGGGGAGCGGTGCTAACAGACAGGCAGAGGTAAACATTGTGCTGGCGACACGCTGTGTGTCGTCAGCACTGCGTGGGGTATAGCGGCGCGCAGGGGGGTCTTGGAGGCACACCATAGGGCAACAGAGGCTGGTGTTAGTGTGCACAACCAGCCTCTGTGCCCCACTAACATAATTAAATCCCACCTCGGGTTCTCTTTAAGCTGAACTCCCCATCAGATAAAAATCTTTGCAAGATGCTGCACACAAAGATGCTGTACACATTCAAAAGATCAGTATCTGCAAAAGATCTGTTCCTGCAAAAGATCTGTTCCTGCAAAATGCATTCATAGTCTATGATATCTGCAGATCCTCATACACGCCTTGTTTAAGACTTCATCTGCATATCTGACAATGATCTGCAGATCTGAAAATCCATCCTGGTGGATCTGATCTGCAGATGAATGTCTGTTAAACAAGGTGTGTATGATGATCTGCAGATATCATAGACTATGAATGCATTTTGCAGGAAGGGATCTTTTCCAGGAACAGATCTTTTGCAGATACTGATCTTTTGAATGTGTACAGCGTCTTTGTGTGCAGCATCTTGCAAAGATTTTTATCTGATGGGGAGTTTAGCTCAATAGAATAGACTGTGTAGAGTATGGCTCTCATACTACATGGAATGTGGTAAAATTGGTCTAATGCTGGGAATACACGGGTCGATCCGGCGGCCGATTAACCGCCGGATCGACCCCAGCCGTGTTTCCGCTCGTCCGCGCGGATCGATTACCGCTCGTCCTCGCCGGCGCTTCCTTATCAGCGCTCGATTCTCTGCCATTGTCCGCCGGCGGGAATCGAGCGGACGGGGGTTGAGCGGATTGATCAGGCCAGCTGAATATTATCAGCTGGCCGGATCAGCTGGTCTATACACGGTACCGAAAACGTACCGTGTATCCCCAGCATTAGATCTTTCATTTATCTTTCAAGTGTGTACACACCATTACTCTGCTAGGAGAGGAGGAGAAAGTGATTGTTAATGAATACACCTGTTGTGTCTTATCTTGATATTTAAAACCACTTAAAGGGAAGGTTCAGGAAGGGGATTAAAAAAATAAAAATAAATTTCCACTTACCTGGGGCTTCCTCCAGCCCGTGGCAGGCAGGAGGTGCCCTCGCCGCCGCTCCACAGGCTCCTGGTGGTCTCCGGTGCCCGACCCGACCTGGCCAGGCCGGCTGCCAGGTCGGGCTCTTCTGCGCTCCATTTCCTGGCACTTCTGCGTCCCACGCCGGCGCGCTGACATCATCGGACGTCCGCCGGGCTGTACTGCGCATGCGCAGAACTACTGCGCCTGCGCAGTACAGCCCGGCGGACGTCCGATGACATCAGCGCGCCGGCGTGGGACGCAGAAGTGCCAGGAAATGGAGCGCAGAAGAGCCCGACCTGGCAGCCGGCCTGGCCAGGTCGGGTCGGGCACCGGGAGCCTGCGGAGCGGCGGCAAGGGCACCTCCTGCCTGCCACGGGCTGGAGGAAGCCCCAGGTAAGTGGAAATTTATTTTTATTTTTTTAATCCCCTCCCTGAACCTTCCCTTTAAGGACTAGGGCTTTCTGCAGTGATCGGTGCTGCGTAGGCTCTCCAGCCCGCAGCACCGATCAGGATTGAGCCTTGGCAATCAGACTTCCCCCCTTTTTTCCCCACTAGGGGGATGTCCTGCTGGGGGGGTCTGATCGCCGCCGGCTGTTTGTGATCTGCGGGGGGGGGGGGCTCTTCAAAGCCCCCCTCCGCAGCGTTTTTGGCGCTCCCTCCTTTCCCTTACCTCCCTCTCCCTTCATGGGCTGCGCAGGACGGATATCCGTCGTGCGCATTGAAGGGTAGGCTTCAGCCTATCATATGCTGGTTATCACCGGCCAATCAGAGGCCGGGGATCACCGATCTACATCACGGCGCTGCTGCGCAGCAGCGCTGTGTGATGTAAACAGCGGGGATTTCTTCCCCGCCTGTTTACAGTTCGCTGGCGAGCCGCGGTCGGCGGCTCTCCGGCTGTTCACGGAGACAGCCTCCGTGAACTGGCATGGAAAATTCATGCTATACCACTAACGACCCGCCGACGCCTATCGGCGTTAGGCTCTGCCTCTGACACAGGAGACCAGGGTTTGAATCTTGGCTCTGCCTGTTCCGTAAGCCACCACCTATTCAGTAGGAGACCTTGGGCAAGTCTCCCTAACACTGCTACTGCCTATAGAGCGCGCCCCAGTGGCTGCTGCTCTGGCGCTTTGAGTCCGCCAGGAGAAAAGCGCAATATAAATGTTATTTGTCTTGTCTTTGTCTAAAGTGACACTGAAGTGAAAAAAAACTTATGATGTAATGATTTATATGTATAGTACTGATAATTAATAGAACATTAGTAGCAAAGAAAATAGTCTCATATTTTAATTTTAGATATGTAGCTTTTTTATAGCATTGCAGCATTCTGTCATATTTGCCATTACAAGCCACACTGTATTTTAAACTATAAAACAGAGTAGAGCTAATGGCCCTTGTTGTAACTTCCCTGCTATAAAAATGTTATCTAAATCTGTTTCTGTTTCTTTGATGCATAAAACAGCGACCCAAGTTGGGTCGGAGAGCACAGAGATGCTTTTTTGCATAAATAACAACTGAAGTTTCTTAACTCTTCCTGTACTGGAAACAACTGTGCTGCTAATGTTCTATTTCTTACCTGTACTACATATACAAATAAATATCTCATAAGTTTGTTTTCACTTCAGATTCCCTTTAAGGCTATTTGAGAGCAGCAGCTATTATATTTGTACACAGCTTTAGTTATTAGCTGGACTTTTTTTTTCCTTCCTTCACATAGTAGACGAAATATATTCATAAGTATTTCTTCAAATGTATTTCATTAAAGATATGCATATTTTCTTGTTGTTGCTGTTTTCTCATAAAAAAAACATACCATACTGTATATTCAACAGCTTCAATAGCCTGGAAGCCAAAAACGTAGAAACTACAGCTCCACCTGCTGGTAATTTTGAGATTGCAGCCAAGCTCAACAGGTATAGTGGTAAGCTGATTCAGTAAACCTATATTATCTTTATCCTCTTACACCAGGGGTGTCCAAAATGTTTAGGCCCAGGGCCATATCGCCGTTCTTGAGACTACTAAACTAGGGAGGGCCAAACTAGCAAAATTTAACACACTTTTTGCTGATTACTGTTATGTACATTATGCCTGTGACATTCTGTCAACTAAAATATTTCCATGCGAAATAACGCATATGCCGTGTGCAGTTAGCAGTACACAATGGCAGCCGCTAATCAGTGGCTGTTACTGCTGCTGGCACAGTGACGGCTGCTAATCAGTGGCTGTTACTGCTGCTGGCACAGAGGCGGCTGCTAATCAGTGCCTGTTACTGCTGCTGGCATCGTGGAAGCTGCTAAACAGTGACTGTTACTGCTGCTGGCACAGTGGCAGCTGCTACGAGATCATCTGCTCCAGTAGAAAAGCAAGTTGTCGTACTTCTTCCCCATAGGCTGAAGATCGGGGACACAGCATGGAGCTGGGGGGAAGAAGAGGATTACAGGGACAATCGCAGGGGGGACATCACAGGACACATGGGGCAGTGCAAAATGGAGCTAGGGATAAGAGGAGGATGCAGGGGTCACCAGCAGGACATAGGGTTACATGGGACAAAGGAGTTTAGGGGATAGAGGAGGACATGAGTACAGAGGGGGACACCAGGAGGACACTAAGGCCTCAATTCATAAAAGTGCTGTCGGTAAGGTAAACTCGAGCGGGGAAACACCGCTGTCGGTATTTCAGTCTTAAATGTACAAGGAGGACACAGAGGAACAGAAGAGGTGTATCCAGCAGAGGACGAGGCGGCACAGTGGGGAAGGCAGGAGGCACACAGCACAGGAACTTGTGTGTTCATAGAAATATAAGACATCCCCTAAAAATAAGCCCTAGCACAACATTTGAAGCAAAAGTTAATATAAGACACTGTCTTAATTTCGTGAAAACACGGTAGAGGATATTTGAGGGGCGTACGTACAAAAAGGGCGCCTGGACAAAAAGGGCGCGGGGTGTAAACTCTAAATAATAATTAATCATTAATAGGGTTTATAAATATAGTGTGCTATATTTCGTTTACAAATAATGTTTAACAAAATTATAAATCATTAAATAATGTTTATGAAATCGGAAATTGTGAAAACGTTAATCTTCCCTGTTTCAAAAGTTAAACTTATAATTACGTTTATAAAAAAACCAATAATATATGTTTAATTGTTATAATTGTATATTATTGTGAATAACCGTCATTTATGGTTTGTTCTTATAATAAAATCTGAAAATATTGTTTATAAAGATGATATAAATATAACTACGTTCGTAATAAGTGTTGTAATACATTAGTAATTATTACTAAAATTTTACTAAAACTATACCTAAGCCTACTCTTACATAGAACCCTACCTGTACCTATCCCTAACCCCTAGACTCCCCTGTTGGTGCCTAAACCTAAGACCCCCCTATTGGTGCCTAAACCTAAGACCCCCCTGTTGGTGCCTAAACCTAAGACCCCCCTGTTGGTGCCTAAACCTAAGACCCCCCTGTTGGTGCCTAAACCTAAGACCCCCCCCTGTTGGTGCCTAAGTAACCCTCCCTGTACCTACCCCTAACCCCTAGACCCCCCTCTTGGTGCCTAAACCTAAGACCCCCCTGTTGGTGCCTAAACCTAAGACCCCCCTGTTAATGCCTAAACCTAAGACCCCCCTGTTGGTGCCTAAACCTAAGACCCCCCTGTTGGTGCCTAAGTAACCCTCCCTGTACCTACCCCTAACCCCTAGACCCCCCTCTTGGTGCCTAAACCTAAGACCCCCCTTTATTATGTGGATAATAATGTTTTACTAATTGTGGATTCAAAAAATATTTTGCAATTTATGTTACGTACTGATCGCTTTATTTTGTGAATAATAATGTTTTACAAACATATTTTGCAATTTATGTTACGTACTGATCGCTTTATTTTGTGAATAATAATGTTTTACAAACAGTAAGGGATAAAACTTTAAATAATGTTTTAATTATTTAAATAAGATAAATATGTTTAGTATTTTCATAAACGTTATTCGGCACGGGTGCATTTTATAAACGTAAATCACCACAAGTTCAGTTATAAATCATTAAACATCGCCGGGCGCCGTTTGTAAACTTTATTTAGCTCCTGGCGCCGTTTATAAACTTTATTTAGCTCCGGCGCCCTTTTTTCCTACTCGGCGCCCATTAAACTCTATTTATTATGGGAGTGAATGGCGGCGCCCTTTTTGTCCACTAGCGGCATGCGCCCTTTTTTCCCAGCTCCATTTGAGGGAATGTGGACTGCTTAACCAACACAAGTCCTGTTTTTAGATTTTGAATCTCAGTGACCGGGCATGGATGGTGCAATCATCAACAACAAGCAGCTAGGAACGGGTCAGCACGCTCCCAGCTTCAGGTCAACACAGACATTTGTTCTTCCTGACATATAAGCCAAACACTGACGATTAATTCGGAAACAGGCAGGTCCTCTTTCTCAAAGTGCAAGGCAAACTTTTCTGTTGAGAAAGCGGACCTGTGTGTTCCGGAAACAGTTTGGGTTATGCTGCATGAATGGTAAACATTTGTAATGATCTGACTGTGGCATGGTGCTGCTGACCCCACTTCTACTAGAGGGCACAAATTGACATAATAAAAGAGAGAGTTCAAAGTACCAGAGCGAGAAATCAAACTGCAGCAAAAAAAGCAAAAAAAACCCAAAACTGTGAGAGGGAGACGCACAGAGAAGGTGCAAGGTGCCTTGTAGAGAGCTCAAATTGTCAGAGACCACAAGGAGAAGCAGGTAATTTGGGTGCTGGAGGCCGCTTTGGGTGCCAGCAGGAGTTACTGTAAATAAAATAGGCGCCGCATAGACTGCAATATGACCGTATTTTTTGGACTATAAGATGCACTTTTTCTTCACTAAAACTGGGGGGGAGGGGGGGATTATGGAGTGAGTGTGTCTTATATTCTGAAGATATGGCAAAAATAGGTGCAGAGTGTATAGGAAAACACTTACCCATCCTGCCTCCCCACTTCTCCCCCCCCCCCCCCTTGCTCTATCCACTGTAATTGCGATCCTCTTCTCCTGTAGCCACCGATCATTGCAGCCGCCTGCTGCCACCACTATACGCCTCCAGGTCCTCTGTTCCTCGTGGCCTCCTCCATACTTCCTGCTCAGTGCCCTGGAACATGCTCCACATTCATTCATAACCCCAGCGTAGTGTAGTGTAGTGTATGCATTGCTGTGTAGCTTAGTTGGTAAGGCAGTGTAGTGTAAATGGTGGGGGCAGCAGAGGTTAGTGTAGGGTAGCTTGTCTTTCGAGTTGTGGTGCTGGCGATGGTTGCTTCACATTCCATGGACAGCAAGAATGACGAACAAAGAAGTATTGGAACGTATAAGACCAGACATGTCACTGGAAGGCAAGATCACCTCTAAACCTAGATGCGTCTTTTAGTCTTGAGCGTCTTATAGTCTGAAAAATATGGTAAATGGGTTATTTGGGCATTGGCAGCTCCCAATAAATTACGTCTATTGGTGGCACAGATATTGGCAGAGAGTTGGTTAAATGTTGAAAGTGGCGCTGAAATCAACAGTTACAGTATATTGGCCTGGTGTCAGTTAGAGTCAGGCATCGAGAGAGGCAGGGTTCAAGTGAGAATAGGGTCAGGCAGGTCCGGATTTACCTCACAGATGTCCTGGACTGGTACCTTAGATTTCCCCCTTAGATTTCCCCCTTCATGAACCTACAAATCCCCACCAACCTGCATCGCAAGTGTGCTGGCTCTGCCAGATATCACTTCTCCCTTATTGCCCTTGCTCATCATAGGTAGCTACAGGTACCTCTTAGTATTAGATGGCTAGAAGAACCTCAGCTTGAGGTGCCCCCAAGAATTAGGTAGCTAGAGGAACCTCAGTATTAAGTAGCTAGTGCCCCTGACTGATGGGAGATCACATCAGTGTAATGCAGAGAGCATGGGGAATAACCTCTCATTTACACTCTCATCAGGTCTCTGCATAGGAAAGGAGGGAGACAATTGGGGAGGGGAGTGAATCACCTTTCCATCATCTGGCACCTGTAGGCACGAGCCTACAGTGCCTTATGGTAAATCCGGCCTTGGGGTCAGGTTTAGCTGACAGTAAAATGGCAGTAAAAATGAGATATTCTTTTCCAAGAGTAAAATATGAGTAATTTTTCCGATATTCTACTAGCAGCTTTCCCTGGTGTCTAAATTACAACACCGCATGCTCTTTTCAGAGTTTAAAAGTGTCAAGTGCTGTAGAAATAGAATGCCAAGTGTGGCAGACTTGCAGAGAGAGAGCTGAAAGTATTGCAGAGTGAGAAGCAGCCACATGGCTGATATAGAGCTTAGAGCTGATATAGAGAAATATAGAGCTGATATGTGGCAGCTTAAAGTGGGATAAAACGCTGACATAACATTCAATAAAAATGTGTTTTCCTACTTTTTATTACCCATAGTTATCATATTTGCTTTTTGTGCACCAGTAATATTGTCTGTTAACAAATTTCAAAATCCCAAATTACAGTTTATCTGCTCTGAAAGCTGCCATTGCATTGTAATGCATAGCTGCTGTATTTATATATTAAAATTTATCTAGTGATCACTTCTCAGCTCTTTCTGCTTCTCAGCTCAGTACAGCTCAGTTTTGGTAGTTTGCTAATGTTTACTAAATGTATCTGGGCTGAAGATTGGGAGGCACTAAGGGGTCTGGCCAGTAGGGGCCATGTGACACTCCCCACCACTATGGACTGTACCCCTTTATACTGTCCACCTATACCCTCTACACCACTATAGTCTCACAACCACCCCCTCTCATGTATTACTTTGCTTTTGCAATTCTATGTGTATTTGGTCCTGCCAATAAAGTTTTTTTTGAATTGAATTGAATTATTTGGGGTACTCTGTAACATCCCCCTTTTCTTTGTCAGTCATCTTGAGTGGTCTGGCTTCGGTGGTAATTACCAAAGCCAGAAATATGTCATCAAGAGCTGCCTTTCATCAGTAGTAATGTATGTGCTAGTTGGGAGAGGAGTTTTCAACAACTCATTGAATATCCTCATTCAAGTAGTCCACCACACTCAGATCAAAACCTATGTAAGTTAAAGAGAATAAATATTTGGAGAAACCACCAACGTATGTTAGTATCTAACTTTATTATATCAAAAATGACATACAGTTTCCGATACAAATGATTGTCAAAAAAGGATAACTTCAGAGACAAGAAGTTGAGCTTTTTACAAGGGCTCATACCGCAACGACACTAGTCCGTATCAACACTTCGGGACTCTTGTGAAATGATCGACTTCTTGTCTCTGAAGAGTTATCATTTTTTGTCAATAATTTTTATCTGAAACTTTTTATAATTTTTGATATAATAAAGTTAGGTACTAACATTTTTCGGTGGTTTTGCCAAATATTTATCCTCTTAACCTTACTTCTCATCCATAGAAAAACAAGTGTCAGCAGCAATACAGTTGCCATGTGTATAATGTCTACATATTGTGCAGTCATATTACTGCATATTCATCATTGCTACTTGTCACATTTGCGAATCCACTGATCCGATTCTAATGTTTTATATATTCTAAAGATACATATTTCATGGCTTCTTTTGGCAACAGTGGTGTGGAATGTGCTGCCTAGCTGAGCCTTGATTCCACAGGAGTATTTTATCACTGGGGTAATTATAACTCTCCCCTTACTACAGAGCAGCAGTCTTGCTTTTGGAATGTTGGACTGGAGTTTACAGACATCACACATATAAAAAGCTGTCAGATTAAGTGTCTGGTGGGTGGGCCACACTTTCATAGCTTCAATAAGTTTAGTTTCAAGTGACGTGCTTTGCTGTTGCTATAAAGAAGTAATGCTTCCTCCAAGTGACAACATCCTGCAGAGGCTGAAGCTGTCTGTGTTGTCAAGATTCAAGAACCAATCAGATTTTTATTTTTAGGTTCTGATTAGTACATTACATAATGTCAGCTGGAATCTTGCCACTGTAACCAATTCCTACATGCAGCCTTTGAAGCAAAAAGTATCATTTAAAGCAAACGAGAAGTGGGGAGGTGCATATAGCTCCCAACTGTCCCTCTTTTGGAGAGACAGTCCCTCTTTGGTAATCCTGTCCTCCTGTCCCTCTTTCTTCCTCTTTGGTCACGCTTTCAGGACTCATGAATAGATCTATGTAAATATATGTATTTATCTACTGAAAAAAAGTCTTTAATATAAATGTTATTTATATCCTTTAAATTGATATATTTCTTCTTTTCAAATGTTAACATGAAGGACAGGGGCGTAGCAATAGGGGTTGCAGAGGTAGCGACCGCATCAGGGCCCTTGGGCCAGAGGGGCCCCGAAGGGCCCTCCCTCAACTACAGTATTAGCTTTCTATAGGTCCTGTGCTCATAACAATCACTTCTATAGATACTTGAGAATAGTGGTAATCATTAACAAGCTGTTCCCCATCCCCTTCTTGCACCTCTGACACTGTAGTTGCCATTGGCAGGTTTCGGTGCGCCATATCAATTGTTATGTATAGAGTGCTTGGGGGGCCCCATTGTAAAACTTGCATTGGGGCCCACAGCTCCTTAGCTACGCCACTGATGAAGGAAAATGAACCAGGATAGACAGGACCACTGTGGTTTGAATTATAAAACAACATACTTTTCCTATGAAATCTATATGGTATGTGTGACTAGGGGTGTGGCAGGGGTGTGGCCTAAGTGTCCCTCTTTCTGATCTCAAAATGTTGAGAGGTATTTAGGTGTAGTTGAGAGCTCTAGACAGGCCCGCCATCAGGGGGGGACATCCGTGACTCCCGTCACGGGCCCCGGCCCTGCAGGGGGGGCCCCATCCCCGCCGCGGCCCTGGCGGGTGTCGCCCGGCCGCCGCTCAACCCCCCCTGACCGCTGCTCCCTCCCTCCATCCCTCTAGCCGCCGCGTCAGACCCCGATCAGGCGGCGACAATAGTGCGGGCGCTAGGACTCAGCGTGACGTCACTTCCGCATATAGAGCGGGTGCGTCCAGCGCCCGCTCTTACTGGTCGGGTCGCCGCTGATCTTGAGGTCTGACGCTGGGCAGCACTGGCAAGGTAGGGGAGGCAGCGGCGGTGGCTGGGGGGGAGGGGCGCTCCCTGTCACTCACTCACTACTTAAAGGGCCTCCCTGTCACTCACTCACTACTTAAAGGGCCTCCCTGTCACTCACTCCCTAAAGGGCCTCCCTGTCACTCACTCACTACCTAAAGGGCCTCCCTGGCACTCACTCACTGCCTAAAGGGGTTTCCTGTCACTCACTCACTTCCTAAAGGGGCTCCCTGTCACTCACTCACTGCCTAAAGGGGCTCCCTGTCACTCACTCACTGCCTAAAGGGGCTCCCTGTCACTCACTCACTGCCTAAAGGGGCTCCCTGTCACTCACTCACTCCCTAAAGGGGCTCCCTGTCACTCACTCACTAGCTAAAGGGGCTTCCTGTCACTCACTCACTACTTAAAGGGCCTCCCTGTCACTCACTCACTCCCTAAAGGGGCTCCCTGTCACTCACTCACTAGCTAAAGGGCCTCCCTGTCACTCACTCACTAGCTAAAGGGCCTCCCTGTCACTCACTCACTAGCTAAAGGGGCTCCCTGTCACTCACTCACTAGCTAAAGGGGCTCCCTGTCACTCACTCACTACCTAAAGGGGCTCCCTGTCACTCACTCACTACCTAAAAGGGCACCCTGTCACTCACTGCCTAAAGGGCTCCATGTCACTCACTACCTAATCTGGGGGTCCCTGTCAGAATCCAGGTGAGAGGTGTCTACCATAATAAGGGGGCATTCTGCCTATTTATGTGAAATGCTGTCTATTTATGTGCCTCATGACTGCTGAATTTGTCTTGTTGGGGGCCTAATGATTGAATTTTTACTTGTTGGCGGCCTCATGATTTGTTGGGAGCCTCAAGATTGCTGAATTTGTCTTGTTGGGGGCCTCATGATTTGTTGGGGGCCTCATGATTTGTTGGGGGCCTCATGATTTGTTGGGGACCTCATGATTGCTGAATTTGTCTTGTTGGGGGTCTCACGATTGCTGAATTTGTCTTGTTGGGGGCCTCATGATTGCTGAATTTGTCTTGCTGGGGGCCTCATGATTGCTGAATTTGTCTTGTTGGGGGCCTCATGATTGCTGAATTTGTCTTGTTGGGGGCCTCATGGTTTGTTGGGGGCCTCATGATTGCTAAATGCGAGACTATGGGAAAAGCTGAATCATTACCATATGAGACAATAGCATTAAACCTACTTTTTTAGCTTTTTTAAACAGAAAATAAAACTGGGAGGTTCTAAAAAAATGATGGAGCACTTCCTCCTTCCGGCTTGAAGGAGGAAGTGCTCGATATCGAGGCTTGCAACGCGTCCATTCGGACACTTGCACCTCGTTGAAACGCTGGGCGGAGAGCGGCGTTCTGGGTAATTAACCCCGCCGCATCTAGCCGCTCAGCTGTGGCAATTAGAGCTAACTTGAATCACGAGTATCCACCGTGGTTATTCGTGATTAATTTGTGGACAGCAAGCCTCCAGCTAGCTCTGCCAACATGTAATGGCTACGCACATTTCTCAGTTTGTGTGTGTGTGTGTGGGGGGGGGGGGCGGAATGATGATTTGTGAGGGGCCCCAAAATTTCTGATGGCGGCCCTGGCTCTAGATCAGTGTTTCTCAACATTTTATTGGTATGTACCCCTTTTAAAACCCTGTACTCACCAAGTACCCCCTAGCATAGTAAACATTATCACAAGTACCCCTTGAGGCCTTGACAAATATATATTTAACCGTAGTAGATTATAATTGATTCTAAACAATTTCCAAGCATTTACTATTGCTTTTAATTAGCTAAAACACTAATTTGGTGTTATTTGAATAAGATTTATCACTTTCTAAAACTCTAAATTTGTTATTCTTGGTTAAATATATCAAGCTCGAGTACCCCCTAGAACCATCAGAAGCACCCCCGGGGTATGCGTAACACACGTTGAGAACCTAGGCTCTAGATGATCCAAAGGATCCACCGTTCCATTGCAGGGTCCCTCTTCATCCTGACTGCACTCTTGGCCATGGATGAATGCATCCAGACTGGGCATGAGCAGACCTAATGTTTTTCCTCAGTGCACTTCGTTCTATTGGGCATGTGCAGACTTTACTTGCACATGAGCAGTATACATATGCATATTCGCGGTCAGGCTCACAGCCTAAAGAACTTTGTCAACAAGAGAAAGTACGGGCACCATCCGTCATTCAACGTAAGACTAAGGGAGCAGGAGGAAATAGATTATATATAAAAATACAAATGTTATTTATTGACCAAAATACAAACACATATAATGCAAATCTACTTAAAATTGACCAGAACACATGGGTGGACCACCATGTCAAAGCCAGTAGAAAAAATGTGGGGGATCCCCTCAGAAAAGTATTGGTAGTGCACAGTCTATCCAATATCTTATTGTAAAAATTGTGGGAGGTACCTCCTAGCAGGTGGAAAGGACCTTGAATAGGAACACACTTGAGTGGTTTTCAAGACCAAGTGTTCAGGACCTAAAATTAGGAGAACATCCTGGTCAATTTTAAGTAGATTTGCATTATATGTGTTTGTATTTTGGTCAATAAATAAAATTTGTATTTTTATATATAATCTATTTCCTCCTGCTCTCTTAGTCTTACGTTGGTTATATTGAAAAGTCTCAGACTTATGGAGGATTATCTTTGATAGGAATATTCAGGACCCTTTTGTCTAAATTACCATCCGTCATTCAGCTCATTTGTTGTGTAAACATTACATGTGCGACATAGGACATCAAATACACATCACCTGAATGTCATGGTGATATCTGTGCGGGGTGGAGGTGGGTGCTCAGGGCTGCATAAGGGTCGGCGACGGCCATTTCGCATCCACCAGGACGCTTGGTCACGCTGCGTTCCACAAAGATGCCCGCCAAAGCACTTCCGGTATATGACGGGGATAAGCCCCTCCCCTTCCGGTTGTGCATCGGCGCCAAAGCTAGGAGTCAATTGGTCGGCGGTAGACGGTTTGACGGTGGTAGACGGTAGCTTTGGCACCGACGCGCAACCGGAAGCGGCGGGGCTTATCCCCGTCATATACCGGAAGTGCCTCGGCGGCCATCTTTGTGGAACGCAGCGTGACCAAGCGTCCTGGTGGATGCGAAACGGCTGTCGCCGACCCTTATGCAGCCCTGAGCACCCACCTCCACCCCGCACAGATATCGCCATGACATTCAGGTGATGTGTATTTGATGTCCTATGTTGCACATGTAATGTTTACACAATTGATGAGCTGAATGAAAATGAGCCCGTACTTTCTCTTGTTGACAAAGCTCTTCGGTTTTCTTTCTTCCTACATCCTGACACGGAGCACACGTCAGTGGCCATCATCGTTCATTTGTGCATTGGGACCCGCTGGGCAGGAGTTTCTTGGCCTGTACGATCCTACCCACAGATCCTCCTTGATAATTAAGGAGTGCCACACTTACTTTTCTCTTGGAACAGTATTGCTCACAGCCTAAAGAAACCTACTCTACTAAATTTGTCATATAGGTATACAGGAATCCAGTGCTGGAATGATGGGCTGCAGGATAATCTGGGAATAGTGGCGTAACTAGGATTCATGCCCCCCCCCCCCCAGCAAAATTTTGATGACCCCACAATGTTCACACCCCTTCCCTTGCATCCCTTTGGTGCCCTTCACGGCATTGATGATGCAAGGGTCATAAAACAAGTGTGGTCATCGTGGTGTTCACACCCATAACAAGTGTAGCCACACAAACACCTGATCTGAAGTACAGTCTCCTGTATCGGAGGAAGGAAAGGTTAGTCGTCACGGGCCCCTCACAGCTCTGGGCCCCCTGCAATTGCAAGGGCTGCTCCCCTCTAGTTACCCTCTGGGAAGCCTCTGCACCATCCACATCTGCACCATCCACAGGCTACCCACTACTTTAATAAGTATGTAACTTTTTTCACTCACTTCAATTTTTCTTTAAGCTTACACTCATTAGATTGAATTTAGGTGAGTTTAGGGCTGTCTCTGCCAAAGATCTAGTGTGAGTAAAGCTGGCCACAGAGATCATTTAAACATCCACCATGCCAGATCTTTAACCGCTGTCAACCCTCCTTCTCCTAAAAGGGACACTACAGCGAAAAACTGTAAAATTTAAAATATGTGCAAACATATACAATTAAGTACGTTTTTTTCCAGAGTAAAATGAGCCATAAATTACTTTTCTCCTATAATACTGTCACTCACAGTAGGCAGTAGAAATCTGACATAAGTGACAGGTTTTGGACTAGTCCATCCCTTCATAGGGGATTCTCAGCAAGGCTTTTTATTCTTTATAAAGATATTCCCTAAAAGGGATTTATACAAAGATGCTGGCCAGCCTCCCTGCTTGCTGCACAGTTTTTTGGCAGTTGGACAGAGCAACTGCCATTCACTAAGTGCTTTTGAAAATAAATATATCCCTGAGAATCCCCTATAAAGAGATGGACTAGTCCAAAACCTGTCACTTCTGTCAGATTTCTACTACCTACTGTAAGTGACAGCAACATAGGAGAAAAGTAATTTATGGCTCATTTTACTCTGGAAAAAATGTACTTAATTGTATATGTTTGCACATATTTTTAATTTTACAGTTTTTCGCTGTATTGCCCCTTTAAATTAAGTTAATGCACAAGAAGGAGCGCTCTCTTTTTCTTTTGTTCTCTTAGTCTAACTGGGGCCACCCAGCACCAAGAGCTGCACCCAAGACATTAACCCATTACATCACCACCAAGGCAGCGCAGGGTCATCTTCCTTTTATAGCAACAGAACATGTGCTCTACTGTAGCCGAAGGACGTTTCTGTATCCGCGCTCATGCTCATGTCCTGATTCCTACGGCGGACAATTGTTGATCGTGTGTATGTAGCTTAAAGGCCATATTCAGGAACATCGTGAAGATACAGGTGCGCAGATAGAGCACAGCAATTTTACATATACTTACATATCTGAGCAGCTTAGATCTGCTTACCCGGGGCTTCCTCCAGCCCCTGGCAGTCGTTATGTCCCTCGCTGCAGCTCCGGCATCCCGGATCTCCTCCGTTTCAGAAGCCTACCTGGCCAGGTCGGCCTCTACTGCGCCTGCGCGAGCACCGCTGTCAATCACGCTCACGTGGTCTGGAGTGTTCTGCGCAGATGCAGAACTACTTCTGCGCAGAACACTCCAGGCTACGTGAGTGTGATTGACATGATTTTTTTCATTTAAAATATAAAATAAAAACAAAATTAAAATAAAAACATAAACTTAAACATCTAATAACATAATAATAACAAAAACTGCACGGGTCTTGTCATATGCTGCTGTAATCACATCGTATCCACAAAGGATTAAAAATTCTTCTGCCAAAGCTACCAGACATTATCCTCTTGTGGTCCTCACTAGATTGAAATCTGAGACAGACCGCTGAGATCAAACAGACCTGTCTCCATAACGGATTACACAGCTTCTTTCTTGCCTCACTAATGCTATTTACTTTAGAGAACGATGGTGTGAGCATGGGGGACCCCTTCTTCATAGACATAAAGTACAAATACAAACAACAACAACAAAAGAAATAATGCAAACACACTAAAAACATTCTTTTCCCCCAGAGTAAAATGAGTCCTATGTTGCTGTCACTTACAGCAGGTAGTAGAAACCTGACATTACTGACAGGATTTGGGCTAGTCCATCTCTCCATAGGGGATTCTCAGCATGGCCTTTATTCTTTATAAAGACATTCCCTGAAAAAGTTGTGTACAAATATGCTGGCCATCTTCCCTGCTCGCTGGACACTATTTTGGCAGGTGGACGGAGCAACTGCCATTCACTAAGTGCTTTTAAAAATAAAGAAAACCCTGAGAACCCCCCTATGAGAAGATGGGCTAGTCCAAAATCTGTCAGTAATCACAGATTTCTACTTCTTATTGTAAGTGACAGGAACATAGGAGAAAAGGTAACCCTGCACGCCCAGTAATATTTAGCCTAGGCTATGATGTCCTGAAGAATTCTCCTCCCAGTGCACTCTGGGAGACCAGGTGTCATTCTGCTCACTTCAGAACACACAAACATTCCACAGTGATGCACCTGCCAGCAGCAAAGATGTCGCCACCTGTGAAAAATGTAACAATGAAAATTAGGGCGAGGAAAGAATTTACAATGGGCAAACACTAACTAACAGGGGCGTAACTAGGCCCCACCGGGCCCCCCTGCAGAATTTCATTGCGGCCCCCCTCCCTGGGTCCCGCTCGGGGCCGTTTTGTGGGGGCTGGAGGGGTGGCAGCCGGAAGTGACAACAGACGCTAGAGTGGGGAGTATGCGGTGGAACGCACGGAAGGTATGTATCTTGCCGCGTCTGCCCGCTGCCCACACTGTAACTAGCTGGAGGGGAGCGCAGAGGGGAGAGCTCCGAGGTGAGGGAGGGGGGGGGAACTTCCCCTCTCCCCGACGACTGTGGCCAAGGCTTTCCCCTCATGCTGCCACCCCTCCAGCCCCCACAAAACGGCCCCGAGCGGGTCCCAGGGCCCCCCCTCCCCCCCCCCCCCCCCGCGGAAGCAGGGCCTGCAGGGTGTATTGTTACGCCAGTGCTAACTAAATAAGTAAAATTGTAAAAAATAAGCAATTTGATTCATTAATTTAATTTATTCACTAACATTCCTCTGTAAGCCAGATGTAATAAAATAATGATAATAACAACAACAATAATAATATTTAATATATTATTAATAATAATAGTGCAGTGAAATACAAAAAAAATCAAACCAATGCAAATGGAGTTAAAGGAATCATAAAGCAATGCAATGTCTATTGGCACAACTTACATACAGTACAGTGGAACCTTAGTTTGCAAGCATAATTCGTTCCAGGAAAAATGCTTGTAATCCAAGGGACTTGTATATCAAAGCAAATTTCTCCATAAGGATTAATGGAAACCCAGTTGATTTATTCCACAATCCAAAAACAGTTATAGTAAAACAGTATAAAATAAAAATGTAAACAAGACTTTCACTATAACAGAACCATTGCCATCTGTTGGCTCGCCCCAACCTTTTTTTGTGTGTGGCTTTAACAAAGAACTTATCCAATGACAGTTGCTTTTGAGGATTTCATGGAAATGTGACATTGTACAGTCCCTGCATTCAGATTAATTACAATTAAGTACAATCCTGCATTGCCAAAGAGAGAAGAACTATTGGCTCAGTTGTGATGGCGTGATGAGTGTATACTTTTTTTTTTGCTTGTATATCAAGACGTTGCTTGTATATCAAGTCAAAATTTCACAAACATTTTTGCTTGTATTGCAAAGCAAGTTACTCTCAATCCAAGGTTTTACTGTATATGGGTTAGCAATGATTTCTTTAACCTATTTTGGTTCCTGGACGTAGAAACTACGTCCAGGAACCATGCGCGCTACCGCGCGCTCCCGCCGCCGATCGCGCGCGTGCACGTGCACTCCCGGCTGCGGATTAGGTAGCTACGGAATCAATGTATCGGGCTATGGTGCCCGATCACTGGTTCCTCTCCCCCGATGAAAAAGCGACAGCTTCTCTCGGAAGCTGTGCTTTTTCTGGCCGTTGCCTCCCCCCTGCGTCACTCTAAGCGTGTGTTACGCTTAGAGTGACGTCATGTAAACAAACAAACTTGTGGCCAAAAAGTGAAACTACAACTAAAAGTAAAAAAATTTAAAAACAACACACAATTACATTATAAAACTATAGTTTACATCCCACCCTCCCAAAAATTCCCAAATAAAATGTTTAATATAAAAAAACAAAAAACATTACAATAAAAAAAAACATGTAAATATTTACCTAAGGGTCTAAACTTTTTAAATATAAATGTAACAATGTAAAGATGAAATATTTCTATATTTTTTTTATTTTAAGCTTGTAAATAGTGATAGATGCAAAATGGAAAAAATGCACCTTTATTTCCAAATAAAATATTGTCGCCATACATTGTGATAGGGACATAATTTTAATGGTGTAATAACCGGGACATATGGGCAAATACAATACATGAGTTTTAATTATGGAGGCATGTATTATTTTAAAACTATAATGGCTGAAAACTGAGAAATAATGATTTTTTCCGTTTTTTTTCTTATTCTTCCTGTTAAAATGCATTTACAGTAAAGTGGCTCTTAGCAAAATGTACCCCCCAAAGAAAGCCTAATTGGTGGCTGAAAAAACAAGATATAGATCAGTCCATTGTGATAAGTAGTGATAAAGTTATAGGCTAATGAATGGGAGGTGAACATTTCTCAAGTGAAAAGGACGGAACGCGAATGGGTTAAGAACATTGCTGCCTCCTAATGGAGCACCAGTGAATGCTAAGCAAATTGCAATTACAGTATGAGCGGGGAGGAAGTAGCAGTTCTTTTTCCCCTTGTCCATCCTTAATTCCGCTCCCTCCACTCGTAGCTTTAGTTCCATATGTGATGCACTGCACACAGTGTGCAGGATACAGGGGAGGACTGGGACCTTTTGGCCTGGGGGGACAACACAAACTAGAGGCCCATTTCACGGCATCCCCAGCCCAAAGCCATATCTTTCTTGTGTGCAAATCTTCAAATTGTGATGACTAACAGCCCCAGCCACACACACACACACACACACTATGTACCTGATGCTAACCCTATTTCTCCGCACAATCTACCTGTCTGTGTTTGATGCCTAACCTTAAAGGAGTTATCAGGCTTTTTGTTTTATGAAAATAAGTGCAACTTACCCAGGGCTCGTCCAGCCCCAAGCTCCCAGCATGTCCCTTGCCGCAGCTCTGCAGTCAGCTGTTCGCTGCCGCTGCCTCCCAGCCCCCGGCAATGACTTCGGTCCACGTGGCGGTGATTGACAGTGCTACTCGCACAGGCGCAGTACAGGCCGACATCCAGGTCGGACTGGTGCCATCGCCGGGGACTGGGAGGCAGCGACAGCGAATGGCTGACTGCAGAGCTGCGGCGAGGGACATGCTGGGAGCGTGGGGCTGGAGGAAGCCCTGGGTAAGTAGCACTTATTTCATTAAAAATGCCTGATAACTCCTTTAAACAACCCACCCCCCCCCCCACACACACACACACACACACACACACAAACCTACCTACCTGGTGATGCCTAACCCCACTCCTGCCCACCCACCATACAAACTACTTGTCTGACACCTACCCCCCCCCCCCCCCCTTTAACTACCTGTTTGACAGTGCCTAACTGCCTGCCTCCCCCCCTCCCCTGCCGACAATCACACCACAAGAAGAAAAAACGTTCCCCCTCAGGCCAGGGTCAGAATGGGGATGATTATCACACAAAAAAAAACCTCAGAGGGCACTGGCCTGGGCAGAGAATTGAATTTCATCTATACAAAGAGGCAAAGAGGCGTGCACCTTCCGTCTCAGGTTTATTTCCACATTAGTGACGTTCCGTAATCTGTGCCAAACCTTTAACATTGCATATTGCATAGGTATTGTTGTGCATACAAAATCTTACGTGTCCTTGGACTAGGGGGTCCTCATAGTGAAAATGGAGGTGGGTGGTGGGTACGAGGTGGCAAAGCGACGGCCGTTTCGCGTCTCCTGACGCTTGGTCACGCTGCAGACCACTATGAATGGGGTCCGTGAGCTTCCGGAATTAAGACGGAGCATAAGCCCCGCCCCTTCCGGTCGCATCACTTCCCCCAAAGCTGAGTTGGTTGCCATGGCTTCTGGGACGCTTAATTCCGGGATCGCGGACAGAGACCAATGGTTAGCTTTATTGCCATTGGTCAGTGCGAAGTAATGGAAAGTCATATTCTAAATCTCAGACTATAGCAAGTTACTAATGACGGTGTGTATAACAAACCTTGCCGCTCTTCTATATTTAGAAATATATACGGCGATTAGTTACACTTGTACAGTGCTGCCCGTAGTGGGGCACATGCGCGGTGGGCTCCTTTTCAGGCCCCACCTTCACCATCGAACAGCATATATTACAGCTGGATTAAAAGGGTCCGCTGATCCTCTAGGTTTGGCGTAACCGTTGCCTTGGCAACCAAATACTAGTGTTTAAAGTGCCAAATGTGTATGTGACTTAGCTGTGGCTATTTAAAAACACATGGGGATGCTGTTTCAAATTTAATAAAACGTACCTACATTTGATACATCTAGGATAGGGCATCTGTCAAGAGGCTAGAGTTCCACAATGGTACTCTTTACAACATGACATCTCTATTATCGAAGCTCTATTCGTATTAACTATTTCTTATCCCTCTCCTTTAGTTATAGCTTCCTACCAATATTAACTAGAGATATACATTATGACCATTTCAATCAACTAAAATACATATTAGGCATCATAATTCCATCAATATGTCCACAATTTACAATGTATATATAATATACTATTCAAAGTCCATTTTTTTAAAAGGAACTACTTTTTTAAGGGTCCAACATGCAAGAAAGTTCGATTTTATCATTAAGGCCTATTGGGCCCATTGCTTCAGTCCTCAAGATCATTTTGGTTTCCCTCCTCAAGAGCAATCTCTCCCTATCTCCTCCCCTTGATGGAATATCTTGTTTTTCTAATGCTAAAAAGCGTAGATTAAATCTTTCTTTAAAGTGCTCATTTCTCATATGGTGCATAAGCCGTGTGCAGCCCCTTCCCGTTTTTATAACACTCATATGTTCGCCAAACCTGACTTTCATAGGTCTAGTTGTTTGTCCTATGTAATACCGATCACAAGGACATATTAGAGCATATACAACAAAATCACTTTGACAGGTAAAAAATCCTTTTATCTGTATCGTTTCACCCCCTAATCGCACTGTCTTTCGATTGATCAATTTATTGCACCATTTGCAGTGGCCGCATCTGAAGTTTCCCTGGGGCAATGAGGTTGCCAACCAATCTTTATTTCTAGGGGAGGTGAACTCGCTGCTAGTAAGTATGTTCCCCAGGGTAGGCGCTCGCCTGAAGGCCACCCTGGGAAACTCATGCGATATGCATGCCAAATCCGGGTCTCTTTTAATCATAGACCAATTAGAGTGTATAGCTTTCCTTATTTTGTCGGCCATAGAGGTAAAGTCGAACGTGAAAGTCGTTCTTACTGCTTTGTTTGCATTTTGTTTTTCCTTCGGGGTCAGAAGTGACCTCCTCGCCTGGTCCCAGGCCTTGCGTCTAGACTTTTTCAGTAAGTCCATATCATACCCTCTCCTCTGAAACCTAGCAGTGAGTTCATCTGCTTGTACGGTATAGTCCTCATCCCTGCTATTATTGCGTCGTAATCTCAAATATTGCCCATAGGGAATAGCTTCTATTGTGTGTCTGGGGTGAAAGCTTTGTGCGTGAAGGATTGAATTCGTGGCTGTGCTTTTCCTATAACCTTTTGTGATAAGTTGGTTACCTTCAATAATTAGCTTAATATCTAAGAATGTCACCTCATGATCATTAATCTCCGATGTAAATTGCATATTCACCTTGTTCGCGTTTAAATAGAGCATGAATTCTGTGAATTCTTTCTCTGTCCCTGACCACACCACCAGGATATCATCCACGTACCTAGACCAGCGTCTGACGTGCCTCCCGAACGGGTTGGTGTCCGAGAGCACTGCAGACTCCTCCCACGCTCCCAAAAAGAGGTTGGCGTAGGAGCATGCCACAGGGGTCCCCATGGCTGTCCCAGACACTTGATGGTACCAGCTGCGGTCGAACATAAAGGCATTGTGCGTTAGCACAAAATTTAAACATTCTAGAATGAAATTCACATATTCTTCATCTTTTTCCGTACACAACAGATATCGCCTGACTGCAGCTATTCCCTTGTCATGCGGGATCCTGCTGTACAGACTGGCCACATCTATGGTAGCCAGTCTGTCTCCGGGCACCCATGTGGCATGCTCCACCATCCTTAATACCTCAAGGGTGTCCCTGAGGTAGGATGGCACCCCCCTTAAAAGGGGACGCAGGAGGTGGTCCAGGTACCTGGATAACCTCTCAGTGAGGGACCCACAGCCAGAGACTATGGGTCTTCCCGGCGGTGAGGCCAGGGATTTATGAAGTTTCGGTATATGATACCACACTGGTCGTCGTGGACAAAGTGGGAGTAGATCTGAGGCTAATTTCAATGATAGAAAACCTTTTTCCACCCCTGTACGTAACAAGGAACGCAATGCATTTTGGTATCGCATGGTGGGATCAGAGGGGATAGGATGGTATATCTCTCGATCATTAAGTTGTCTTAGCGCTTCATTGCGATATTGTTCATTAGACATAATGACGAGGTTACCTCCTTTATCAGCCCTTCTTAATACCACCTCGCGATTCCTTCGTAGCCAGTTCAATGCTCTCTTATCGTCTGTATTCAGGTTGGCATCAACAGATTCACAAATTGCTGTTTTTACATCCTTCAGTGTATTTTCAAAAAAATGTTCCAGGGTGGAACCTGGAGTGGTGGGAAAGGGCTGCACCGACCTGCACGCCCTGAAAGAGCCAGCATCCCCATGTGTTTTTAAATAGCCACAGCTAAGTCACATACACATTTGGCACTTTAAACACTAGTATTTGGTTGCCAAGGCAACGGTTACGCCAAACCTAGAGGATCAGCGGACCCTTTTAATCCAGCTGTAATATATGCTGTTCGATGGTGAAGGTGGGGCCTGAAAAGGAGCCCACCGCGCATGTGCCCCACTACGGGCAGCACTGTACAAGTGTAACTAATCGCCGTATATATTTCTAAATATAGAAGAGCGGCAAGGTTTGTTATACACACCGTCATTAGTAACTTGCTATAGTCTGAGATTTAGAATATGACTTTCCATTACTTCGCACTGACCAATGGCAATAAAGCTAACCATTGGTCTCTGTCCGCGATCCCGGAATTAAGCGTCCCAGAAGCCATGGCAACCAACTCAGCTTTGGGGGAAGTGATGCGACCGGAAGGGGCGGGGCTTATGCTCCGTCTTAATTCCGGAAGCTCACGGACCCCATTCATAGTGGTCTGCAGCGTGACCAAGCGTCAGGAGACGCGAAACGGCCGTCGCTTTGCCACCTCGTACCCACCACCCACCTCCATTTTCACTATGAGGACCCCCTAGTCCAAGGACACGTAAGATTTTGTATGCACAACAATACCTATGCAATATGCAATGTTAAAGGTTTGGCACAGATTACGGAACGTCTCACTAATGTGGAAATAAACCTGAGACGGAAGGTGCACGCCTCTTTGCCTCTTTGTATAGATGTGATTGAACTCTTTCTTCAGATACATTTGCGGAGCACACGTCTTGCGACAGGTGGAAGAACTGCATAAAGGGGTCCTCATAGAGAGTTGCCTGTGTATATGCGTGGAGGGCTATTATCTTGCAAGTGGGATGTGCCACACAACTGCTTTCCCTTTGAATGACTTCATACAGAGAATTGAATTTGACAGCAGTAGCAGGCAGGCAGCAAAGTGTGAGTAACTCAGTGACAAGAAGGGAGAAGAAGTACAGAAACAAAATTTATAAAAACCACCTTCTCCTCTGGCAACCTGGACCCGACCTCCTCTATCCTCCTGTCTCCTCAGTCCTACACCTCCTCCTCCTCCACAGCAGCAAGCAGCTATAGGTGCAGGGGTCGAGTCCTGCGTGAACGCGGGTGAACAGCGTCCACCCACTTTTTCTTCAAAGTGAACGCCGTTCACCCTGCCTTGTGTGGAGGGGGGCAGAGCAGGTAAGGCGAGCTATAGGGACAGTGGGGATGGGCGGACATCTCCCCCCCCCCATCCCTCACCTTTGTGCTCCCCTTCCTGTCTCTCCCCTCCAGCGTTTTTAAGTGTCGGGCCGGCGGCGAAAGTGGGTGGAGACTTCCTGTGTTCCAGTCGCATGGGACGCTCCGCTCTGTGTGCGGCTAGTCTGGTCTTCTAGCCGCACACAGAGCGGAGCGTCCCATGCGACTGGAACGAGGTAAGTCTCCGCCCACTTTCGCCGCCGGGTCGACACTTAAAAACGCCGGAGGGGAGAGGCAGGAAGGGGAGCACAAAGGTGAGGGATGGGGGGGGGGGGGGGAGATGTCCGCCCATCCCCGCTGTCCCTATAGCTCGCCTTCCCTGCTCTGCTCCCTCCGGGTGGGGGGCCTCAGGGCACACCTGGCTACCTGGGCACATATACACCTGCCTACATATACTGGGGACATATACACCTGCCTACATATACTGGGGACATATACCCCTGCCTACATATACTGGGGACATATACCCCTGCCTACATATACTGGGACATATACACCTGCCTACATATACTGGGGACATATACACCTGCCTACATATACTGGGGACATATACACCTGCCTACATATACTGGGGACATATACACCTGCCTACATATACTGGGGACATATACACCTGCCTACATATACTGGGGACATATACACCTGCCTACATATACTGGGGACATATACCCCTGCCTACATATACTGGGAACATATACCCCTGCCTACATATACTGGGACATATACACCTGCCTACATATACTGGGGACATATACACCTGCCTACATATACTGGGGACATATACACCTGCCTACATATACTGGGGACATATACACCTGCCTACATATACTGGGGACATATACCCCTGCCTACATATACTGGGGACATATACCCCTGCCTACATATACTGGGACATATACACCTGCCTACATATACTGGGGACATATACACCTGCCTACATATACTGGGGACATATACACCTGCCTACATATACTGGGGACATATACACCTGCCTACATATACTGGGGACATATACACCTGCCTACATATACTGGGGACATATACACCTGCCTACATATACTGGGCATATATACTCCTGCCTACATATACTGGGGACATATACCCCTGCCTACATATACTGGGGACATATACCCCTGCCTACATATACTGGGGACATATACCCCTGCCTACATATACTGGGGACATATACCCCTGCCTACATATACTGGGGACATATACCCCTGCCTACATATCCTGGGGACATATACCCCTGCCTACATATACTGGGGACATATCGCACTGGCTACATATACTGGGCACATATACCCCTGGCTACATATACTAGGCAACTATACCTCTGGCTACATATACTGGGGACTACTATACTCATGGCTACTTATACTGGGGACACCTATAGACCTGGCTACCTTGGGGTACCTATTTTGGGGGAACTGCTGTCAGATTATCTGCATTTTTGTGGAATCGCTGTTATGTATTTTGGGGAACAGCTGCCAGATTATGTGTATGTTAGGGGAACGGCTTCTGCCAGATTACGTGTATTTTGGGGAACTGCTGCCAGATTGTGTATGTTTGGGGGACCACTACTGCCAGATTATGTCTTTTGGGTGTTACGTGTATTTTGGGTGATCCTCTGTCAGGTTTCGCGTATTTTGGGGAACTGCTTCCAAATTATGTGTATGTTGGTGGAAATGCTGCTGCCACATTGTCTATTTTGGGGGAACCACTTCCATATTATCTGTATTTTGGAGGAACTTCTACCAGATTATGTGTCTTTTTGGTGAAATGCTGTCAGATTACATCAATTTTTGGGGGATACACTACGGCAGAGCTTAAACTTCCTTGGCAGACCTTTTACATCACTGCTAAGGTCATTTATATTTGGCCCCACCCATGCCCACGGTGTGCTTGACCACGCCCATTTTTTGGTTCTCCAGGTGAGTCCACTCACTTCTTTTCCCAGGACTAGACCCCTGTATAGGTGGCATCTCCGACTCCCAGCCCCCAGAGTGTCCGACTCCTCCAGCCAGGACAGCCAGCCACTCGTAGCCGCAGCTCCAGGCCCCCAGCCCCCCCAGCACAGAAAGCTGAAGAGTGAGCTGAAGAGTGAGACAGCTCACTCCGATGACACCGCAGGCACAGCAGCACGTTGCGGGCGGCAATGTCTGCAGGCGGAGGGTGGAGTCAAGCAGGGTCAACCCACCAGGCCGGAGAGGATCTAAGCTATTTGTGTCCTTGTGCCGCTCACATCCACCGCAGGCGCAGCAACGCACAAGGGCACACCACAGCCTCAGCCCCTTCTCTGATTGGATACTTCAACTTGCCGGGAAATATCACGCGAGGTTGCGATCCCCACCGCGAACCTGTCACCTGTGGTATGTCTGCGGCAGCTGCGTATAGCAGCGGCCGGCCCTAATTACTTAAGATTCGGGCGGCCCGGGGGGCAATTGCCCCCCGTCCCCCTGGGCCAGTCCTCCCCTGGCAGGATAGCTGGGCTGTGTGCGGGCTTGTGGTTATTGAGGTCGGAAGGATATCTCTATAAATCACTTTTCTCCTATGTTGCTATGTCTTACAGTAGGTTAGGGCCTGTTCTAGACTTTTTTGATGTCTGAGACAAGTTTGTGAGGATGCGTCCCCCAATTGGAATGATCGCACAGCACCCAAACATTTACTCTGCTTCATTTAGGCTGCTTTCACAGTAAGGCCCGGTTCACATTAGCGGTTGCTATCTGGAATCGCCGTGCCGGAGCCGGACCGCATGCGGACCGGACGAAACGGACGCACGGCATAGCAATGAAAGTCTATGTGACCGTTCACATGCGTCCGTTTTGTCCGGACCGGAGCCGGACCGGATCCGGACTCCGGCGTCCATTCCAACATGCGCTATTTTTTGGTCCGGCTCCTCCGGCTGACGTATCCGGACCGGAGCCGGACTGTTGCATCCGGCCAATGGAAACCAATGAGGACCGGAGAGCGCACAACACACTGGCTATAAAAACCGGACGTTCTACCCCACTTCCTATGCTTTCTCTATGGTATGGTGGCCATTTTGGATGGGGACCACATGGGCCCAGCGTTCACAGAGTGGAGCAGCAGTGACTTCAAGCTGGAGCTCTTTGGCAGCAACATGTCTGACAATATGTCTGATAACGAGGGGGTGAGGCCCTACACAGCAGAAGACCTCATCCTACAGGTGCAGCAGGTACCAGCCCTGTGGGACAAGGGGGATGCGGACCACAGCAACATCAAAAAATGCAGAGGCCTGTGGAAAAAAATTGCCAAGCTGTATGTGGAGGACTTTGAGCACTTGAGCAAGAAACAGCAAGGCACAGAGGGTATGTTGACTAGAAGTTTTTTGGGGGGCTTGTGGTTAGCTTGTGATGTATTCCACTTTTGCTATGGATTTGTGTCACCCACGTGTTGCCCATCCACCCGTGGCCCACCCACCTGTTCCCCAACCCACCTGTACCCCACCTGTGATGTATCCAACCAACCTGTACCCCACCTGTGATGTATCCCACCCACCTGTGATGTATCCCACCCACCTGTGATGTATCCCACCCACCTGTACCCCACCTGTGATGTATCCCACCCACCTGTGATGTATCCCACCCACCTGTGATGTATCCCACCCACCTGTGATGTATCCCACCCACCTGTACCCCACCTGTGATGTATCCCACCCACCTGTGATGTATCCCACCCACTTGTGATGTATCCCACCCACCTGTGATGTATCCCACCCACCTGTACCCCACCTGTGATGTATCCCACCCACCTGTGATGTATCCCACCCACCTGTGATGTATCCGACCCACCTGTGATGTATCCCACCCACCTGTGATGTATCCCACCCACCTGTGATGTATCCCACCCACCTGTACCCCACCTGTGATGTATCCCACCCACCTGTGATGTATCCCACCCACCTGTGATGTATCCCACCCACCTGTGATGTATCCCACCCACCTGTGATGTATCCCACCCACCTGTGATGTATCCCACCCACCTGTACCCCACCTGTGATGTATCCCACCCACCTGTGATGTATCCCACCCACCTGTGATGTATCCCACCCACCTGTACCCCACCTGTGATGTATCCCACCCACCTGCGATGTACCCCACCTGTGCACATAAAACATACACAATGACCAATTATTAAACATCTATTTCTTGTAAAAAATTAACACATTTAAAATCACTTAAAAACTTGAAACTACAAAATAAACACATTTCAACAAAACATATTAAAAACCAAACATTCACCCTCGTCCTGGTGGTGTATTAAAATAAAGTCTCAGTTGGTCCCTGTTCCGCAGTGACACTACTCTTGGCCTGCTTGCATACCTCCGCAGGGGCATTAGTGGAAGCACATTCGGGGGTTCCGGAGTGTCTCTTTCATCCTGCCGCACAAAGTTGTGGAGGATGCATGCTGCCTTCACCACGACAACTGCGTTGGCCGGTTTCAGCAGCATGGGCGTGTGGAACACCCTCCACTTTGACACCAGGATCCCAAATGTGCACTCCACCATTCTCCTTGCACGGCTCAACCGAGCATTGAAGTGTAGCTGGCTGGCATCAAGTCCCCTGTCTGGGTACGGACGCATTACATGGTCGGACAGGGCGAAGGCCTCGTCCCCCACAAACACATAGGGGTAGGCCGGTGCCCTTGTCCCAGGCCAGGGTCTGTCACGGGGGAGACGCAGTCTGCCTTCCTCCAGCAGCCGGCAAAGGGTCGTACGCTGGAAAATTCCAGAGTCATTGGAACTACCGTACGACCCCACGTCCACGTCCACAAACTTGTAGTCCGCATCTGCCACTGCCATTAGAACAATGCTAAAGTACTTTTTATAGTTGAAATAATGGCTGCCACTCCCCACGGGTTTCTGAATCCTGATGTGTTTCCCATCCAGTGCGCCAACACAATTAGGAAACTTGCACTCGGTCCAGAAGCCCTGGGCGATCTCCTCCCATTTCTTGGTGTCTGGCACAGGCATGTATCTGGCCCTCAGTCGCGTCCAAATGATCCTCGAAGTCCTCACGACGATGCCTGCCACCGTGCTCTTCCCAATACGAAATGTCACATGTAGTGATGTATATGTTTGTCCAGTTGCGATGTACCTACAAGAGAAATAATCGAAATCAATTTTTCATGTCGTTACAGGAGAAAGGTTCAAGACAAGGTGGCGCAATATACGTGATGCATACGTAAAATGGCTACGGAAGAAAAAACTTGCCGAACGAAGTGGCAGTGGCGGGGGAAAGCGACCAAAAGACTACCAATTTGCCAAGCAATTATCTTTCATCAATGAAAGCTTGGAACCTAGACTGTAAGTACCACTACTGTGGGCAGGAACTGAGAACTCATTTTAGCAGACAAGTACCATGACTTCGGCCATGTATTGAACTGGCCTCAATTCCCATGGCTTTAGCGAACTTTTCTCAAAAGCTTTATCAAACGTTTGGTAGAAACGGTTGATAAAGTGTTTGATTAGTGTTTGCTAGCTCTGTGAATTGACGCCACATGCTGTTTGGCACACCAATAAATATTTTTTTTTATCTACAGGACTGAAGACAATTTGGAGCAAGAGGAACCGACCCAGGAGGCACGCTTCAGCAGTGAGGAGAGCGTGTTGGATGATGAGGTCGCCGATGTCACCTATTGCCCCGAGGAGAGGAGTAGGAGGAGGGAGTCCTTCGCTATCCAAGCTCTCGGCTTTGATGATGACTTGGGAGAAGAGAGCTTGGATGTTGAGGTTGCAGGACCGAGTGTGGCAGAAGCTGCACCTCCACAATCGACCGGTATGGAAGCTCCAGGGGACCAAGAACAAAGAGAGGAGCACAGAGAGACTGCAGCACAACCAGCGCGCAGGGCAACCCCGACGCATGCCAGAGGACGGGAAGATGCTGCCACACCACCAGTGAGGAACACCCCACCAGTGAGGCGTCGAGGTACCCTCCCCCCAACAAGGAGAGAGACAGAGTCCGAGATGTCCGGGGCTGTCTCCGGACTTCTCGGGATTCTGCAGAGCCACCAAACTCTCATAACCCGGCAGTTGCAAGATGAGGACAGGGGCCATATCATGGAGCAGTACAAGTCCCACATCACTTCACTGCAATGTGAGCTCGAAGCTGTACATGGGCACTACAGGGACGAGCTGAAAATGATGCATGAGATGCACAGAGGAGAAATCGACCAACTGCGTGCGCAGCATCATCAGTCGGTGGGCCAGCTGCAGAACATGATGCAGCAAATGCATCAACAAAGCAAGGAACTGCTGAAATTGCAGGCACACCCGTGTTTTCACACTGTGATGTCTCTACTACCATATTTGGAAAAGGTGCCTTCCCAAAACATGATGGCGTGCCATTCCACTTTGCTGGACACGATCAAACAACACATGGACACGCCATTGTTGCAACCACCAATTTTTAGACCCCCACAACCTACAGCGGTGCCCCCCTGGCAATCATCACAGATGTACACCGGCTACAGAGGCAGTCAATATGGGCCACCGCTGTCAGGGTCCAGCTCATCCACGACCAGCACCCAAGAGAGTCCAGATTTCCAGGCAGCAACTCCCACCTTTTCTAGTAGTGGTGCCGATCAAATTTGAAAAAAACAGTCATATTGTTCCTGGACATGCTCCTCTGAATACCTCCGATCCTCGGAGGAAGGATACCATCCCAGGGCTTTTTAGCCCAACCTTTTCCCTGCCCCATCTCCTTCAACCAAGGTTCAGAGGTGTTCAGATGACCATGTCAGGGAACTTTTGTTTTTGCTGGACTTGAACTTTAGGGCCTGGTGTCCCCGAAAGACACTACCTGGGTCACAACCTTGTGCCTGTTGCACTGCACCTGTAGTCCTGCACCTGTGCCTTTGATTCCTCTTGTTCCTTACTTTGTTCTTGTTCCTAACCACTTGCACAAGACCCTTTGAACCATGGATGAAGGACACCTTGACTGGTCGGTGAGAGGCCTAGCCTTTTCACTGACCTGTGTCCTTCATCCATGGCTCAGAGGGTCCTGTGCCAGTGGTTAGGTTTTAGAAGCACTAATTTAGGGCCTGGTGTCCCCTAAAGACACTACCTGTAGTCCTGCACCTCTGCCATCGGTTCCTCTTGCTCCTCACTTTGTTCTTGTTCCTAACCACTTGCACAAGACCCTTTGAACCATGGATGAAGGACACCTTGACTGGTCGGTGAGAGGCCTAGCCTTTTCACTGACCTGTGTCCTTCATCCATGGCTCAGAGGGTCCTGTGCCAGTGGTTAGGTTTTTGAAAGCACTTCAATTTTAGGGCCTGGTGTCCCCGAAAGACACTACCTGGGTCACAACCTTGTGCCTGTTGCACTGCACCTGTAGTCCTGCGCCTCTGCCATCGGTTCCTCTTGCTCCTCACTTTGTTCTTGTTCCTAACCACTTGCACAAGACCCTTTGAACCATGGATGAAGGACACCTTGACTGGTCGGTGAGAGGCCTAGCCTTTTCACTGACCTGTGTCCTTCATCCATGGCTCAGAGGGTCCTGTGCCAGTGGTTAGGTTTTTGAAAGCACTTCAATTTTAGGGCCTGGTGTCCCCGAAAGACACTACCTGGGTCACAACCTTGTGCCTGTTGCACTGCACCTGTAGTCCTGCACCTCTGCCATCGGTTCCTCTTGCTCCTCACTTTGTTCTTGTTCCTAACCACTTGCACAAGACCCTTTGAACCATGGATGAAGGACACCTTGACTGGTCGGTGAGAGGCCTAGCCTTTTCACTGACCTGTGTCCTTCATCCATTGTTCAGAGGGTCCTGTGCCAGTGGTTAGGTTTTTGAAAGCACTTCAATTTTAGGGCCTGGTGTCCCCGAAAGACACTACCTGGGTCACAACCTTGTGCCTGTTGCACTGCACCTGTAGTCCTGCACCTCTGCCATCGGTTCCTCTTGCTCCTCACTTTGTTCTTGTTCCTAACCACTTGCACAAGACCCTTTGAACCATGGATGAAGGACACCTTGACTGGTCGGTGAGAGGCCTAGCCTTTTCACTGACCTGTGTCCTTCATCCATTGTTCAGAGGGTCCTGTGCCAGTGGTTAGGTTTTTGAAAGCACTTCAATTTTAGGGCCTGGTGTCCCCGAAAGACACTACCTGGGTCACAACCTTGTGCCTGTTGCACTGCACCTGTAGTCCTGCACCTCTGCCATCGGTTCCTCTTGCTCCTCACTTTGTTCTTGTTCCTAACCACTTGCACAAGACCCTTTGAACCATGGATGAAGGACACCTTGACTGGTCGGTGAGAGGCCTAGCCTTTTCACTGACCTGTGTCCTTCATCCATGGCTCAGAGGGTCCTGTGCCAGTGGTTAGGTTTTAGAAGCACTAATTTAGGGCCTGGTGTCCCCTAAAGACACTACCTGTAGTCCTGCACCTCTGCCATCGGTTCCTCTTGCTCCTCACTTTGTTCTTGTTCCTAACCACTTGCACAAGACCCTTTGAACCATGGATGAAGGACACCTTGACTGGTCGGTGAGAGGCCTAGCCTTTTCACTGACCTGTGTCCTTCATCCATGGCTCAGAGGGTCCTGTGCCAGTGGTTAGGTTTTTGAAAGCACTTCAATTTTAGGGCCTGGTGTCCCCGAAAGACACTACCTGGGTCACAACCTTGTGCCTGTTGCACTGCACCTGTAGTCCTGCGCCTCTGCCATCGGTTCCTCTTGCTCCTCACTTTGTTCTTGTTCCTAACCACTTGCACAAGACCCTTTGAACCATGGATGAAGGACACCTTGACTGGTCGGTGAGAGGCCTAGCCTTTTCACTGACCTGTGTCCTTCATCCATGGCTCAGAGGGTCCTGTGCCAGTGGTTAGGTTTTTGAAAGCACTTCAATTTTAGGTCCTGGTGTCCCCGAAAGACACTACCTGGGTCACAACCTTGTGCCTGTTGCACTGCACCTGTAGTCCTGCACCTCTGCCATCGGTTCCTCTTGCTCCTCACTTTGTTCTTGTTCCTAACCACTTGCACAAGACCCTTTGAACCATGGATGAAGGACACCTTGACTGGTCGGTGAGAGGCCTAGCCTTTTCACTGACCTGTGTCCTTCATCCATGGCTCAGAGGGTCCTGTGCCAGTGGTTAGGTTTTAGAAGCATTTTAATATTAGGGACTGGTGTCCCCGAAAGACACTTGGGCAGCTATGCCCTGCAACTCTTCCAGCACAAAGTTGGTGGTTGGTGTTCCTTAATAACACTGACCGGGCTATACCATAGATATGTTATTTTTTGTCTTCCATGTTGGAAGAATGTTTTCATGTTGGAAAGTGGTTGTTTTTGCAATAAAGAAATTTGTTTTTACATACCTCAGTGTGAAGAGTAGTTGTTCTTGTGGTGTGACTGCTCTCCTGAACGTGGTATCCTTCTTCCTAAGGTCATCCTTCACCATCTCCAAAAGGGTATCAAACCTGTCAGGAGATGGAAAGGAAGAAGCTGTAAAGTATGTTGTGGGACAAGGTGTTGGGTGGAGGATGGGGGAGGTGTGTTTACAGAGGTTTGGGAGTGTTGTGGAGGGTGGGGGTGTAGTGTATATCTAGGTATACAGGTGTGTGGGGGTCAGGGTGGTGTGTTTAGCTAGGTATACAGGGATGAGGTGTTGTGGGGGTGAGGGTGGGGTGTTTAGGGATGGTGGGGGTTGGTGTATTTAGGCCTATACTTACAGGGGAATAGACATCCGAGTGTAGCTGTAGAACTTCTGTGGGTGTCGTCTGAGGTCCCGGTAGAGGGCCTGGAACTCTCCCTTCCTCTGCCTCCTGGCTAGTAGAGGGTGCACCCACCATCTCCTGCGAGGAGCACGCCTACTCCCCACATAGTAGTAGGTAAACAACAGGAAGGAGAGAATTCCCAGGTAATAACAGTAAAAAATGACTGGATTCATGGTCCCAACTGCTGTCTCTGTATCCAAGGATGGTCTCCACACGTCCAGCTGTCTCCAACAATGACCCCAGAGCTTCTGCTGACCTCCCAGAACCCCAGGTATTTATACAGGTTGTTATCTCTTTAAGAATCCGGATCCGGACCGCAACCGTGTTCATACCGCACGGAAAACGGATGCAAACGGACCGGATCCGGACCGGATCCGGACCGGAAACCGTGCGGATCAGGTCCGATCCGGCTCCGGTGCGGTCCGGGCATCCGGTGCGGTTTTTACAAAACCGCAAGTGTGAACGGGGCCTAAGACGTTACAGGCGCACGTTAGTGCAGCCTGTAACGCAGCCTAACTCACAGCAATGTAAAATGAATGGGCTGTTCACAGTGCCCACGTTGCTTTACAGGGTAACGCTACACATTCACCTGAAGTGCAGCATGCTGTGCGTTCTAGCGGCTTTAGCCGCGTTAGACTGTTTGCACACGCTCAGAGATGTGGGTTTTTTTTACTTCTGGGGACAGAGAGGAGGCGGGGAGAGTCCGTTAATGCGGCCAGCCACATGGCTAATTAATATTCACTGCACTGCAGTGTTTATTTCCTGGAGCAGCCGCTTATTGTCTGGCGGGACCACGTGATGCGGAGTGTTCCGCTAACGTGGTCTCCGCCGGCGCTTAGGACAAAACAGGCGCACCAAGAGCTGCTCAACACATCTCTAGGTAGCGTCCTGCTCCAACACCACCAGGCGTTGCATTAGGGGCACGTTATGCGCAACGTCCTGGTGGCTAAGAAGCCTTAATGTTCTCACATGATATGCTGCAGCTCAACACAATAGCACACTGGTGTGAGTCTGTGACAAACAAACTGCTCAGCCACTCCACTCCTCCTCATTCAGGACAGCAGTGCCACCGCCTCCCTTCTGCTGTGCAAGTCAAATGAAACACTGCTGCTCTCCCTCCCCTCTCCTCACTCACTGTCAGACTCCTCACACAGCACAGCAAGCTGCTTTTCCCCATTGATGACCTCTTCACCTCAATCTCCTCTTGCTTCGCCTCCTACTCTGACTGCATGATGTTAGTGTAAACACACAGTACAAAAATGCTGCCCCTGTAATCTCTGCGCCTGACGCAAATGTTTCACCTTGCTTCCTGAGAGAACCGGCCCTGCAGTAGGAGATTAAATAACAGATCACTCAGGTTTTGGACTAGTCCACCCCCTTATTGAGGAAATCTCAGTGTTTCCTTTATTCTTTACAAAAGCACTCCCTGGAAAGTACTTGTACAAGCTGGTGGACCAGCCTCTCACCTTGCTTGCACACTATTTTGGCAGTTGGACTGAGCAACTGCCATTCAGTAAGTGCTTTTAAAAAAGAAAAGAAAAACACGAGAATCTCTCATGAGGAGATGGACTAGTCCAAAACCTACTCTAAGGGACCATGACATAGGAAAAAGGCCATTTATAGTGTATTTTACTCTGGGGCAAATGTACATACTGTATATTTATGCATACACGTATATTCTACATTTTATTATCTTTAGCATTAGTGGTCCATCAAGTCTTTGTGAAATCATTGAGCCTCTCTAGTGTAAACATACACCTGGCAGGGGAGCTGGTGTTTTCTAGAAAAAATGTTTTAACTCCTGGGGGAACTATTGGACCTCACTCAGGAGCAAAAGTCATGTAGAGGAATTCTAAAAGTTTCCAAAACGCAAGATGGCAGTCTCCGTGATAGAGAGACAGGAGATACTGCAGCTCTTGCTAACATTGTAAGATGGCATTGCATACTAGTAAAACAGTATTATTTTCTTATATACTGAGTGTAGAACATAGCAGAGATAGAAAGTTTAGCTCACCTGTGGTATAAAATGAAAGTTTAATCTTTGCTTAAAGTGAAGTTTGTATTTTAATTTACAGCCAGCAATACAGCCAGCCGCACCCAGGCTATGCATATACATAGGTTAGGATTTAGTTAGTGTTAGGTCCCCTCCCATGGAGGATTGACTTCTTCGCAGTTGGAGGGACGAGTACTTAATAGGTTGCATGCAAGCTGTTACGGAAACCAACATCCTCCAGTGGTAGACAGGTCATGTGTATGCTAGGTGTGTATTTCATGCCACAAGTGGGGCTTGCACTCTTGTCTGTTTTTAAGTAGCACTGTTCATTTCCTTGCCATGTACTAATTTAATTCATTTTTGGTCAGCTGCTCCCACTTAACAGCTTTGCTTTCGGTGTATATGCAGAGCTTCTGTTTGGGTTCAAGGTGCGTTTGCAGTTTCTGGGGGGGCTCAGCGCACCTCTGATTCGAGGCCATTCGGACGCGGCCTGGTGATGCGCTGATCCACCTTTTGCGCAATTTTAAATTTTCGATTTTACTTGATTAGCCGCACCCAGGCTATGCATATACATAGGTTAGGATTTAGTTAGTGTTAGGTCCCCTCCCATGGAGGATTGACTTCTTCGCAGTGGGAGGGACGAGTACTTAATAGGTTGCATGCAAGCTGTTACGGAAACCAACATCCTCCAGTGGTAGATAGGTCATGTGTATGCTAGGTGTGTATTTTATCCCACAAGTGGGGCTTGCACTCTTTTGCAGGTAGGCACTTGCCTGTTTTTAAGTAGCGCTGTTCATTTCCTTGCCAAATACATTTCCAATGATGGTTGTAAATCCAAGCTGTGTTTCTTTTTAAGCATGGCAACTCTGCAGCACAGACTACCCAGAATTTCCAATCTGGCTGCATGAACACTTAGCACGATCCCTTGTTACTCATTTTCAGCACCTGGACTAATCTGGGGACTGTCATCAAACTGGTACTCTGGTACGGACGTCGGCGCATACGCGTTTGGGCGTTCATTCTTCTAGCGCTTGTTTTTTAAATGGGATTAATTGATTGGTCCTTTATAAAATGATTGGAATTTTCTTTGTGAAGTGCAACAATGTTAATATGTAGAGCGCCACGGAATATGTTGGCGCTTTATAATTGAATAATAATAATGTATATTATGATGGAGCAGAGTACTCTGTACACACAGATAGGCACCCAGTATAACAAGTTAGAACTCTTTACTGAAGAAAACATGCAGACATATATCATACACCACCATCAGGTAATGCAGCTTACTAAAAACAGAGAGGAACATAGAGAATACAGGAAATAACAATTCCAAAAAGATCATCACATTTTACACACAGTGACATCTTGTGGTTGTTTTACTATACTGCAGTTTAAGGTAATAACATTGTTAAATCTCTAACATATTAATGGGAGCATATTTATTGCATCTTTACATATTACATTTTTACATATTATATGTCTCTTAAGGCGTGGCAACCAGCTACAACTTTAGCTGGGAAATTAAACTATAAGCTCTTTTGAAGGACAGTTAGGCAGGGCTCACACCAAATTGAAAATGCAAGCAATTTCTGATTTGTCAATATTGCAATTAAAGAACTTCTAATGTTTTCCAATAGTGTCCGATATTTTATGCATTCGTGTGCGATTTGAGTTTTGGGATTTTTTTGTGTTTTAAATTTGCGTGGCAGGTCTGCATTTTCTTTTCAAGTGTGATTCGTTTTTCGTTGCAAGTCACTGGAAACACACACAAAAAAACACATAAAAATCAACTGTTGTTTGGGGTGATAATTGTGCACAGTTTTAAAGTTTATAAATACAGGTTCATGTAAATTTACTCGGTTTACTTGGTATTTACGGAAAATAAAAATTCACATACAAACGCATAGAAACACAGTAAAGGCCTGAGCCCACTGACGCAGTTGTGTCCACTTTCAGTTACACATCAATGTTAGAGATGCTGAAAAGCGGACAGAAGCGGATAGAACTGCGTCAGTGGGCTCAGGCCCTAACAAAACCCCACACAAACATTTCAACAAACAAGAGCTGAAAAATCACAAATGCAAATTGGTGCATGTGAGAAATCACGCAGAATATGCAATAACACGTGTGAAACGGCCCCCTTGGTGAGCTGAATGATTCTGTTTTCTCTGTAATGTGCTGCGGAAAATGTCAGCGCTATATAAATACATACATAAAACTAAATACATAACAATAATAATAACTGCCTTATCTTGTCTTACAGACACTGGCGTGATGCTATTCTGCAAACATGATATTTCTGTACTCTAACAAGATCCCTTAACTTGGCGGGTGAGTTAAGGGGTTTGCGATTCTGTTGGACCTCTGCCAGGATATATCATGAAACGCCAAGACTCCATTAATGTTTTCTGCAACTGTACTGGGGGGATCACTAATTCTCCTGAACAGGAGACAGGACTGGGGGGGAGGAGTTATTTGCATGCCAAGCACTGGTGAGGAATTGCGAGAAATGGTGAAGGCCGGAGGGGTGGGAGTTTTTTTCCCCCCTCTCAAAAAAAGAGGCACTTTCAGAGAATTAAGTTAGACATCACATAGTGTTAGGCCCTGTGTCAGATCACAGAGGGTTAAGTCCTCAACTGACCTGCTGGGAAGTCAGACAACTGCTGGGAACTCTTGAATTGTTGCCAAACCTTTTGTGCTTGAAGTTAGAGGGGGTGGGAAGGAGGGCCTGGCCTCCACTGATACAACATCTGTCTTATTTTCAAGTGGCAGATTTGGGCAGGAAGGCTTCAAAGGGGTTATTTCCTTTGGCTCACATAGATGTACCATAAATGCTCAGGAAACCCTAAAGTTATATATTCGTGGAGGCTACGGGATTCCTGCCGCTCTGCTTCCCTGAACACAATTATGCAACTGGTTAAATATTTGCATGAAAAGCACACGCCATGCCAATCATATTATTCTGAGGTTTTAATTAAAAAATCCTTTCCAGTTTGCATTTTCTGCAGAGAACTCCGCTGAGACCGTTAATTATAGTAAGCTTTTTATTTTTTTCTTAAATTAATAAGAGAGATCACTGTATGCCTGGAATAGTTTTCCTGTAACATTTCAAGCAGGATAACTCAATATCAGATATCGCCATTGTGCTTAGAGACCTACATCAGCACCCGTGGCATCATCCTTTCACTATTCATTTGACAGATTTGTCACATTTACTAAATCGCAGGATGCTCAGCTGCAGTGCTTAACTTTGGCTAACCAGGTGATCGTGTTTGTTCGCACCGCGCACTGGATGAGAATCGCGGCCATGTCCCGAAATCCTTTGTTTGCAACGATGACATAAATATTGCATTTCTACCTTTAGGCCTCTTACACATTAAGATGTTACGTTTGATGTGACGTTAAGGTCGCATAACGTGCCCCTAATGCAACGCATTGAAAGACTATAACTTGGACGTTATTTAACCCTGCGTTTGGCGTGCTGTTTTCGTTGCACAGTGATAGGAAAAAAAAGAAAACATTACTGAGCATGTGCAAACAGTCTAATGCAGCTAAAAACGTGTATAACTCATGCAGCACTTACATTAAACGTGCAGTGTTAGACACCAACGCAACGTCTGCACTGTGAACAGCCCATTGATTTTTTCATTGCTGTAAGTTATTGTGCGTTGTTGTTGTAACGTGCGACTTTAACGTCGCACTGTGAAAGAGCCCTAAGGCTGGATGCACACATAACATAACGTGAAATGATGAGTTTTATGTCAAGTTTTATGTTAACCACTTCAGCCTTCAGTCGTTTTCACTTTATGCATCCGAGCAATGTTCACCTCCCATTCATTAGCCTATAACTTTATCACTACTTATCACTATGAACTGATCTATATCTTGTTTTTTCCGCCACCAATTAGGCTTTCTTTGGGGGGTACATTTTGCTAAGAGCCACTTTACTGTAAATGCATTTTAACAGGAAGAATAAGAAAAAAACTGAAAAAATTCATCAGTTTTCAGCCATTAGGGCCCGTTCACACTTAGAACCGCAGAACGCCGGCGAATACCGCCGGCGTTTTGCGGGAGTGGTTTTCCCGCGATTAGCGCGGAAAAATCACTGGACACTGCGGCGGTTTTGGAGCGATCGCGATTAGCGTGCTGTGCACGCTAATCACGATCGCTAATCGCGGAACGCTCGGCGCCGGCAAACCGCTATATGCAGCGCGGTTATCGCTAACCACAACCGCGGCAGAGAGAACACTGCCACTCGCTACATTGTGTAGCGGTTCTTGCAGAACCGCTAGCGGTTTGCCATGAGCGGGAATCGTGCGATTCCCGCTCAGGTGAGAACAAGCCCTTATAGTTTTAAAATAATACATGCCTCCATAATTAAAACTCACGTATTGTATTTTCCCATATGTCCCGGTTATTACACCATTAAAATTATGTCCCTATCACAATGTATGGCGACAATATTTTATTTGGAAATAAAGGTGCATTTTTCCATTTTGCATCTATCACTATTTACAAGCGTAAAATAAAAAAAATATAGAAATATTTTATCTTTACATTGATATTTAAAAAGTTTAGACCCTTAGGTAAATATTTACATGTTTGTTTTTTTATTATTGTAATGTTTTGGTTTGTTTTATATTAAACATTTTATTTGGGTATTTTTTGGGAGGGTGGGATGTAAACAGTACTTTTATAACGTAAATGTGTGTTGAATTAAATTTTTTTTACTTTAAGTTGAAGTTTTACTTTTTGGCCACAAGATGGCGGCCATGAGTTTGTTTACATGACGTCACTCTAAGTGTAACATACGCTTAGAGGGACGCATGGGGGACGCAACAGCCAGAAAAAGCGGAGCTTCTGAGAGAAGCTGTCGCTTTTTCTGCGGGGGATAGGAATCAGTGATCGGGCACCACAGCCCGATTCACTGATTCGTGGGCTAACGATCCGCGGCCGGGAGTGCGCGTGCACACATGCATGGCCTCCTGGGCGTAGCTAGTACGTCCAGGAGGCAAAAGTAGTTAATGTTGTGTGCCTTTTTGCTGCATTTTTACTGCGTTTTTGCGGCATTTGTATTTATTACTGCAGATGCCTTTTTCATGTGTTTTGCATGCGTTTAAATGTGTTTGCGGTTCGCATATACAAAACACATATGCGTTTTTCATGCGTTTTCATATTTACATTTATGCAAATCACTAGGAAGACAACAGGAAGCGGAAATACATAAAAACAATTATTTATCACCCCAGTGATAAATGTAAGAATGTAAATCAGGGAGAGGAAATACTTTACAATGAGCAAACACTGACTAAATCATTTATAAGTGAATATTGTAAAAAAAAAATAAAAAAAAAATGCAATTTTATTCATTACTAGCTGGACGCCCGGCGTTGCCCCGGTATATATTTGGCTAGTGTTGGCTCTGCCCACTTTTCCTAACCCTAACACACAATTACTTAATGACCCAGTATGTGAGCTTTGCGGTCTTTGGCATCAATAATTTGCAATAAAATAAACTTAATCTGATTGGATGTGGCTCCACCCCTTTTCTGAATTTGAACCCCAATCACCCAATGGCCAACTGTACCAGGTACAGGTGATTAACAGTGCAAGAATGGCAGCAATTAAATATTCCCCTGAAAAATCAATAGGTGGATTTTGATTTGCTTTTATAGGCTCCACCCACCTTTCTGAATATTAATCCCAGTCACCCAGTAACCAACTGTGCAACGTTTGAGAACCCTACCATTAACAGTGTAAGAATGGCTGCTGTTTACATTTTCCCAGTAAAATTTGTATTTGTCTCCACCCACTTATGACCCGACGTTGCCCGCTTATGTATTTGGCTGGTGTTGGCTGTGCCCACTTTTCTAACCCTAACACACAATTAATCAATTACTCAATGACCAAGTTTGTGAGCTTTGCGGTCTTTGGCATCAATAACCTGCATTAAAATGAAACAAATCATATTGGCTGTGTGTGGCTCCACCCTGTTTTATGAATGTAAACCCCAGTCCCGCAATGATCAACTGTACCAGGTTTGAGGCTTGTGCCATTAACAGTGCAAGAATGGCAGCAATGAAATATTCCCCTGAAAAATCAATAGGTAATTTTTGATTGCCTTTTGTAGGCTCCACCCACTTTTCTGAATATTAACCCCAGTCACCCAGTAACCAACTGTGCAAAGTTTGAGAACCCTGCCATTAACAGTGTAACAATGGCTGCTGTTTACATTTTCCCAGTAAAATTTGTATTTGTCTCCGCCCACTTATGACCCAGCGTTGCCCGCTTATGTATTTGGCTTATGTATTTGGCTGGTGTTGGCTGTGCCTACTTTTCTAACCCTAACACACAATTAATCAATTACCAAGTTTGTGATCTTTGCGGTGTTTGGCATCAATTATTTGCATTGAAATGAAACAAATCTAATTGGCTGTTTGTGGCTCCACCCCTTTCTGAAATTGAACCCTAGTCACCCAATGATCAACTGTACCAGGTTTGAGGCTTGTGCCATTAACAGTGCAAGAATGTCAGCAATGTAAATATTCCCCTTGAAAATCAATAGGTTAATTTTGATTGGCTTTTATAGACTTCACCCACTTTTCTGAATATTAAGCACTTAACAACCTATGCCACGCTTATCTACGCCCCTTTAAACTTCACCTGAGTCACTGGGGCGTAGATAGACAACTCCTGTTTATTTTGCTGCTGTGCGTGCGCGTCCGCGTGCACGCGGATGTGCATACGCGTCGGGCACCCGCTGGTCCGTGATTGGCTGATGTGAACATGTGTTCACAAAGCCAATGACAGTGCTCATTCATGCAGAATGTGTGTAAACATTGCATCAGTCTCTATGCTCTATGGGCAGCACGGTGGCGTAGTGGTTAGCTCTCTTGCCTTGCAGCGCTGGGTCCCTGGTTCGAATCCCAGCCAGGGCACTATCTGCAAAGAGTTTGTATGTTCTCTCCGTGTCTGTGTGGGTTTCCTTCGGGCACTCCGGTTTCCTCCCACATTCCAAAAAAGTACCTACACTACATAATATAGACATATGGCAATGGTAGGGATTAGATTGTGAGCTCCTTTGAGGGACAGTTAGCGACAAGACAATATATATACACTGTACAGCGCTGCGTAATATGTTGGCGCTATATAAATACTAAATAATAATAATAATAATATGCTGTTACAGTTACTGAGATCACTCGTGAGAGGATCTCAGATAACTAACACAGCATTAGTGACTGATCAGTATCAGTGAGGTTTTTTTAAATAAATAATACCCCATTAAGCCCATTAACCCTTGCCTCCCTTAAATGTGAAAATTGCTGTGGTTTTTAGGTGAAAAACCCTGTGGTAGAGAAGTGGTTAATACCAGTCACCCAGCGACCAACTGTGCAAAGTTTGAGAACCCTACCATTAACAGTGTAAGAATGGCTGCAGTTTACATTTTCCAGTGAAATTTGTATTTGTCTCCGCCCCCTTTTTAGTTATGGGAATTAAAAGTATCCTATACTTTATTCCAGGTAATGTACTATCTGTGTGCCAAATTTCATTCAAATCCGTTCAGCCATTTTTGCGTGATCGAGTAACAAACATCCAAACATCTAAACATCCAAACATCCGAACTTGCCCATTTATTATATTAGTAGGATGTTAATTCAACTGCAGTTCCTCTTTAATGTAGCCACGCACCATACAATTTTTGATATGTCTTTTCAATTCCAAAATTACAATCAGATTTTTTGATTGATTGCAACATTTCAAACATCTGACCAATGTCTCACATGCATCTGTCCAATTTTTCCCTAATTATGAAAAAAAAAAAAAAAGATTGAAAACTTTGGGAAAATTACAGGGCCGTTTCTTGCCCCGTTCAGCCAGTTCTGGTGAATGGGGCGCCGATGAGAGACAGATTGGGGGGCGCCAGGCAGAAGGAGAAGGATGTGACGTCACGTCACTGCTAGGAGCCGGTGATGCGCGTACGCGGTGCAGCGAGAGGCAGGAGGAGCTGTGCGCACCAGCGCGATCACCGGCTTCAGTTCCTACTTCCTCCTAGCTAGATCCTTCTGGGCGGCGGGCGCTCCTGCGTGTTGACGTCACGTGACAGGAGCGGCCGCGCGATGATCTTGTCACGGACGTTTCCGGTGCAGCAGCAGTGTGCCCGGACCCCCACCGATCCTGGCCCGGCGCCTTCTTCCAGAATCCAGTTCCACCTGGACAACATCATGGTAAGTAGGCAGGCAGTCTATGTACTGCACTGCCTCTCTCTTTCTGACGTGGCTGGAGTGGGAGGGGGGGCGCTCTTTTTGCCCTGGGCTGGTGGTCAGAGCCCACCATGGTGATGGGCTGACAGTGGGCTGGCTGGCTGGTGGTCAGACTCTGAGCTGGTGGTCAGAGCCCACCATGGTCTGACTGTGACTCCATGGCTGGGGATGGGGGGGTACTCTTTTTGCCCTGGGCTGGCTGGTTGGTGGTCAGACTCTGGGCTGGTGGTCAGAGCCCACCATGGTCTGACTTTTTGCCCTGGGCTGGTGGTCAGAGTCTGGCCACCAACCAGCCCAGGGCAAAAAGAGTACCCCCCCCCCATCCCCATATTTTTTGACTCTCGAACTGGGTGAAATTTAGCCTAGAAACTGCCCTGCTTGGATCTATACATCGAGAAATTGTCAATCTACCCTGCCCCATCCAACTTTCTTAAAAATTGATCAGAAAAATCCACCACTCACGATCAAGTTATTTAGAAAAAAATTGGATTTCTAAAATGAAAAAAAAAAAGCTTCCAGGTTTTTCTGTACAACCAATTGTTTTTATCGAATTGCAAAATTGGATCATTTTTATTGTGTCGTGTGTGCACACCTTTGGTTTCACTTCATTGGCTAGGGAAAACCGACATTGGCAATTCTGAATAGGAAATCAGCTTTCCGAGCTGGAAATACACGCTCAAATGTGAAAGGATTTTAGATACAGAAATACCAAGCCCCTAGAGCTAATCTTTACAGCAGCCAAGGGGTTCAACAGAATGAAAAAGTTTAAAATTAGTAAAACTTAGCTTTTATGGAATGTGAAAAACACAGTACTAAATAGTTTGGGATATAATTCCATAATCAAGACAAATCATTTAAACAATCCATGTTGTCAAAGCTTGATAACAGACTCATGTATGACGCATGTTTCACGGTTCACAGACCACTTCATTAGAGACCTCACTTCCTTTAGGCAGCATGTGGCGGTCAGCACGTTTTGTTTGTATTATCAAGTAAGTAGCTATCCTTCTGCTTGCCCCACTTGCCCTTGATATGGCTACATTTTCTCAGTCATTACATATTATTTGCCCCTTGGCCAATCCATTCATATTCATCCATTACACCATTGGATTGTTTTTACAAACACAATTAGATATCTACTTTCTATCTGTTTTTGGCCTCTGGTAAAGCGGTGTGCTTTTTAACATTCAATAAAAAAGATTGCTGCTGTGCAGTTGGATTTTTGCCCTCCAAGGGGTGCACTATGTACTCCGTAAACGCTTAAATGGCCAACATACTGTATGATGGACAGTACGCAGTATGTATGGGCGCCATGCAAGCGTGAGTGGTGAATGGGTAATTTACTGTGCCGGCTTCATAGGCAAACGCAGGGGGGGATTACAGCTGCCCAGAATCCCGCCTCAGACCAGGGCCAGTGCAGTGTCTGGGGACAGGCACAAGTTGAGACACCAGAATATCTGCAGGTATCCTGCAGCTCACAGCACTGCCCCTTGGGGAACTTAACAGAGTCAGGTATGAGTACAGCCCTGCACCCTGCTGTGTGAATGCTTCACTTTGCCCTTCATTAGCAATGTTGGCTGTCCTCATTATTATCTGTATCCAAACTGCTCCTAATCGATCCTGTTGTTGATCGGGATCGGACATTTAGGAAATAATTGTCAGGTCCTGTCAGTCGGATGGGAAATTGCATTATGTGTACCCAGCATGATGTCCTACCATATTATTATACTGTATTGTTCGTGGCTGAGGGAAACCTTTCAGGAATCCCCCCCCCCTTGAAAATCCTGGGTTTGCCACTGGGCTTAGCATAGATAGGACATTTGTATTGCTAGTGATGAATATATGGTACATTATTGTGAGATACGCAATGGCTCAGCAGAGTTTTTAACTTTTAATAATGCTGATTTTTGCAGGCAATCAAACCGCAATGTACAGTTGTTTATTTAACTATTAGGGCTTGTTCACACTACAACCGTTTTCGGGTTTTTTCGGCTACCTGCAGTTTTTAAAAACACCCCCTGACCACGTGGCCAATGAATGTCTATGAGAAGGTTCATATCAGCGCGGGTCGTGCGCTGTGCGGCTAGGAAAGCGGTGCGTGTTCCATTTTCGGGGCGATTCTGCCTCAATGGAAGGTATAGGAAAATCGTCGAACGCGTACAAAAACGTGCAATAAGGTGATTGCGCTCACGTTTTTAAGAATAAATACATTGTATTTATTCTTTTCCGGGTCAAAGAGTTCACTTCCTGACTTGCGTCAGGGAGTGAATTACAAAACCACTTGGAAAAAAATGCTTAGAAAACCGCTAAGCACAAAAACCAATCGCCCACCCAAGCGCCGGGAATCGGGAAAAATAAAGACGCCTCAAAAACAGTCCAACACGGACGGACACGCGAATGGAACGCAATGTGAACAAGGCTTTAAAGTAACTTACCTATCAGGTTGTTTTGTCAAAAACCCATGCCTCATGTATATGGCAATATGCTTCATATGAATTTTATATTTTTATATGATTATATTTTTTCAGTATTTTTTCAGCCTCTTTACCTCGATATGGCTAAATTTTCTCACTCATAATATATTATCTAAACGTTGTGAGATATATTCAGGTAGGTATGATCCAACTGAACAAAAAATATACTGTAATCCGTTTTAGAAATATATACAAAAACTTTATTAATCAGTTATAGCAAAGCATCCCAATTAAAATTGACTGTGTCCCATGACCCCAAGAGAACAACCAACTCCACCCTCGTCAACCCACCCTACCAGCCCCAGACCATCCAGATCCCACCCCTAATGCTCCAAATCAATGACTCCAAAACGTGAGGCATGTGCACCTGCCCCACTAAAAGGCTTTATATGAGGCTGTTTGGCCACAAGTATAAATGTCCACTTAGAAAAAATGTGGACCATAAATCCACGCTAAGATCTTGGAGTAACAGAACAAAGTCCAGGATCAGATCAAATGCAGCCCGGGTTCCGGGTCTTTATAGTAACGAGAAAGTTCAAAACCACCCTGTATCTTCCAATCAAGAAAATAAACTGTTCCGTATCCACAACCTATATAGCGTAGATTGATTGAGTTAGTGATAGCAGCATATAACAAGCAAGCCTCCAATGTAACGGCCTGTAGCCTGTATATCATGGAAAACAGCGGCCTTGACACAGTACAATGAGGTATTCCTGTTGCATTTGTGTGGCACAAAGGATTTCCGTGCAGCAGCCTCTATATCACATGTCAAATGAAGCCAGTCTCAGCATGCATAAGCCAGGTTAGTATAAGCAGTGCATAGCAACAAAGCTTTCCACATTGTCGATATGCGTCTAAACAGTCAAATGATATCACAGACTTGGCATGATCCAGCAGAGCTTCACGAGCAATATTGTGCAGGCATACCTTATAAGCATCAGCAGTATGGATCAAGCATGCAGTTCACCTCCGTGTGAGGTAATCACATATGCACCATATAGCTTACATTTGGCTGTGAAAGTGGGTGCCAGAGTCCTGATGCGGGCTGTGCTCTGTAGGTGCCCATCAGCTGGATGTGAGACAAGGCTGCCAGTGTGCCCAAAGCCTGGATGTGTGGCCACCAGTGGATGAGTCGATCCTGGGTGCGCTGGTGTGGGGAGACAGGGACACAGCACATGTGCCCTTGACCGGTTTCGCCGGACTTCCGGCTTCCTCTGAAGGTACACCACTTCCTGTGCAACCCCTCTCTTTATCCCCCCAGGTCCGCCGGGAGCGAAAAGAGGCCAACCCCGCCCACCCCCACCAGCGGCCAATGCCGGGCAGGGGGGCGGAACCAGCCGACACAGCGGGCAGGCACCAAGGCCATACACCCGAAGCGTCGCCATAGCCCCGCCCACCAACCCGAACATCCACCGGGCGGTGGGGCGGGACGGGCAGACGCAACACGGAGGCCGCTGTGCGACACCCATGGCACGCCCGCCAAGCCCCGCCCCCACGCCCGGAAGCGCCGCCAGAGGGGGCGGACGAGGACAGCCACCAAAACAACCCACGCCAGACCAGGGGCGAAAACGAGAGAGGGACCCCAACAGGCAAACACAGCTGAGCTTAATGAAAACACAAATATAGCATGAATAAAACTATAATCCAAATCTCAATTAATCATATAGATCAAACTCTAGTACAATAAATGGTGATATAGATGCATTATATGTAAGCATTCACATATCCAGGGATTTAAAACACATCACAGTCCGTATCACAATGGACCATGTATGTAGGTGTCCCTGGTAAATAGGGAATTATGAATCACTCCATAACATGGCAAGGATGCCTCTAAAACCATGTCACTTATTTGTGTCTGGCAATGTGCGGCGAGGGGCCCCCTCCAAAAAAGGCAGCAGAATGCTACCCAGACAAGCAGGGTCCTAATGATGCCCGACCCAGTCCATCATAGTGGTAAGAACGAAGCATAGCTAGTATGCTCGTTCAAACCTGGCGGCTTGGTGGCCCCCAGTTCAAATATCCACCGTGACTCTTTCTGTAATAATAAACGATCCATGTCTCCACCTCTGACGGAGGCATGGATACGATCAAGGCCAACAAAACGCATCAGGGTGGGCTTACCGCCATGTGCGGTTTTAAAATGCCTGGCCACAGGGGTAAGACTGGAGAGGCTTTTACTTTTAATATTGGTAACATGATCTGAAATACGTGAGCGTAGCTCACGCTTAGTTTTCCCTATGTAAAAGGCTCCACAGGGGCATAACAAAAGGTACACCACTAATGTGGTATTACAATTAACGTAGTGTGCCAACTCCCAGTCTCTACCATCAGGTAGTCTGACAGATTTCCCCACCCTAATGTATCTGCACATGGTGCAACCACCACAGGTATAGGTGCCTGTCACCTTGCAGTGCTTAGATCCCCCAGAGGGGTCAGAGAAGTGGCTATTGACCAATCTGTCTCTCAGGGAAGGGGCCCGTCTGAAAGAAAATAGAGGCCTGGTGGAAATGATCTTGTTCAATTTAGAGTCATTGGCCAAAATGTGCCAATGCTTCTCGATTATGTGGGCAATTTTGGAGTGTTGAGCCGAATATCTAGTGCAGAAACGCACAGCTTCCTTGGTATCATCTTTTAATCGTGGGCCAGTAGCGAGTAAAGCAGCCCGCGTACTGGCATCTGCCCTTCTATAGGCTTTTTTCAGAGTGCCCTCCGGGTATCCCCTCTCCCTGAATCTCCTCCTCAGATTATCGGCCTCCTCTTTAAAAGACCGATCCTCAGAGCAGTTGCGTCTTGCCCGCAAATATTGGCCCATAGGAATGCCCCTCACAGTATGCGAGGGGTGAAAACTATCCGCTCTGAGGAGTGAGTTTGTTGCGGTGTCTTTCCTATAAAGATGAGTTGTCAAATGACCGTTCTTATCAATTTGGATGGAGATATCAAGGAAGGGGACCCCCGAGGGACTGTACTCCATAGTGAATCTCAAATTGCTGGAGTTTTCATTTAAAGCGCTTACAAACTTTTTTAATAAGATTTCACCCCCAGTCCAAAACATGATGATGTCATCGATGTACCTGTGCCACGCCAAAATGTGGCACAGGTACATCGAGAGACCATCACTGGCAAATAGCCGACGCTCCCACTCCCCCAGGTACAGGTTTGCATACGACGGGGCACAGGTCGTCCCCATCGCTGCCCCCTGCACCTGGAGGTAGTGGGTACCCTCAAAAACGAAAATATTGTTTGTCAACAAAAACTCCAGCAAAGTCAACAAAAATGCGCTGTGCGCAGTGCACTGTATGCCCAGCTCACTCAAAAATGTGCCCACCGCCTGTATTCCAAGTGTGTGTGGAATACTCGAATATAGGGCCTCGACATCCAGGGTCACCAACAGCGTCCCTATTGGTAACTGCAGTCTATCTAAAACCCGCAAGAGATGAGATGTATCTCTAATATATGAGGGTAATGCCTGCACGTGCGGCTGCAAAAAACGGTCTATGTATACACTGATCTTCTCTGTCAGCGAGCCACGTCCAGAGACGATTGGACGACCAGGGGGCTTGTCCAACCTTTTATGCACCTTGGGTAGCGCATAAAAGGTCGGACAGATCGGACTCGTAGCCTTCAAAAATTGTGCTGTAAGATCATCTATTACGTTTCTGATGACAGCATCATCTATGATTGAAAATAGTTTCTGCTGACACGCAGTGACCCTGGATGCCGGGACCCTCACATAACAATCTCGTTTCTTCAGAATATCCAGACACATGTTTTTATATAAATCTACAGATAGGATGACCACGTTGCCCCCCTCGTCTGAAGGCTTTATGATCCATTTTTTATTTTTTATCAATTCATTCAGTGTTTCTCGTTCTCCCACTTCCAAGTTGTCCACGAGCGATCTATCCCTCCTCAGTTTGGAAAGATCTTTTTCGACCACATCGATAAACGTCTTGAGATTAGAATTTAGATTAAACGGGGGGAATTTACGTGATCTGTTTCTCAGACCAACATCCTCCAGCCGGGGAAGAAAGGGGCGAGGACCCACACCACATGGGGCATTGTCTACATTCTCTGATGGAGCAGAGCTTTCAAAAGCCAATTCCTGCAGATGTTGCAAAGCTAACAAATCCTCCTCCGACCATGGCCTATCATCTTGGGTCAGTGTAGACCGTTTCTGGGAATTGTCATAGAACAATTGCAGTAGGATCCTGCGACCAAACAGGTGCAGATCCACCACCGTTTCAAAAATATCCACATTATGCATGGGGCAAAAACCTAGGCCCCTAGATAACAATTTAAGATACGTTTGGGGAATATCCTCTCCTGTTAAATTAATGACCTGTAAATCATCCCTTGTCGTGGGTTGTCCCAGTGGTGGGTCCACATCAGCTACCTCACCAACTGGGCACCGACTAAAAAATCCGAACCCGAATGAGAGGAGGAGGAGGGGCCAGAGGCAGGGCCCCCACCACATGCGTGGGGACCCCGACCCATTTCCCCGCCCCCTCCCCCCATATCCGAGTCTTCCGAGCATGAGGGATTTTGTTTCTTAGGTTTCTTTTCTTTCTCTTTTTGCTTATTTGTTCTAGGGGGCTCCCGTCCTGATCGCGTGTCGTGTTTCCGTGATCCCTCCCCTGCTGAAACGGAACTATCGGATACTGAACTATTGGGGACTATCGAGGAGTCCGATTCTTCAGCCCCAGATGGTACAGGTTTGACCCCCCCCCCCCCCCCCCCCCCCCCCGGAGCTGCTGGTCTGGGTTTATTTTTAGGGAATTTAGGAAGTGGATTGTTCCACCTGTAGGCAGTGCCTACTTTATATGCTGTCCTATCCCTCAACACCTTTTTGTCCCTCTGGACCACTAGATTCTTGTTAAACTGGGTAATGTGTTTCTCTAGTTCTTCACTCCTGGTTTTATACAGTGTATCACTTTTATATGGCTCAAGGGTCTCAGATACCTTCGTTATTTCCAATTCCAAGGCGGTCAAATCGTCCGTGTCCAACTCATTCATAAGAGTGAGACATATTTTAGCACAGCACTCAAAGTTTCTCTAATCTGTCCCTGAGCCAATTTATCCATATTTATCCATTACAACAATTAGATTGTTTTTACAAACACAATTAGATATGCACTTTTATTTTATGTGCTTTTGGCCTTTGGTAAAGTAGTGTGTTTTTTAACATTCAATAAAAAAATTTGCTGTATTATAGAATCTTCTTTTTTAATATAATCATTTTTCATTATATAACTTGACTCCATTAAGGCTGCTTCCACACAGGGATGTTACAGGCGCACGTTAGTGCAGCCTGTAACGCTCCCCCAACGCACAGCAATGTAACACAAGTGGGCTGTTCACACTGCCCACGTTGCGTTACATGTAACGCTGCACGTTGTAGTGAAAGTGCAGCATGCTGTGCGTTCTAGCGGCTTTAGCCGCGTTAGACTGTTTGCACATGCTCAGTGGGGGGCGGAGAGGAGCCGGGGAGATGCCGCTACAGTAGCCGCGCACATGGCTACTTAATATGCACTGCACTGGCGGCCGCTGATTGGGCGGCGGGACCACGTGAAGCGGAGTGTCTCGCTCCGCATCACGTGGTCCCGCCGGCCAATCAGCGCCACTCTGGGAGACCTTATGCGGATAGAGCAGCCTAACGCGGCTCACTCTACCGTCCTCTCCCGCACCACCATGCGTTGCGTTAGGGGCACGTTATGCAACCATAACGTCCCCTAAAACGCAACGTCTTGGTGGGTAAGTAGCCTAAACACCACTTGCTACTGCTATCAGCAATTTTGAAAAAGATGGCATTTTCAAATAGGAAAAGCAAACCAGCATATTGCAAATCGTTGTTGAGCACACCAATAGCAGTCATTGGGGTTGACTCTACCCTGTTTCAATCTCCCATTCATTTCTAACTAGAGCACTCAGAGATTCAGCATAGCATGTTACACTGCTATAAGTTGTTCTGATAAAAAAAAAAAAAAAAAAAGCAGTGTAGGAAATATTTGTAGAAGATACACTATAAAAAAAAAATCACAAATACAGCAAAGTCCTCTTTATCCGGAACGCAGGCAGCTGGAAGTCTCAACTAACCGGCATGCCTGAGGGGACAAAGTGGACTATGATTTGGGGGTTTTGGAGGGCAAAAAATACTCACCGAGTGTCCAGTGCAATCTTCTAACCTTTGTATAGCTCCTACCGGCTTTCCTGCGTATGTGCATGGCTCCTGGTGGTGTGTCATGTGTCCCAATGTGGGTCAGATGACACGCCAGGAGCCATGCATGGAAGACCTCTGAAAGCCGCTACAAGCTACAGGAAGGCTAGAAGACAGTGCTGGACACTCACTGGATACTCAGTGTGATTTTGCACAGTGGGGGAAGTTTGTGTTTTTCCGTCTGGTTGCAACCAGCAAGCACATGTATCCGGCACCAGGCAATCCCTGCCGGATACCAAGGACTTTGCTGTAGACACAACAAACTTAAAGCGGGATTGTCACCATAAAAATCAAATTTCAACAGCAACTGGTATGAGTGTATTAAGTGATAAAGATGCTAATCCTGCATTCAAACCTTGCAAAACTTTTTCTGCTGTTATGGTTTGGAGTTATCACATACTTTAGGAGCAATGGCTCTTTAGTAGTCAGAGCCAAACAGTTGAATGCTGGGGGTTCTTTTTACCTATAATACATTCCTCCTCTCTTATTTATTTCCCTGTCTAGCTGCTTCTGAAACACGACCCTCTGCACACTTGTGTTTACAAGCAAGGCTGAGGTGACTCAGCGATTGGAGGAGAAAAGAAAAAAAAGACAGTGCAGTTGTTAGTATACACCTCAGTCCGAGTGTCTGAAGACTCTGGGAGAATACACAATGAGCAAGAGAGGGGGGGGGGGGGGGGGGGGACAAGAGTCAGGGAGGATATGATGTCAGTATTAGCTTAGCAAGATGGGCACTGCCTAGAATAGGATTTTCTGCTTTTCCTTTATAAAATTCACAGGAATCATTACGTGGATAGCACAATACATCTGTTATGCAAACAGAACTAGTATTTATCTACTTATATATGTGTTTTTTATTTCTAGGTTAGCATGGGTGTCGCTTGTTCTTTAAATACTTTCAATGCTTACCTCATTAGCTCCGGATAGTCCTGAAGGTTCCCTGATCACTGATCTAGCTCTGGATCCAGCTAGTCAAATTTCGAATTAAATGGAAACAGACTCATAGAAAATAATTGCTGTGTGAATTTGTGTGCTGAAACAATGCATAAATTTGCACCAGGTGGAAACAGGCTCCAATCGGTCCGAAGGGTGAAGTATTAGTGTGCTGCAATATATTTGTTTTTAGTAGTGTCATATTTCCATAGGGCAAAGTTTTCCAATCTGCGAATCAGTATAGAATGAGATAACACACCAAACATGACACATACATGATAGGAAGACCTACGAGGATTAATCTGCCTTACTGGCCTCAAGAAGTTGTAACATTATATTTAGCGTCAAACTAATATGCATTTTATTCTTTTTTTATTGTGGCCACTTCTGAGGAATGTATCTTTATTGCAATATAAATTACAGAATCTGTATGATAGGTGCTCAGTCAGTAGAGGTTATAAAGGGGTCAGTTAGCCCACTCTCTGCAATGATTTGTCAACTAGCCACAAGATCTTTTTAAGACTGTCATAACAGCAGGAATGCTTTTGAGAAGTCCAAGCCAGGATTTTATGGAGGGGTCTGTGAAGATTTCTGAGAAGGAACATTAGTGTGTGAGTGTTAACTCTGTGTAGCAATGGTGGTCAGATTAAATTGGTTGCTTCACAGCTGCTTGAGTAGACAAGACAAATAACATTTATATTGCGCTTTTCTCCTTGCGGACTCAAAGCGCCAGAGCAGAGCAGCAGCCACTAGGGCGCGCTCTATTGGCAGTAGCAGTGTAAGGGAGACTTGCCAAAGGTCTCCTACTGAATTAGTGCTGGCTTACTGAACAGGCAGAGCCGAGATTCGAACCCTGGTCTCCTGTGTCAGAGGCAGAGCCCTTAACCATTACACCATCCGCCAACTACAGTACAAGTTTTAATGTGACAGTGTCACAGTCGCTACCAACTTATGCATTTTGGATGTTCACTAAACATACAGTATTTTTCAGACTATAAGACAATCCTGACCATAGACAAAAACCAGGGGAAAAATATATATACTAAACCTGGTGCATCCATGGTGAAGGGGTATCTTGTGGATTATGCCCTCTTTTTACCTCATGCACCCTTGTACCTCTTGTGTCTCCCTGTGTCCCCCTTGTGTCCTCCTGTGTCTCCCATGTGTCCGCCTCTGTCAAGTATATACACATATATACATGTACATACATGTATATATGTATATACGTGTGTATATATATATATATATATATATATATATATATATATATATATATATATATATATATACTGTATATATTGCTGCCTGCACCGATGTGTGCCTGGATTTTGACTACTCTCTGCCTGATTTATTTATACAGTTTCACAATCTTTTAAATTTATTCATAAATGTAATTAATTCAACAAATTTGTGTTCTAGCCTTTTATTTATATGCAGAATGCCTACTAGGCTTTTATTCTGTCTTATTTTGGTGAGTTATGAATTGGAGGCCTAAAATTCTTGAAAAAAAATGTACCACTTTTGACTCATTCCAGACAGAAATGCACCGCCAGGGAGGTTAAAATAGCTCAGTCCAGTCTATATATCCACTTGTTATTGGGCACCAATAATATTTGCTCAGTGCACACTAACCTCCAGCAGGGCAGCGGCCGCTTACCTCCTGCAATTGTCCATTAGTTGAGGTCACAAACACTTTTGTCCGTGTCACAGAAGCCTGTTGCGGTGGTCATGCGGACTGCGGGGATAGCATTCCAGTCCAGCTACCACACTTTGCAGCGTGCTGTACGTGGAGTTCCACCTACCGACACGTTTCCCGCCCACTGGGCGTTTCGTCAGGGTAAGTATCACAGCTTTACATTACTTGATCTCTGAGTCTCTTTAACAGTCCCTCAGAGGGGCTCACAATCTAATCCCTACCACAGTCATATGTCCATGTATGTATCGTGTAGTGGAAGTATCGTAGTCTAGGGCCAATTTAGGGGAAGCCAATTCATTTATCTGTATGTTTTTGGGAGGTTGGGAGGAAACCGATACTGGGAGAACATAATCTCCGTGCAGAAAGTGCCCCGGCTAGGAATCGAACGTGGGACCCATCGCTTTAAAGGAACCAACTGCATTTAAACATGGGGAGCCCATACAAATTCCATACAGCTCCAGGTTTGAACTCACAGACCCTAGCACTGCAAGGTGCTATCTACTACACCACCATACCACCCACCATACCACCCACATTGTGTATTTCAGAATTTTTTTTCAACTTCCGCTCAGTTTTCCAATTGGATATGGATTGTAAATGAATCGAAAGGGCACATACATGCAATAATAGCCAGTATTTCAATCAATATTTTCCAGCAGGTCCAATCTTTTCCGATCGAAAAAGAGTTTGATTTTGAGCTTCGGATCGCTCACTGCCAGGCAATCAATAATCTGCATATTTTTTTGCCCAATCTGATCAGTTTCTTGATCATAAATAGGATCTGAAATGAAGATTTCATGGTGTGTGCCAGGCCCTAGTGATTTCATGGTGTGTGCCAGGCCCTTGTGATTTCATGGTGTGTACCAGGCCCTTCTGATTTCATGGTGTGTACCAGGCCATAGTGATTTCATGGTGTGTACCATGCCCTTGTGATTTCATGGTGTGTACCAGGCCCTTGTGATTTCATGGTGTGTACCAGGCCCTTGTGATTTCATGGTGTGTACCAGGCCCTTGTGATTTCATGGTGTGTACCAGGCCCTTGTGATTTCATGGTGTGTACCAGGCCCTTGTGATTTCATGGTGTGTACCAGGCCCCTGTGATGTCATGGTGTGTACCAGGCCCCTGTGATGTCATGGTGTGTACCAGGCCCTTTTGATTTCATGGTGTGTACCAGGCCCTTGTGATTTCATGGTGTGTACCAGGCCCTTGTGATTTCATGGTGTGTACCAGGCCCTTGTGATTGCATGGTGTGTACCAGGCCCTTGTGATTGCATGGTGTGTACCAGGCCCCTGTGATTTCATGGTGTGTACCAGGTCCTTGTGATTTTATGGTGTGTACCAGGCCCTTGTGATGTCATGGTGTGTACCAGGCTCTTGTGATGTCATGGTGTGTACCAGGCCCTTGTGATTTCATGGTGTGTACCAGGCCCTTGTGATTCCATGGTGTGTACCAGGCCCTTGTGATTTTATGGTGTGTACCAGGCCCTTGTGATGTCATCATGGTGTGTACCAGGCCCTTGTGATTTAATGGTGTGTACCAGGCCCTTGTGATTTCATGGTGTGTACCAGGCCCTTGTGATGTCATGGTGTGTACCAGGCCCTTGTGATTTCATGGTGTGTACTAGGCCCTTTTGATTTCATGGTGTGTACCAGGCCCTTGTGATTTCATGGTGTGTACCAGGCCCCAGTGATTTCATGGTGTGTACCAGGCCCTTGTGATTTCATGGTGTGTACCAGGCCCTTGTGATGTCATGGTGTGTACCAGGCCCTTGTGATTTCATGGTGTGTACCAGGCCCCAGTGATTTCATGGTGTGTACCAGGCCCTTGTGATTTCATGGTGTGTACCAGGCCCTTGTGATGTCATGGTGTGTACCAGGTCCTTGTGGTGCTAAAGCTAATACTCAAAAGAAGATGGATTGGGAACCCTCACAGCGCCAACTCCCAACTAATGAATTTACCGGATCCATCTTCCTACCTGGTGCGAACAGAAAGCCAAGCAATCATGATACTTTGTGTGGGAGTCGACGAGGATCTTAAAGATCTGATCTGCCATGGCGATCGTTATCACCGTGTGTCACCAAAAGTCAAATTCGTGTAATAGCGCACCTGTATCCACATCATGGAAACGATCGCTTGTCGCTCAAAGAAAACTGCCGGACATCGGAAAAATTATTCTAGTGGATACAGGCCATTAGTCTGCATAATGCATGGTGATCTAGTGGTCAGCACTCTAGCCTTGCAGCGCTGGGTCCCGGTTCAAATCCCAGCCAGGTCAACATCTGCAAGGAGTTTTCATGTTCTCTCCGTGTCCGAATGGGGTTCCTCTAGGCACTCTGGTTTCCTCCCACATCCCCAAAAACATACCGATAAGTTAATTGGCTTCCCCCTAAATTGGACCTGGACTACAAAACATACACTACACAATACATACTTAGACATATGACTATTGTAGGGATTAGATCGGGAGCCCCTCTGGGGGACAGTTAAGTGACAAGACAATATACTCTGTACAGCGCTGCAGAAGATGTCGGCGCTATATATATACTAAATAATAATAATAATGTGAGTAAGTAAAGAGCTGTTCCAGTCACTCCACTGTGATGCTGCTGTCAACATAGGACATGCAGAGATCTGACATAGTGATAGCATACCAGAGGAAATCCATTGTCCATTCAGCTCTGTCTTGGGCTGGTTGAGCCTCTATTATGGCTCAGAATAGTACAAAACATATACAAATTCCTATTATGATTTATTGCTAAGAAAGTTTTAGTTGTGAATTATTATTACTGTTTGGTTGCTGCACATTACAGACTCTTTCCTTCATATACTGTAAGTAGCAGCCCCATTTGATGTTGCATGACAATGTATCTTCAAACACTCCTGTTTCCTCCCACATCCCAAAAACATACAGATAAGTTAACTGGCTTTCCTCTAAAATGGCCCTGGACTACAATACATACACTACACGATACATACGTAGACATATGACTATGATGGAGATTAGACTGTGAGCCCCTCTGAGGGAAAGTTAAAGAGAAACCATGACCAAGAATTGAACTTCATCCCAATCAGTAGCTGATACCCCCTTTCCAATGAGAAATCTTTTCCTTTTCACAAACGGATCATTAGGGGGCTCTGTATGGCTGATATTGTGGTAAAACCCCTCCCACAGTGTGATGTCAGGACCATGGTCCTGACAGTTTCCTGTCTGTGAACCTCATTGCATTGTGGGAAATAACAGCGGTTTACAGCTGGGTCCAACTGCCAAAAAAGCAAGCAGCATCTCCTTCCACTGACATCACCTGTCAGCAGTAAAAATGTCACCATGTGGTAAATGTAAATCAGGGAGAGGAAAGATTTTAATAATGGAAAAACACTGACTATATCATTTATACATAATTATTGTAAAAATAAAGCACTTTTTTTATAATGTTATTTTCACTGGAAGTCCTCTTTAAAGGGGTTCTGGGGAAGGGGGGGGGGGGGATTTGCAAATAAAAATAGACACTTACCTGGGGCTTCTATCAGCCCCCTGTAGCAGTAACATCCCACGTCGTCCTCCTCCAATCCGCCGTTCCCCACCGACACCGGGTAAGTATTCATCTAATAAGACGAATAATGTGCACTCCCGCTCGTGTCATCGGAAGCTTACTGCTCCTGCGCAGTAAGCTTCGGGTGACGCGTGCGGGAGCGAGCAGGCGCGCAGCTACGACCGCTCAGCCACAGTTGGATGGCTTGCCGCGCTAGACCAATCGGAGGAGGACGGCGTGGGACATTACTGCTACAGGGGGCTGATAGAAGCCCCAGGTAAGTGTCTGTTTTTATCTTCAACACCCCCCCACAGAAACCCTTTCAGTGACAAGATACCATAATATACTCTGTACAGCCAGGGCCGGATTTGTACTTTTTACCGCCCTAGGCCAACTATACTGTTTGTATGGTTGTTATCTCTGTGTGCCCCAATGAGAATTCTCCTTATTTTCCATCATTGGTTTCACAGACAATAGCTATTTTAGTAATACGCATATAGATTATAAGTTATGTTTTCCTCAAGAACTTTTAAGTTATGTTTGCCATCTCGTTAATGATGGACCCATTTATTGTCACCATGTGAATTAGGCTGATGTGTACAGTACCTTTAGGATAGAGCTTACATGTCTTGCAGGGATGACAAGTACAGGACAGAGAGTTCAAATGTTAAAGCTGTCCTTGTAGAAAGGGATGGCTGCATAGAACAGCTTTACTGCCCTTCACTGAGCCGCCCCTAAATTTCTAGTGCCCTAGGCCATGGCCTATGTGGCCTTGCGAGAAATCCGGCCCTGTGTACAGCGCTATATACAGTAAATAATAATAATAATATAGCTGTGTGCTTTAACCCAATAGCAGTCCTGCACGCATTATCTTGAGACAGATAAGTTGTGCATGGGTGTCTTCCAACAGCATATGCCGTTTAGCTGCCTAATGCAGCAATGCAGAGCAGCGCAGAGAGCTTCTTTATATTTACCTGTTTCAGGCAGCTGGATCGGCTTCTCCTCTTCATCCACCGGTGGCGCTACACTTCCGGCATCCTCCTCGGAGTTACGATCACATGATATGACATGTGATCGTAACCCATGGGATGGTGTCAGCGATGCAGCATCGCTCAGGGGTTGTAGAGGGATGAACGAAGAGACTCTTCCATCACCCCTCTTCCACCACCGAGTGGCGCTGCATCGATGATGACCCCATCCCCTGGGTTAAAGAGGAACTTCAGCCTAAACAAACATACTGTCATTAAGTTACATTAGTTATGTTAATTAAAATAAATAGGTCATATAATCTCTTACCCACACTGTTTAAAAAAAACAGGCAAATGATTGTGATTTCATGGGGGTAGCCATCTTTTTGGTTGAAAGGAGGTGACAGGGAGCATGAGACACAGTTCCAACTGTCCTGTGTCCTGATGACCCCTCCCAGCTGTGTGCGCTTGGCTTCAAATCACAAATTCAAAATTTAAAAAATAAATTTGCGCTAAAACAGCAGAACAAGAACAACAACATCAGAAATCCCATCATGCTTTCCACAGCATCAGGGGAAAAGTGCCCGGGCAGCTTTCTTTGATGGGGCGGAGCTTAGCGTCTATGCAGCTAAAAATGAGGCTTGGGTAAGAAAAACAAAGTTCTGATGCTGTGAAACTGTTAAAGAATTACTAAGCCTTTTCAGTGCTGCTGAGTACATTTTTAGTCTAGAGGTTCACTTTAAGATCACATGTCATATCATGTGATCGGAACTCTGCAGCCACATATAGCTTTGCTATATGTGGCTGCTGATGGGTTAACAACTTGTCAGCATTACAGGATTTGAGTCTGATGAATGGCGAAATAGTAAGCTTACTCTTATTCTTTTAGGTTAGCCAATAAATGGTATCATCCTGATTCAAAACTTCTTGATTCATATAAGAAGATCTATGGCCCAGTTGGAAAAAAAAAACAGTAAAATTCAAAAGTTCGAATCTGAAATGAGCCCTACATAAGTTTGGTGGACTGCAGAAGATGAGTACTAATAAGAGTTTGGTTGCTGGAGCAACGCACTAATATTTTTTTTAACTGTCCCAAATGAGCCTGTACGATGATTAGTCATTGCATAACAAGATGTAAAACAAGAGATCCGATCACCGCAGGCAGGAAAATTCTTCTTCCTGGCATGGAAATTCTCAGATAATGGCCCATTGTTTACCAGCATCAGTGAACAGATACGCAGAATACTGCGGATAACCACAACTGCGCACTTATGGGATTCAAGTGTGGATCAACATTGTGCAATTGAAGGAAGAGGCTTCGTGCTTTATTGAAAATGACCTTTTAGCACAAGTGACGGCAACCACAAGGTGAACGTTTAACAGTAAATGTACTCCGCAGAATAAGGGAAATGGAGCAATGTGATCACATGCCCACAGGCTGGCAGGTCCTAAGGAACTAAGAACAGACAATCCTAGGAGCAGCAGCCAGAAAATAGAATCTAGTTCCTCCTCAGGCCAGAAGAGTTCCCATAAGGGGAGACCCTTTGCCTTGGAGAATCTGAGCCTGGAAGGCACTCCACTGAATAAGTGATTGCTATTACCAGCCAGAGCCAGATAATTAATGAGGTAAACAGGCTGCCACCTGGGCCTACCAAGTTTCCAGGCCAGCACCCAACTACCTGACACAGGAGTGGGATACATCCTCCGGTCCCACCAGTAAATTCCAGATGTAGATCCCATTGACTGCTTCAACCAAAGTGCAGAGAAACACATTGCTTCCTAACATGACTTGAAATAATGCAGAGGCGTAACAATAGACCCTGCAAGGGATGCAGCCGCAGAGGGGCCCAGAAACCACAAGGGGCTATGTCCTGAGAGACTGACAATTAAGGGCAAGGAGAGAAAAAACTTTCTTCTCTGTGCACAATTGTTCTAATGACTGCATCTGCTCAACCACTGATAAGGAATCATACAAAGTTTTGTAGACAAAGAGTTGTAGAAGTCCCTATTCAGTGTGCAGCAGACTCTTGTATACAGCGCCAAGCCCCTAACCGCTCTACCGCTCTCCAAGTGCTGTGTACTTTAGTGATGTTGGAGAAGGCTGCAGAGCCAGTTCTGTTCCATCTGAGATGGACAGAGTGAGTGTAATAAGCTGAAGCTGGGAGTACACTCGTCTATAGGTTTTCTGTATGCACTTTCTTTACACCTGGGCCCATATGCAATTCATTTTTTCACCCGAGTCATCTCCTAGGAGATCATTTTCATCTTCTCTTTAAACTAAACTAAAGTTTCAGCATTTTACAATTGAAAAAGTACCCAAAAGTTGGTGAATAGGTACCAACAAATTTATTTTGGAGTATTTTCTTGCTTGTTGGGGGTTCAAAAGGCATTTTATGATAAGTTGTAAAAATATCACCTAAGGAGAAAAAGTTAATTGCATATGGGCCCATGTGTGGCTGTATGTGTGAAAACATGCACGTTTTTTTACCACAGAAGCTAATGTAATTGATAGGGAAAATGCCAGGAGGCGGGGGGCGGGGTTTGGGAAGGTTTGATGGGAGGGAGCCCCAACCAAAGTTTTGCAGAGGGGCCCAGTGATTCCTAGTTACGCCCCTGTGGCCCTGCCTCCACACTTTCTAAGTGTAAATTGCCTAAACTACCACATGTTTCGAGTGCATACCGAGATCTGGTATCGCCATAAACATTACTTACAGTTACAAACGTATGCATGTTATACTGCTACTTATCACAGTTTGTTTATTGACTGTAAAAAAAAAAAAAGAAAGAAAGAAAAAACATTTGTGATTAGGCATGCAATTTCAAATGCAAAGAAATTGATGCTCTTGCATGCGATTACGCATTCTGGCAAATAGCATGCAAATTTGTAGTGGAAACGTACCCAAAAACATGCAGATAAGTTAACTAATTTCTCCTAAATGGGTTCTTAGACTATGATAAGGACATTAGTTACCATAACATAGGATGGTGGCCAACCTAAAGAAGCTGCAGACATTGTAAATGAAGTGAGCAGTTACTCTTGGTGAGAGCTCAAATTACAATTGGACAAGACAAATAACATTCATATTGCACTTTTCTCCTGGCGGCCTGAGAGTGCCAGAGCTGCAGCCACTAGCATGTGTCAGCGGCGTATCTAGAGGGGTGCAGGCATGGCTTGTGCCATGGGCGCCACAGCACCATAGGCGCCATGGCTGCCTCATCCTCCCTCATGCTTCCCCACCATACTGAAGGGGGGGGGGTCTACTTATACTGGGGGACACATGCCAAATCTATACTGGGGGGTTACTTATACTGAGGATGAACCTCTCATTACCTATACTGAGGGACTACTTATACTGGGGGGGATACATCTTATCACTTATGCTAAAGAAGGCTACTTATACTGGGGAGACATCTCTAACAACATATATTGGGAGGGAAATGTAAACATGGGTCTACTTATACTGGGTGAACTATTCTTATGGGACAAGGTGGTCTGATGGGGAGGTGCAATTTTAGTGTTTGCCATAGGCGCTATGTCACCCAGATACGCCCCTGCCTGTGCTCTATAGGCAGTAGCCGTGTGAGGGCTGGAACCCACTAGAGCAATTTTTTGAGCATTTAGGGAGCGATTCAAAATGCTACCAATCTCCCTAAACGCTCAGCTAATGACTTGTGTAGTAAAACGATCATAAGGTAACTAGTTTTTTGGGGTTTTTTAATGGTGTCATTTTTTTATTTTAATAACTATAAAGAATAAGAGGTTACAATTTAATAAAAAAAAATGTATTTGTATATATAAAGCGTGTTAGGAGGATTATGTGTGTGTGTGATTGGGTGCATTTTACTTTTTGGCCACAAGATAGCATTACACTTAACTTCTGAGTATGTTAAACAAAAAGAGGGACACGGAGAGCCCAATATAGTGTAATATGCACTGGTAAATGAAGGTGTGTGGAAAGAGTATGTGCAGTGTACTCACAAGTCAGAGTTACCACATAGGCAACCACTGTAAAGGCAGGTGGGGAGATTAGACCTGTCCCCACTCAGGATTAACAAGTCATTCTCCGTAGATCAAGGAATAAAGGAGGTAACACTCGTCCACCAAGGGTGGATATGTATAACGTAGTATGGATACAGAGGCGCCAGAAGGATAAAAAGATCTAAAACGTTTAAAAATGAGGAGGTAGTGGTGGACTTAGCTCCTCCAAGCAGACACAAGAAAATGCAGATCAATTTTCAGCAAAACAATTTATTTACATACTCCAGTAAAATACAACACGTTTCGCGGGAGTGACCCGCTTCCTCAGGCAATAAGATGGAGCATATGCAAAAGGTCTAGTACCAGGGCCAGCCTTAGGTTTCACAGCACTCTAAGCAAAACCTGATTTTGGTGCCAAGCTCCTCTGTGCCGTTAAATGTTTTAGATCTTTTTATCCTTCTGGTGCCTCTGTACGAAGTGCGATAAACAATACTCGGAAGTAGTCAGTGTATCTGTTTACGTGGATGAAATGCCAGCGTCAGCGCGATGCCGGCTTTTCATTCATCGCGGGCACTGCGGAACAAGCTGTTCCCAGTTCCAGATCACCTTATCGGCGGAAATGAACAACAGCAACGTGGTGATCGGGAGCGGCGAGGTAACCAATGCAAGTCTGTGTATTTATGCCCCCAGTCGTGAAGCATTGTGCAGGGGGCTTAAATACACGTATGCACAGTCGTGTACAGGTTAGGCTATATGTCAACTCTCAATTAGGACCAAATTTTAAAATTTAAAAGCTAATATTCCGTGCCTCAGAGTCACTAAATATCAGTAACATTGCTATGTGCAGATAGCACGTGGCAGTTTTACTATCGCCACCGACATAGCGTGTTGAGCACATTGCACAACTTGCATTATGCATAAAGCATATGCATTACTTTTATAGAGCGAGCTAGGCAAATAGGGTAATGTGTGTTGTAGAAGCAGCACACGCATTGTATAAATAAAGTGACCTGAGCTGTGTGCATAACACACACTACATTGCACTGGGGTAAACACCGATAAAATTTCCATGTGCTACCTGTGCACAGCAATGTTACTGATATCCAGTGAATCAATCCCAGTCTGTCATGGTGAAGTACGATTGCAGATTATTACTCCCTATCAAGTCTGTACACTGCTGATGATGATGTGGTGACATTGTCCGTGATTGGCGGTAAGGTCACTGACAAATGTTTGATTGAACAAGTGATTTCTTTCCAGCTATGCCCTTGTAAACATTCCACGCTGACCTAGCAGTCACATCTCAGTGTGGGAGTCAGTGAAAAATACTCTGTATAGCAGTAACTGAAGCCTACCTCTGTTTTGTTCAGCAGTCTTGGTTCTTTCATATAATTGGAACACTGACTATATCGGAATGAGTGACACTACTAACCTTTTAAAGCCCTAGTTAAAGTGGACCTGAACTCAGAACTTTTGCTCTAAAAGATAAGCAACAGCATAATAACCAAACATTTCTTTGTTACAGCCCACAGAACTCGTGCAATAAATCTGCAGTGTGTTTACTTCCTGCTTTCATGCAAGCCAACAATGGGTTAACATCGTGTGTATAGAAATTAGCTGAGGCTGCAGAGATTCCTGTGCTGGCACAGCTGAGAGCTCAAATTACAATTGTGATCCACTTGCAGTTGAGAGGGGACTAGACAAGACAAGACAAATAACATTCATATTGCGCTTTTCTCCTGGCGGACTCAAAGCACCAGAGCTGCAGCCACTAGGGTGCGTGCTATAGGCAGTAGCAGTGTTAGGGAGTCTTGCCCAAGGTCTCTTACTGAATAGGTGCTGGCTTACTGAACAGGAAGAGCAGAGATTCAAACCTAGGTTTGAATCTCAACAAGGTTGGATTAATCAGTGTTTTCCTTGTGTTCCATGCATGAATTCAGATCCACTTTAAGCTTCTTTCTCTGGGACCAACAGCATACCTTTTACAGCAGATTTTAATATACTGTATATTCTGGTGTATAAGACTACTTTTTAACCCTTGAAAATCTCCTGAAAAGTCAGGGGTCGTCTTATACACCGGGTGTCACTGATGCTGGGTGATTTGCCCTATCCTGCTACTGCCTCTCAGATCTCACTGCTGAGGACCGTAGTAAAGCGGCGCAGGCACACATGTGCGAGATCTGAGAGGTGGAGAAAGAGGTAAATAGGATACAAGGGCGGGCCAGATGGGTGAAAGAGGCGTATTTTATGGGCACAGAGCGATCTAGTCTTCCATATTGCTCTGATAAACAGGTAGACAAGGAGAGCTGACCAATCCGTTTAGGGAGAGTGAGAGTTGACCAATCCAACCAGTCAATCGCCTACATACTGTTATATACTGGCTACTACATACAGTACAGCACCAGTATCTGTTCATACATAGCACCAGTATATGATTTTTTTTTACATTTTTGTTTGGTGTGCATTGGAAGGATAGTCTTATATGGCGAGTATATCCCAAACTCTATATTTTAACTGGAAAAGTTGGGGGGTCATCTTATATGCCCAGTCATCTTATATGCCAGAATATACGATACTTGTCATTTTCCTTGGATAGTATGGCTTTATCTAAGCCTTGCAATATGCCCTTTAGTTTCCTGAAGCATCCTGCTTGTGCAAGCCCCTTTGTAATAATGTGCACATACGGCTCAGAACAGCTAGGCTGTTGGGCACTTTTGCCCCACCTTTGTACTAATGCAGGAAACAGGTATATGGTCACATGTAGTAGGAAAGCGGGCTTGGAGTGCTGTCACATAAGTGGAAGCAGGGCTCAATTTCTGGAAAGGCCACAAAGGCCCGAGCCTTGGGTAGCTGATGCCCAAAGGGGTGGCTGAACATGGAAGAGGGGTTGCTGTGTACAGTATAGAAGAGGAGGCTGAAACTTGGGAGCTGCTGCCCACAGAAACTGTACTTGAAAGGGAGGGGTTGCTGTACATTGATGTTGCAAATGCAATAGGGGGTTACACATGAAATGGGAGGGGGCAGCTGCATGTGGAAGATAAACCACAAGAAAGTTGGCCTAAGGGCTCGTTCACACTAGAGGCGCTTTTGGACTTTTTTTAAGTGCTGATGGTTTTTCAAAAGCGGCTACACGGTGCTTTCCTATGGTGTAGTTCATATTGGGGCGTTTCGTGCACTGTCAGTTGACATAAGCGCTGCATGGACCATTTTCAGAGCGATTTGTCCTGAATGGAAGGTATAGGAAAACCGTAAAACGCTCACAAAACCGCTTTGTGCAGCGATTGCATTCGCGCTTTTAAGAATAAATACATTGTATTTATTCTTTTCCGGTTCAAAGAGTTCACTTCCTGACATGCGTCAGGGAGTGAATTAAAAAAAACGTTCTGGAAAAGCACCTTAAAAAGCGCTTTAAACTAAAACGCATCACCAACCCAAGTGCCGGGAAAGGAAAAAAAATGCCTCAGAAAACTCCCAGCGCGACCAGACACGCTATCGGAACGCAATGGGAACGAGGCCTAAGGGTGTAAAGAGTATGAAGCCAGCTTGCGAAGTGGAACAGCTGAGGAAGTCATTCTCATGATCGAGGCGATTTGAAAATGGGAGGTGAAACCTTGGATAACAACTATTCCAGTACTGGAAAAGAGAAAGGGATAGTTCTTAGTAGGGCTAGAACTTCATGTACTTATGTTTCTCTCATTATGTCACATGTCACTTCAGGTATGCTTTAAGGTCCGTTCATATTTCAATCCTTTGTCCACCAAAAGATTTTTTTACAGATCATTTGTTACATTTTGAAGATAATTGCCATACAAACACACTGTTCCGCTCCAGGATGATCAGCGTGATCTGCTCTATGAAGATGGGAAGGGGAGGATGAAGGAGAGAAAGTGGTCAGCACCTTCAGCTGTCAATGACCATAGAGACAAGGCATGATTCTCCTAATAAGACATTGGTGACGTCAGGCTGGAATGACGCCACATCGTCACCTCTTCGGACATCTGGACATTCTCGATCTAGGTTTCGGAAATGGCAGCCCCCGTATTCCCCTTCTGGAATCACTGCAGTTCTCCATTTACTATGCTGATCCATAATTAGCCTGCAGGATGGGTGTCCCAATCTTTCTTAGACTGCTTGTTTTGTGCCAGTGACTCACGAGAGTCTATGGCACACGGGCAGCTCCCTCACCAGCAGCATCTTACCATCAAAGAATCACTCGCTTTCCTGTGGTCTTCCTGTGTTTTATTCTTATTTTCTGGGAATTTGTCTTTTTTATTGCAACTGTTACGGGAAACAAAACAAAATGAGCGCTGCAAATAGATGCCCATCCATTATTGTAAAATAATGTATATTTTGCTCACAGTATAACTCCTGCTTTTGCAGAGCAGGCATAGTAGCAGAACAATTGCAAAAAGGAGAGTACACAAAAAAAACACTGGTGGAGGTGCCTTTGGTGTTAGGAGACTACTAGATGTTGTATACATGAGAAGCACAATTTCGTTAAAAAAAAATTTTTTTAAGGCGCTCACGTTTGTGACCAAAAGTTTTACAGGCACTTGTATTGACCTGAGGAAGTAGGCCAAGATCCGTGAAATGCGTTGTCTACTGTGCATGAATAAACATTACCTTTACGGTTAAATAATGATTTGTCCTTCTGAGAAGGTAATAAATTACGCTTCCCTTGTATACAGCATCTAGTAGTAAAATATCATCAAGGGCACCTCCACCACTTTTTCTTTTTTCGCATAGTCCTTACCCCATGGGTTTTTTTTTTTAGGCACGAGGACCTTTAGTCCAGGAGAGGGACCGACCAGCATCTGCACCAACAGACCTGGGACACCGAGTGGGGACGGTTATATTCCCGCAGGCTCAGACGGTGGTTGCAAGTTTTGCAACCCACCCTTGTGAGTATAATACTTATACATGTGTTTAAATCACTTTCTCTAATGATACTGCACCATTGGGCTCCTGGTCTCTCTCATTCACAGAGACTTGGAGGTTGCGGGTAACCATCTAGGACCAAAACTTTTTCTACCACACAAGAAGGAGACGGCACACAGAGCGTAAAGCAACTTTGCTGTATAGCGTACCTCAAGGAATAGAAACTACTAGAATAATAGATGTTGTGCTCCTTAAATACTTCAAAGTCCACTCTGACTGGTTCACTACACCGCAAAACGATCAAATCACAACCTAAAAAGTGTAAACGCTCTAAACAGTCGTAGGCAATGGCATAATCCTGCAAGTCCTTTGCATAAAAAATGTCCTTTCAATTCCAGACAATCTGATCACATCCGATAAGTTCTCCAATCTTCTTAGTGCCAGTAAACTATCTTAGTACCTCAGAAAAAAACGGAAAAAAAACAATAATAATGTAGCATCTCCTCAGCGTCAGTGTACCTCAGAGAAGTAATACAGAGTAGAAATATTGTGCAGTATCTTCTTATTACGGTAGATGTTACCATTGGAGATGTAGCGAACATCAGATTTTGGGTTCGCGAAATGTGAACGCAAATTTCCTCAAAAGTTTGCGAACTGGCTGTTCACAGCGGGCTCCATAGACTTATATGGCAGTAGTGTTGGGCCGAACAGTTCGCCTGGCGAACCTCTCTGGGCCTCTTACTACTTCCGGGTCGCAATGACCCGGAGTAGTACGCCTGCGCTGCCCGGCGGAGCGCGTCCTAGATCGCGCTCCTGTTGCCGGGCGCTCTCTGCGCATGAGCGTGACGTCACTCATGACGTCACGCTCATGCGCAGAGAGTGCCCGGCAATGGGAGCGCGATCTAGGACGCGCTCCGCCGGGCAGCGCAGGCGTACTACTCCGGGTCATTGCGACCCGGAAGTAGTAAGAGGCCCATGAATTTAGAGATGTTCGCCGGCGAACGGTTCGGGAACCGTTCGCCACATCTCTATATGGCAGGTGAACAGCCGCCGACTTTAACGGTTAATACCAAAGCCCCCTTATATGCTAGAAACACCAAATTTGCACGGTATATGGAGGGGGGGGGGCAGTGGGTACAAGAGGAAAACATTTTTTCAAAAAGTCCTTATAGTTTTTGAGAAAATTGATTTTAAACTTTTAAGGGAAAAAAGTATACATTTAAATGCGGTAAATGACAGATAATGTAGCAAACCTAACGATAGTGTAAATTTACATGTATCAAAAGAAAGAGCAATGTCATGACGGGGTTTCCAGGGGCAGGGCAGTTACTAGGCTAAATTTCACCCAGAGCGAGGGTGTAAAAATCGCTCCCCCCCCCCACCGTGGAGCCAGGTATAGGTGCCCACAGTATAGGTTAGCTACGTATGTGCCACCAGTCGGAGCAGTGCTTTTCAGGGCTGCTCGATTTGGGCGCAGCCAGCGCCGCCATAGACTGTAATGGGAATCAGTCTATAGCGGCGCTCAGTGAGTAACGTCGGAGCCGTCAGAAGACGAAGCCGAGGTTGCTTAAAAATCATAAAAATTCGGCCTCCAGCAATCGCTGGAAGCCAAATTATTTCATTCCCCCACTATCCATGGCGGCCTGGAGGGGGAATAGTAATTAATTCGACCCGGACTTGTGCAGACGCAGGACCAGCCATATAAAAGCTGGATCCTGCGCCCAAGTCTACCAGCGCCAAATTCAAATGTACTCGCCACCAGTATGTGTTAATTAGCTAGGTGCCTGCAGTATAGGTTAGATAGGTAGATGCCCCCAGTATAGGTTAGATAGGTAGGTGACTGCTGCATAGGTTAGGTAGGTAAGTGACTGCAGTATAGGTTAGATAGGTAGGTGACTGCAGTATAGGTTAGGTAGGTAAGTGACTGCAGTATAGGTTGGATAGGTAGGTGACTGCAGTATAGGTTAGGTAGGTAAGTGACTGCTGTATAGGTTAGATAGGTAGGTGCCAGTATAGGTTAGATAGGTAGGTTACTGCAGTATAGGTTAGGTAGGTAAGTGACAGCTGTACAGGTTAGATAGGTAGGTGACTGCAGTAAAGCTTAGATAGGTAGGTGCCAGTATAGGTTAGGTAGGTGACTGCAGTATAGGTTAGGTAGGTAAGTGATTGCAGTATAGCTTAGATAAGTAGGTGCCTGCTGTATAGGTTAGGTAGGTAGGTGCTGCAGTATAGATTAGGTAGGTAGGTAGGTAGGTGCTGCAGTATAGATTAGGTAGGTAGGTAGGTAGGTGCTGCAGTATAGATTAGGTAGGTAGGTGCTGCAGTATAGTTTAGGTAGGTAGGTGCTGCAGTATAGATTAGGTAGGTAGGTAGGTGCTGCAGCATAGATTAGGTAGGTAGGTTCTGCAGTATAGGGTAGGTAGGTACGTGCTGCAGTATAGGTTAGGTAGGTGCTGCAGTATAGATTAAGTAGGTAGGTAGGTGCTGCAGTATAGATTAGGTAGGTAGGTAGGTGCTGCAGTATAGATTAGGTAGGTAGGTGCCTGCAGTATAGATTAGGTAGGTAGGTAGGTGCTTCAGTATAGATTAGATAGGTAGGTGCCTGCAGTATAGGTTAGGTAGGTAGGTAGGTGTTGCAGTATAGATTAGATAGGTAGGTGCCTGCAGTATAGATTAGGTAGGTAGGTGCTGCAGTATACATTAGGTAGGTAGGTGCTGCAGTATAGGTTAGGTAGGAAGGTGCTGCAGTATAGGTTAGGTAGGTAGGTAGGTGCTGCAGTATAGGGTAGGTAGGTAGGTAGGTGCTGCAGTATAGGGTAGATAGGTAGGTGCTGCAGTATAGATTAGGTAGGTAGGTGCTGCAGTATAGATTAGGTAGGTAGGTGCTGCAGTATAGATTAGGTAGGTAGGTAGGTGCCTGCAGTATAGATTAGGTAGGTAGGTAGGTAGGTAGGTAGGTGCTGCAGTATAGATTAGGTAGGTAGGTAGGTGCTGCAGTATAGGTTAGGTAGGTAGGTGCCTGCAGTATATATTAGGTAGGTAGGTAGGTGCTGCAGTATAGATTAGGTAGGTAGGTGCTGCAGTATAGATTAGGTAGTAGGTAGGTGCTGCACTATAGATTAGGTAGGTAGGTGCTGTAGTATAGATTAGGTAGGTAGGTAGGTGCTGTAGTATAGGTTAGGTAGGTAGGCAGGTGCTGCAGTATAGATTAGGTAGGTAGGTGCTGCACTATAGATTAGGTAGGTAGGTAGGCGCTGCAGTATAGGGTAGGTAGGTAGGTAGGTGCTGCAGTATAGGGTAGGTAGGTAGGTGCTGCAGTATAGATTAGGTAGGTAGGTGCTGCGGTATAGATTAGGTAGGTGCTGCAGTATAGATTAGGTAGGTAGGTAGGTGCCTGCAGTATAGATTAGGTACTGTAGGTAGGTAGGTAGGTAGGTGCTGCAGTATAGATTAGGTAGGTAGGTGCTGCAGTATAGGTTAGGTAGGTAGGTGCTGCAGTATAGGTTAGGTAGGTAGGTAGGTGCCTGCAGTATAGATTAGGTAGGTAGGTAGGTGCTGCAGTATAGATTAGGTAGGTAGGTGCTGCAGTATAGATTAGGTAGTAGGTAGGTGCTGCACTATAGATTAGTTAGGTAGGTGCTGTAGTATAGATTAGGTAGGTAGGTAGGTGCTGTAGCATAGGTTAGGTAGGTAGGCAGGTGCTGCAGTATAGATTAGGTAGGTAGTTGCTGCAGTATAGATTAGGTAGGTAGGTGCTGCAGTGTAGATTAGGTAGTAGGTAAGTGCTGCAGTATGGATTAGGTAGGTAGGTAGGTAGGTGCTGTAGTATAGATTAGGTAGGTAGGTGGGTGCTGCAGCGTGGTGGGAGCAGGCATAGTAATAACTCACCTTTCTTCAGCAGAATTGCCGATCTCACACTGCTTCAATGTACTTCCTTTCCCGGCATCTGTCTCAGTAACAGCGCCCCCTGTGTTGACATGCAGAACATCATCACAGGGGGCGCTGTTACTGAGACAGATGCCGGGAAAGGAAGTACATTGAAGCAGCGTGGGATCGGCTGAACGAAGGTGAGTTATTATTATACCCGCTCCCACCACGTCTGCGCCCAGCTCCTGCCGCAACAATCCAGCGCCCCGGGCGATTGCACGTATCGCACGCCCATAGAAACAGGGCTGTCCAGGGGGTCCGTACGCAGTGCGTCCTTATAGTTTTTGAGAAAATTGATTTTAAACTTTTATAGGAAGAAAGTATACATTTAAATGCGGTAAATGACAGATAATGTAGCAGACCTAACGATAGTGTAAATTTACATGTATCAAAAGAAAGAGCAATGAATGTCATGACGGGGTTTCCAGGGGCAGGGCAGTTTCTAGGCTAAATTTCACCCAGGGTGAGGGTGTAAAAATCGCTCCCCCCCCCCACCGTGGAGCCAGGTATAGGTGCCCACAGTATAGGTTAGCTACGTAGGTGCCACCAGTATGTGTTAATTAGCTAGGTGCCTGCAGTATAGGTTAGATAGGTAGATGCCCCCAGTATAGGTTAGATAGGTAGGTGACTGCTGCATAGGTTAGGTAGGTAAGTGACTGCAGTATAGGTAAGATAGGTAGGTGACTGCAGTGTAAGTTAGATAGGTAGGTGACTGCAGTATGGTTTAGGTAGGTAAGTGACTGCAGTATAGGTTAGATAGGTAGGTGACTGCAGTATAGGTTAGGTAAGTAAGTAACTGCTGTACAGGTTAGATAGGTAGGTGACTGCAGTACAGCTTAGATAGGTAGGTGCCAGTATAGGTTAGGTAGGTGACTGCAGTATAGGTAAGGTAGGTAAGTGATTGCAGTATAGCTTAGATAAGTAGGTGCCTGCTGTATAGGTTAGGTAGGTAGGTGCTGCAGTATAGATTAGGTAGGTAGGTAGGTAGGTGCTGCAGTATAGATTAGGTAGGTAGGTGCTGCAGTATAGATTAGGTAGGTAGGTGCTGCAGTATAGGTTAGGTAGGTAGGTAGGTGCTGCAGTCAGACGCGTATTTATAGGAGTGCATATAGGGAACCTTCTATAGGCGCCCCCTTGTGGGGGGGGGGGCGCATCCCCAACAAGCAATTAATCACCCCTGTATTAGCTGGCTCACCGCCAGCGCTATTGTATAGGTCCGCCGCCCGCAGGAGGAGAGGCCGAGGGATTCTGTGACATTTACTGCTGTGACGGTGACCTGCCGTGCAGTGCCCCCCACGTGTCACCTAACCGCCTGGTGCCAGCTACATCCACGCACTATTTCCTGCTAGTGAGTCTCCCTTCCCACCTCCATTACATATGCAGCCAATCAGGAGGGGGATCGGATTCGAGGATACAAGGCAGCGAGAAGGCGTCAGCGTTGCTATGGCGACCAGAAACACTGCGGGACGGAGGTCCCCGCAGCGTCTCTGGTCGCCAAAGCAACTGCGGCGCTGCTCGCTGCCTTGTATCCTCGTTCCCGCTCCTGATTGGCCGCATATGTAATGGAGGTGGGAGGGGAGACTCACTAGCAGGAAATAGTGCGTGGATGTAGCTGGCACCAGGCGGTTAGGTGACACGTGGGGGGCACTGCACGGCAGGTCACCGTCACAGCAGTAAATGTCACAGAATCCCTCGGCCTCTCCTCTCCTCCTGCGGGCGGCGGACCTATACAATAGCGCTGGCGGTGAGTGTGCATATTGTGTCTGTGAGGCATTGGGCAGATCACACCTGGCTGGTGGCAGAAGTGAAATGTAAAATATTATAAGCTAATAACGATTGATTGATTGATTGATTGATTGACCACTGTCCACTAACCAAATTGGATACCAGAGCCAAAAGACTCTGGTTAAATAGGCATATGATGTGGTTAGGGTAGGGTGGTATAAGCAAATACCACTTTCTTTTCCTGTCCCTCACTTGCTGTTCTCCTGCAATAATCAATGTTCTTTTGGGCAACTCACAGGACCCGGACATACTGTGAATGCATAGTATGTCGTTCTCCCCTGTGCATGAATGATGTCATTATACAGGAGCATGCGCACTCCTGTCCTGCGTGTACTCTCACTGCAGTGGAGCGCAGGTAGCGAGCGTACTCCTGTACAGTGACATCATTCGGCGCGGGCACAGGGGAGGAGGACATAATGTGCATACACAGCACAGTATGTCCAGGTTCTAGGTTATGTGGGTCGGCCAAAAGAACATCGACTATTGCGGGAGAACAGTGCGCGCTTTGCTTATTTGTCATCACGTACTTAAGTGTCGTCATCTTCCAAAAAATGACTGCGAATCCGCATATAGTGTTGCTCCATAGTATTTTCAACATCTGGGGGGGGGGGGGGCGCAATTTCAGTGCTTGCCATAGGCGCTGTTATCCCTAGATACGCCTCTGCGCAGTATAGATTAGGTAGGTAGGTAGGTGCTGCAGTATAGATTAGATAGGTAGGTTCTGCAGTATAGTGTAGGTAGGTAGGTGCTGCAGTATAGGTTAGGTAGGTGCTGCAGTATAGATTAGGTAGGTAGGTAGGTGCTGCAGTATAGATTAAGTAGGTAGGTAGGTGCTGCAGTATAGATTAGGTAGGTGCTGCAGTATAGATTAGGTAGGTGCCTGCAGTATAGATTAGGTAGGTAGGTGCTTCAGTATAGATTAGATAGGTAGGTGCCTGCAGTATAGGTTAGGTAGGTAGGTAGGTGTTGCAGTATAGATTAGATAGGTAGGTGCTGCAGTATAGGTTAGGTAGGTAGGTGCTGCACTATAGATTAGGTAGGTAGGTAGGTAGGTAGGTAGGTGCTGCAGTATAGGGTAGGTAGGTAGGTGCTGCACTATAGGGTAGGTAGGTAGGTGCTGCAGTATAGATTAGGTAGGTAGGTGCTGCAGTATAGTTTAGGTAGGTAGGTGCTGCAGTATAGATTAGGTAGGTAGGTGCCTGCAGTATAGATTAGGTAGGTAGGTAGGTGCCTGCAGTATAGATTAGGTAGGTAGGTAGGTGCTGCAGTATAGTTTAGGTAGGTAGGTGCTGCAGTATAGATTAGGTAGGTAGGTGCCTGCAGTATAGATTAGGTAGGTAGGCTGGTGCCTGCAGTATAGATTAGGTAGGTAGGTAGGTGCTGCAGTATAGATTAGGTAGGTAGGTAGGTGCTGCAGTATAGATTAGGTAGGTAGGTAGGTAGGTGTTGCAGTATAGGTTAGGTAGGTAGGTAGGTGCTGCAGTATAGATTAGGTAGGTAGGTAGGTGCTGCAGTATAGATTAGGTAGGTAGGTAGGTGCTGCAGTATAGATTAGGTAGGTAGGTGCTGCAGTATAGATTAGGTAGTAGGTAGGTGCTGCACTATAGATTAGGTAGGTAGGTAGGTGCTGTAGTATAGATTAGGTGGGTAGGTAGGTGCTGTAGTATAGGTTAGGTAGGTAGGCAGGTGCTGCAGTATAGATAAGTTAGGTAGGTGCCGCAGTGTAGATTAGGTAGTAGGTAGGTGCTGCAGTATAGATTAGGTAGGTAGGTGCTGTAGTATAGATTAGGTAGGTAGGTGGGTGCTGCAGCGTGGTGGGAGCAGGCATAGTAATAACTCACCTTTCTTCAGCAGAATAGCCAATCTCACGCTGCTTCAATGTACTTCCTTTCCCGACATCTGTCTCAGTAACAGCGCCCCCTGTGTTGACATGCGGAACATCATCACAGGGGGCGCTGTTACTGAGACAGATGCCGGGAAAGGAAGTACATTGAAGCAGCGTGGGATCGGCTGAACGAAGGTGAGTTATTATTATACGCGCTTCCACCACCTCTGCGCCCAGCTCCTGCCGCAACAATCCGGCGCCCCGGGCGATTGCGCGTATCGCACGCCCATAGAAACGGGGCTGTCCAGGGGGTCCGTACGCAGTGCGTACAGACCCCCTGAAAACCCCTCCGGAGCTGCAACGCTTTGGCCAGGGATCGCTATACAGCCGCAATAAGGTTATACAGTATAAAGATCCCTGGCAACTTTTCTTATTTTTTCCAACTTCTTCTTATGTTCAGAATGTAGGAAAAACATTTTTTTACATTACATGGGCTCCCCCCTCCCAAGACTCTTTAACCCCTTTTCCCCCATGCAGGCTTGGATAGCCAGAATGAGTTGGGCTTTGCAGCCAGCCCGCATGGTCCATGGTATGGGGGGGCTCCGGGGGGAGGGGCTGCCAAACCTCCCCCCCCAAGCCCTTTTCCAATTCATGAGTGACGTCACACACATGCGCAGAGAGTGCCCGGCAACGGGAGCGCGATCTAGGACGCGCTCCGCCGGGCCAGCGCAGACGTACTACTCCGGGTCATTGCGACCCGGAAGTAGTAAGAGCCACAGATAAATGACAGCTTGGGCAGCCGAACAGTTCGGCTGCAGTTCGGCTAACACAGCCGAACTGTTCGCCCAACTCTAGCTGCAGTTCGGCTAACACAGCCGAACTGTTCGCCCAACTCTAGCAGCAGCACGCCATATCACCATATGCTTTTGATATCATATCACAGAAAAATAGGAAAAGACACCTGTTGTGGGACCTTGCCACCGTGCTTGACCGGTCTCAAATTGGTTTGAGGAACGTTTAAACTGCTTCCATGACAAGCTCAGTCCCCTGACCTCAATCCTATTGAGCCATTGTTTGACGATGTCGAAAGATCACTTCAAAGCTTGGAAACGTCACCATTCCATCTGACCCAACTTAGATCTGCCATTATGTCGGCAGTTGCCAATGTTCCTAAGCAACGTTAACATCATTTTGCTGAGTCCATGCCAAGAAGAATATCAGCTGTGATCAGAGCTAAAGGTGGCAACTTGTTATTGGAGGGTGTCTCTAATTTTTTGGTCACTCAGTTGTATGAACATGCCTATGAAAGAAGCAGTGATTGACAGAGACATTTGGCATGCAGAAGTACATATGGTCACAAAAAGTTGAAGTTGACTGAACGAATGAGGAGAAGATTTGAACCCTGGTCATCTGTGTCAGAAGCAGAGCCCTTAACTATTATACTATCGAGCCACATCACCCACCTAAACAAACACCCAAACAACCGACCACCCAAAAACCCAAACGCCTGAACACCCAAAAAATACACCCCAACACCCAAATTCCCAAACACCAAAACAAACACCCACCCAAACACCTCATCACATATGCAGCACTGTCTCATATGACCTGGAATCACTGCCAGCAGAGATTCTCTTATGACAATGCTTTCAGGCTGTAACAGGTTAATCATGAGCCAGTAAATAAAATGTCATCCAGGACAATATTTGCAGTGCCAGGGGACAAGGTTGTTGGTGATCAGCGCTCGCTAATAAGGATAATATGGTTCAATTGCTGGGAACAGATGAGTCTCTTAACCACTCACCACGTCTGTTTCCTGAGCGGGATTGCACGGATAAAGATGAGGAAATTGTCAATGGGCCGGGTATGTATCATAAACAAATGCTTAAACCTCTTGTAATGAATTGCGCATTGAGCAAGGCCACAGAGGGACGTGACAATGCTGCCTCGCTGCACAAGTTCCTGGCACTGCTTACACAACACACTTCTGGAACAAAAACCATGGCCTTTGTCATCAATAACTAGGTTAACCCCATGACACAAAACCCTCCACCGCTCATTCACCTAAACCAGTCTCTAAGGCCTAGTTCACACTACAAATCGCAAGTGCTAAACGTTTTTGTGAGTGATTTTTTTTTGTGCGATTTGCGCTTTTTGCAAGCGATTTTTGTTTTGCAATTTATGATTTTCTCTGTGCAGACAAACAGGAAGTGCAATCTTTGACCTGGAACTGAATGTCTTTTAAAGAGGATCTGTACTAAGAAAAAACATCCCTGGGGGGTATTCACCTCGGGAGGGGGAAGCCTCTGGATCCTATCGAGGCTTCCCCCGTCCTCCTCTGTCCCGCGGCGGCAGCAATAAAGCTCCCCGAAAAGTGGGGATGTAAATATTTACCTTCCCAGCTCCAGCGCAGAAGTGGCTCTCGGCTCGGAAATAGGCAGAAATAACCGATCCCAGTCGGGTCCGCTGTACTGCGCATACGCGTTTGCGATTGGGAAGAAAGTTCATTGCTTATGTGAGAACACTCACATTGGATTTCCTTGCACAAGCTCTTTTACAGTGCTTTTAAAAACTCTACCGATTTTTCAAAACGGTCAGTGTGAACAAGCCCTAAAAGCCCTCTTCCACTAGCCGTTTTGACGATTGCAAAAGCTTTGTGTGCTGCCTATTTTCCAATAGGCATGGTCGGAAAATTACACAGAATTATTAATTCCGTGATTCCGGTCGGAATTAATCATTCCGATTTTGTTAGTCGGAACGGAATTTCTATATTTCTCAAACGGAATTCCGCGGAAATTTATAATTTTGACGGAATTTTCCGGAATCACATCTCCTCCTCCTCCTCCTCCATCCATCCATCCATCCATCCAGTTGGGAATTGCAGATTTTCAAAACAGCTTATATACCATAGCTGGGATTTGAACCCAGGATGCAGTGTGTAGTAGGTATCTGTCTTAACCTCTAGACCATGAACCACACTACATGGTAAAGCTGTCCTAGCATAAACCATACTACCATTATGATCAATGCAATAGAAAAAGTAGCATGATTAAGGATTGGTACTTTTTGAAAAGCATGCTTATATACCATAGCTGGGATTTGAACCCAGTATGCAGTGTCTAGTAGCTAGTAGGTATCTGTCTTAACCTCTAGACCATGACCCACACTACATGGTAAAGCTATCCTAGCAAAAAACCATACTACCATTATGATCAATGCAATAGAAAAAGTAGCATGATTAAGGATTGGTACTTTTTGAAAAGCATGCTTATATACCATAGCTGGGATTTGAACCCAGTATGCAGTGTCTAGTAGCTAGTAGGTATCTGTCTTAACCTCTAGACCATGAACCACACTACATGGTAAAGCTATCCTAGCATAAACCATACTACCATTATGATCAATGCAATAGAAAAAGTAGCATGATTAAGGATTGGTACTTTTTGAAAAGCATGCTTATATACCATAGCTGGGATTTGAACCCAGTATGCAGTGTCTAGTAACTAGTAGGTATCTGTCTTAACCTCTAGACCATGAACCACACTACATGGTAAAGCTGTCCTAGCATAAACCATACTACCATTATGATCAATTCAATAGAAAAAGTAGCATGATTAAGGATTGGTACTTTTTGAAAAGCATGCTTATATACCATAGCTGGGATTTGAACCCAGGATGCAGTGTGTAGTAGGTATCTGTCTTAACCTCTAGACCATGAACCACACTACATGGTAAAGCTGTCCTAGCATAAACCATACTACCATTATGATCAATGCAATAGAAAAAATAGCATGATTAAGGATTGGTACTTTTTGAAAAGCATGCTTATATACCATAGCTGGGATTTGAACCCAGTATGCAGTGTCTAGTAGCTAGTAGGTATCTGTCTTAACCTCTAGACCATGAACCACACTACATGGTAAAGCTGTCCTAGCATAAACCATACTACCATTATGATCAATGCAATAGAAAAAGTAGCATGATTAAGGATTGGTACTTTTTGAAAAGCATGCTTATATACCATAGCTGGGATTTGAATCCAGTATGCAGTGTCTAGTAGCTAGTAGGTATCTGTCTTAACCTCTAGACCATGAACCACACTACATGGTAAAGCTATCCTAGCATAAACCTTACTACCATTATGATCAATGCAATAGAAAAAGTAGCATGATTAAGGATTGGTACTTTTTGAAAAGCATGCTTATATACCATAGCTGGGATTTGAACCCAGTATGCAGTGTCTAGTAGCTAGTAGGTATCTGTCTTAACCTCTAGACCATGAACCACACCACATGGTAAAGCTGTCCTAGCATAAACCATACTACCATTATGATCAATTCAATAGAAAAAGTAGCATGATTTAGGATTGGTACTTTTTGAAAAGCATGCTTATATACCATAGCTGGGATTTGAACCCAGGATGCAGTGTGTAGTAGGTATCTGTCTTAACCTCTAGACCATGAAACACACTACATGGTAAAGCTATCCTAGCATAAACCATACTACCATTATGATCAATGCAATAGAAAAAGTAGCATGATTAAGGATTGGTACTTTTTGAAAAGCATGCTTATATACCATAGATGGGATTTGAACCCAGTATGCAGTGTCTAGTAGCTAGTAGGTATCTGGCTTAACCTCTAGACCATGAACCACACTACATGGTAAAGCTATCCTAGCATAAACCATACTACCACGGAATTACGTGTATTTCGGAATTCCGCGGAACGGATCAGGAATTTCCTCGGAATGAAACGGTAACGGAATTTCGGTAGTGGCGGTATGCGGAATTACCACGGAATCGGAAATTGGCTATTCCGACCATGCCTGTTTTCCAACAGCGCTTTTTGTTTTTTGCCCAAATGCAAATGGCTGCCTGCACGATTTTCGGCATGATCACATTACATTCCCAACGGCTGCACCATGCAATCACAGCAAGTGGAAAAAGCAGCTTGCGCAATCACAAATGCAGCACAATTGCACTTGTGATCACACTTACTAGTGGAAAAGGGCCCTTAAAATGAACGTAAACCGACTAAAATTATTACATATAAACACATAATGTACCCGCAAATTAATACTTCCTACGTATCTTGCTGACAGTTCTCAGAAGCTCACCATGTTCTTCAAACGATTCCTTTCAGTTCTGACAAGATTTTGGCTGATTTTGTCAATTGCTTATAGTATCAGTTGGCGCGCTCCTCACCCTTATCATAAAACCTATTGTATAGACTGTAGGTTTGCTGCATAGGTCAAAAAATGTCACATGAACATCAACAACTAATATATTTTACATACAACATCTTGCGCTGCCTCACAGTCCACTAGAAAAAGTCTAGTGGACTGTGAGGCAGCGCAAGGTTTTGTATGTAAAATATATCATTTGCTGTCAGTTATAACTGACAGGACAACTGATATGCAAGCTAATGTCCATGTTTCCCTATTGCTCAAGTAGACAATATTACAGTTTAACAGTGTGCTGACCCAGAAGCTGTTACAAGGTCATCAACATTTTTAAAATGGAAAACAGAGAATTCCATTGATCAAAGTGGACAAACAGGAAGTGGGAGAGGAGAAAGAGATTGATGAGTAGACTACACAGGAGGTAAGTATGACCTGTGTACGTTTATTTTGACTTCTAATTTCCAGTTTAGGGTTGCTTTAAACCTCGTCTGATCTAATCTCTAAGGCTCAGTTCCCACTTGAACGGATGCAAAATGGACATATAAGCACATCCGCTTATTTTGCGTCCACTTTGGTCAGTCCATTCCACGTTCACACAGCCAAAGTGATTGCCGCTCACCTGTCCTGCCGCAGCTCGGTTCCCCGCTGTACCCAGCTTGGAGACCGGCACAAGCATGGGGTTCTCCATAGTCTTCAATAGATCAATTATCCCCAGCAACAGGGAGAATTTTCATTGGTCCACCTAGCAATCACAATTCAATGCTAACAATCACAACAGGGGCGTAACAATAGGGGATGCAGCTGCTGCACCCACCTGGGGGATCGCCCGTGGGGGAGCGTCAGGAGGCGTGGCCAGGGAGAGAGAGAGCTGCCCAATGGCAGCTCAGGAAACCCTGTAGGGGCGTTTTGAATAGGGAATCACTCTCCCCTGTGTTTACCTCTGAGTTAGCAACAAATCTTGTTGCTAAACTTAGAGGGCTATAGTGCGGTGGTGGGGGGCAGAGAGCGGTGGTTGGGGGACACAGAGCCATGTCATTAGGCAGAGGACATGCCTCTGTGTCCCATCTGCACCCCGAAGATCCACCTCGGGTCCTCTTTAAGGCATGTGCATTTCTGCATTTTTCTCTGCACTCGTGTTTTTGGAGGTGCATTTTATATGCGTTTGCAATTTTTCTTGCGTTTATCATGCATTTGCATTTCTAATAATCTCCCTTTTAAACAAGAGGAGAAATACAGCATCAAATGTATTTTTTACAAAAGTGCATGAATGTTTGTTTTACCATAGGAAGGCATTGCATGCGAATCACAAGGGATTGGCATACAGTATGTGGGAAGACGGAACTTGCACACCAATGCTATTCTTGTGCAGCCCATAGACTTACATTTTATGTGATTTTGCATAATTCCCATAGAATATGCTGGACCTGCGGAGGGTGACCATGGCTATGGAGGCATATTTATCTCCTTTTAAGCAATGCCAGTTGCCTGGCAATCCTGCTGATCCTCTGCTTCTAACACTTTTAGCTATATACCCTGAACAAGCATGCAGCATATCAGATGTTTATGACATTATTGTCTGATCTGACAAGATTAGCTGCATGCTTGTTTCTGGTAATATTCAGACACTTCTGCAGCCAAATAGATCAGCAGGGCTGCCAGACAACTGGTAATGTTTAAAAGGAAATAAATATGGCAGTCTCCATATCCCTCTCTTTACAGTTGTCCTTTAAAGAGACACTGAAGTGTCTTAACCACTTAACATCTCAGTCGTTTTCAGCTTATGCATCCGAGCAATGTTCACCTCCCATTCATTAGCCTATAACTTTATCACTACTTATCACAATGAACTGATCTATATCTTGTTTTTTCCGCCACCAATTAGGCTTTCTTTGGGGGGTACATTTTGCTAAGAGCCACTTTACTGTACATGCATTTTAACAGGAAGAATAAGAAAAAAAATGAAAAAATTCATTATTTGTCAGTTTTCGGCCATTATAGTTTTAAAAGAATACATGCCTCCATAATTAAAACCCACGTATTGTTATTGCCCATTTGTCACGGTTATTTCACCATTTAAATTATGTCCCTATCACAATGTATCGCGACAATATTTTATTTGGAAATAAAAGAGCATTTTTTCCGTTTTGCATACATCACTATTTACAAGCTTATAAAAAAAAATAGAGAGAAATATTTCATCTTTACATAGATATTTAAAAAGTTTAGACCCTTAGGTAAATATTTATGTGTTTTTTTTTTTTTTTTATAGTAATGTTTTGTTTTGTTTTTTTATTAAACATTTTATGTGGGCATTTTTGGGAGGGTGGGATATAAAAGTGTTTTATTTGGGGAAATATTGGTGTATTGTAATGTTTTGGGGCATTTACTTGTAGTTTTACTTTTTGGCCACAAGATGGCAATCTCGATTTTTTTTACATGACGTCACTCTAAGCGTACAATGTACGCTTAGAGGGACACAGCTTCAGAAAGAGCGAAGCTTCCGAGAGAAGCTGTTGCTTTTTCAGCGGGGGAGAGGAATCAATGATCGGGCTCCATAGCCCGATACATTGATTCCGTGGCTACCGACTCCGCGGCCGGGAGTGCGCGTGCACGTGCGCGATCGGCCGCGGGAGCGCGCCTGTCTTCCTTGACGTTTTTATACGTCAAGGAGGACAAAGTGGTTAAAAATCCTTTTTTTAATCACAAAATATTGTTTAACATATTAGCCCTAACTAAACCGCCGCATCCCCGCCACTGTACACTAACTCCCCCCTCCCTCTCCCCTGCAAAATCCATGACTTTCTTGGTCGTGGATTTTGCTGCCCTGTGCGCTTCCGTGTGAGGCAGAGCTATGAGCTGCAGCCCTACCTCTACATGCGTCTGTCAGTGGCGGATCTCCGCCTCTCCCCCGCCCCTCTCAGTGAAGGAAGACAGGAAGACTGAGAGGGGCGGGGGAGAGGTGGCGATCCAGGCTGACGGACGCGCTGAGAGGCAGAGCTGCGGCTCATAGCTCTGCCTCTCACGGAAGCGCTGCCCGGATTGTCCCCTGGCGAGTTAGAGGGGATTTAGATGGTGTACAGCGGCGGGAATGCAGCAGTATAGTTAGGGCTAATATGTTAAACAATATTTTGTGATAAAAAAAAGGATTTTTAAGAGAATTCAGATTCTCTTTAACCAATAGTTCCATACAACCTTACAAAGTGAGAGGAAGTTGGCAGCACGGTGGCGTAGTGGTTAGCGCTCTTGCCTTGCAGCGCTGGGTCCCCGGTTTGAATCCCAGCCAGGTCAACATCTGCAAGGAGTTTGTATGTTCTCCCCGTGTCTGCATGGGTTTCCTCTGGGCACTCCAGTTTCCTCCCACATCCCAAAAACATACAGATAAGATAATTGGCTTCCCCCTAAAAAAAAAAAATTTGGCCCTAGACTATGATACATACATTACACAATATAGACATATGACTATGGTAGGGATTAGAATGTGAGCTCCTCTGAGGGACAGTTAGTGAAGATGTCGGCGCTATATGTGATGCTGATGCTAGACGGAAGATGTTGGCGCTATATAAATAATAATAATAAAATAAGGACAAGAATAGCAGGATTCGGGTATGCAAAGCTTATACAGACCACTATATCCGAACCTGCAGCATTTCCCCTGCATGTGAGCTGGAAAAGGAAATGCTGCCTATTCAGGAACCAGCATTCTGTGTGAATCATGTCGATGCCATGCTGCAGATTTCTGTAGCACGCATCCAAATCTGTATAGCAATGCAGTGCATGGCACAGATATAGCGATTCGGCTGCACCTTCACAGCAGCACGGGTGCCGTGTCTGATTCGTAAATGGACGTGGCACCAGGGGAAATAGGGCCTAGGGGCCTTTTTGCCCTTTTTTTCAGCGCAGGCGATTTTCAAAATTGCCCACAAAAGGCTTGTGCAATTAATCTTTATGAGAAGGTTCATATCAGCGCGTTGTGTCCGCTTTGTGGTCCGCAAAGCAGTGTTTGTACCTTTTTGGGGGCGTTTTTTGCTATAATAGAAGGTATAGGAAGAGTGCTAAACGCTCACAAAACTGCGATTGCATTCGCATTTTTTAGAATAAATACATTGGGCTTGATTCACAAAGCCGTGCACGGGTGTGCTAAACAGTTAGCACGTGAAGTGCTGTTCGCGGACTTCTGCGCGCGCAATTTGTGGCAAATTGCACGTGCAGAAGTCCACGATCGCGCGAATCACGGCACTTTGCGCGCGCAAAAGTCCGCGAACCGCACTTCACGTGCTAACTGTTTAGCACACCCGTGCTAAACAGTTTGCACGGCTTTGTAAATCAAGCCCATTGCATTTATTCTTTTCCCGGGTCAAAGAGTTCACTTCCTGACTTGAGTCAGGGAGTAAATGACAAAACCGTTCTGGAAAAGCGCTTATAAAAGCGATTTTACCAAATACGCAGCACGCAGGGGGGTGCCAGGAAGGGGAAAAACGCAGCACAAAATCGCACACCGGTTGCGTTTGCGATTTTAAATGTAACCGAGGCCTTAAAGAGGAACTGCTGTAAAGAACTGCACACCACAACCCCTGCAGAGCCCTCAGCCTCAGATGGTTGTGGTGTGTCTGCACTGGTGCGTCCCTCGGTCTGTGCATACTTACACCCTTCGATTAGGATATAGGATCACTGATAAAACATAATGTGGACAAGAAGGTGGCAACGAGATGAGTTAATGTGTGTTGTAAATAATCTTATCCTTTTAAAGGTAGCCACAGTGGCTAGTGTTCTCGCCTTGCAGTACTGGGTCCCTGGTATGTATGCCAGCCAGGACACTGTCTGCAAGGAGTTTGTATGTTCTCCCCGTGTGTCGACGGGTTTCCTCCCGGCACTTAGGTTTGCTCCCACATCCCAAAAACATACAGATAAGTTAATTGGCTTCCCCCTAAATTGTCCCTAAACCACAATACATACACTGCACGGTACATTCTGGTACATAGACATACGATTATAGTAGGGATTCGATTGTGAGCCCTTCTGAGGGACAGTCAGTGACAGATTAGACAACATACTGTACTACATAAGACAATATACTGTACTCTGTACAGCACTGCGGAAGATGTCAGCCCTATACCTGTATATATAATAAAAGTAGCCATCCACTGTTCATTTTTTGCCCAACTAGATATTAGGTTAGATAAAAACATTTCATTGTTTGTAAATAGGATTGGAGTGAAGTATTTACAATTATTATTTCAATGATTTTTGGTCAGTCAATTGTAATGTTGATTATAATTTCGAAAACGTTTCTAAAATATTTGCTATGAAAAGCATGTATATATTCTGAGGTAACACGTTTCTTTTTGGCAGTATTGTTCATTGTTCAGCTATCATAAGATGAAACACCTGTCCTTCCTCACTGAGCTTCTCTTGAGTGGAAAAGATGTTGGAGAAATGAGAACATCTCTAAGCTAAACTGACCAAATAAGTAGCTGTGGTGCCATCTACTGGTTATAAGTAGATACTGCTAAGAATTGATACATTCCTGCACATAAGCCTCCATTCATCATTGTCTTTGAGATAACTTTTTCCAGTTTGTTAAATTACCGAATTCGAAGTTTATCGATTTCTAGTTGTATTCATCAAGGTTTTTCTGCATTCTGTGTGAATTCGATAAAATATCGATAACAATTTGGTAACCATTCGGTAACGTGTCGATATTTCCATTTTACAGCGGTAATTTAACACAAGGCCATAAGACTCCCATGGAATTGTGGGTAAAAGGCAGTCCTTTGAACACTACGTAGCAACATTCTGAATAGGGCGTAACACCTGGACCAGGATTCCCGAAGTGGCTTGGGACAAACAATCCCACAATTTCGCCAGCTGCGGCTTGATAGGAGCCTTTTCTACAAAAAATATAGTGCAGCTAGCAAATTAGTTAACCCTGGCACTGCCTGTGTTCTCTTACAAGATGATTCAAGAGAAATGCCAATGTCCTGGTATAGCAAATAAATCTATTCTCTTGCAAATTGATATGGTTCTAGACCTTATTCTTGCCCTTCTGTGCCTTTGAATCACTCTCAGCTGATACATAACCACTTCAAATGGCTCCATCTTCTCTGTCAGCAATGATTTGACAGGAATAACGACAGAGCAGTGAAGGAGATAACTAATCCTAAATGTACCGCTAAACCACGCCCACTTTCATTTTCATGAATTGCACTTTCTTCCATTTTAACGCTCGCTAACAGCTGTAGATAAATTTGATGAATCCTGATATCAACTTAACAAATTCGGTATTTTACCGAACTGTCATTGAGCAATTCGATAAGTCTTGATGAATCAAGGCCATTATTGTCTTCACTCTTCACAAATCTGATTATATTTGTTATTATGTCTTTGCATAGCGCTGGCATTTTCCATAGTATACAGTCATGTTACCAAGGGTAGCCACACACATAGATTGCCAAATCAGATCAGAGAGGGAGCAGATGAAGTTTTGCAACAGATTCCCAGCAGATTCGATGAGAGTGATCAAATCAGCCAGGGATCAACAGGGAAAATTGATGTGTGTATGGCCTGTACTCAAAGCTCATGATCTAATCCCTACCATAGTCTAATTCTAATTAGGGGAGATCAGATAACTCATCAGTGGACTTTTGTGATATGAAAGATAACATACAAACCTGGGACTATAGCACAGCAAGGCCTGGGAGAACCTGTAACTGCTGTGGGGCCAGAGGGCTTTGGGGGCCAGCAATCAGCATGCCAGATCAATCCCAACAAAAGCATTTTTCTTCCCACTCACCCCTCCCACCGCGTGACATCACCTGTGTGATACTCCATCAGCCCTCTGCACCCCCAAATAACAGCAGAACAAGTTGCTAGCCTGCAAGCTAGCAATGTCTCGGCCCTGCCATGCCCCCCAAGGGATCTGATACGGATCCCTGCAGGGCAACATGTTTTCAGACAAAACAATTTCTTAAAAGCAACTAAAGCAGAATTTCACAGGTTTTCTCGCCTGGAGTGACAAAATGGCTAGACGCACCCCTGACTCTAAGGGCTTGTTCACACTAACAGCGTTTTTGATTTTTTTTAAAGGCGCTGCCGATTTTTAAAATCGCTTAAAAAGCGCTTGAATAATGTTGCTCTATGTGAGCGTTCTAACATGAGCGATGAGCTTTCTTTCCGAGCGCAAATGCAGTCCTGCAACATTGGCCGAGCGTTTGCGCTTCAATGCAAAGCAGAGGGAAATCGCAAAGTGCTTGAAAAGCACTTTGGAAAGCGATTTGGTGAGCACTTAAAAGAAAAAAAAAATTATTCAGTTCCAGGTCAGAGTTTACTTCCTGATTGTCATCAGGGGAAAAAAAAAAAAAATCGCCAAACAAAAGCGCTTAGAAAAGCACTCAGAAAAGCGCTCAGCGCTTGAGATTGATAATGTGAACAAGGCCTAAGTGACTGAAACTCTAAAGAGATCGGAGTCCACAAGGGGAAAAGCACAAAATACATGTTTTGTCTTGATTTATAGCAGTATTCGCATATTTCAAGTCATATCTCTGCCTCAGATTTGGCCACACTAACAGCAATGAAATGAGTCATTTTTCCACCAAGAGATGAATCTCCCCTCCATGACATATTGACGATAGTACCCCCAATAACCCATCCCCAGCCTTGCTGCAGACAAGCGCCTTGTATACAACGTCCACTTATTATCAATTGTCCTATCCCTTATGGCTGGTACATACCATGCAATTTTTCAGATCCTATTTTCGATCAAGAAATGTATTAGATCTGGGAAAATAAGCAGACCGATTGCCAGCAAGCAGTCCTAATCTCAAAATCGATGTTCTTTATTGGAAGCAGATGAGACATGCTGAAAAAGATGATTAAAATACTAGCTAAAGTTCCATGTGTATTCCTTTTGATCAATATCCAATTAGAAGACTGATCAGCATTTCAAAAAAATTGTACACAAGCTTTCTTCTATAGCCAATAGATGTCAGATCTGAATATTGATAGGTTTACTTTCTCAAATAGGATCTCTTTTGGCAGTTAGGGCAGGTTCACACTACAAGAGCTTTTTAAATGCTAGCGGTATTAAAAGCTCCTGCTAATGCAATGCTATGGGGGATATTTACAAAATCACATCCCTCCAGTGTGAACACTCACATACATAACATTAGCAAGAGGTTTTAAAATCACAAAGCGCTTAGAAAAGCTCTTGTAGTGTGAACCAGCCCTCAGACTTCTTAGCATCTGCCTTTCAGGAAATGCCTAATGGTGGCCATACATGGTACAATAAAAATGTTCGATTATCCCGTTTATTCGATCTAAATGATCGAATGAAAGTTGAAAATATTTTTTTTTTTCGATTAAGAAATTCAAACAATTATCCCGTTTTTTTTGTTTTTGAGAAAAATTAGATCAGACATGATCTATGGAAAAATCTTTATATTCGACCTAATGGAATAATCAAACTAAATTATCTAATCGAAAAAAATGAAAAATTGTACCATGTATGGCCACCCTAAGAAAACACTGAGAATCCCCAACAGAGATGGACTGGATTATTCCAAAACTCACCCGTTCTGTCAAATTTTAACTGTACTTTCTGCTGTATTAGTCCTTTAACCCTCCTGGCGGTCAATTGTTCTGCAGCTGCGGGAGGTTTTTTTAAGCCTAATTTTTTTTTTACTCATGTAGCTAGCCTAACGCTAGCTACATTATTCCCCCTTCCCACCCCATATATACGCTATAGCAGCATAGAGGGTGATAGCAGCGGCTGGGAACGCGGAAAATCAGCCGCGTTCCCAGCCTGTCGGCGGCTGTCGCCAAACGGAAGTAGCCGCCAGCGGGGACAGGACGATCGGAGCGGGGCTGCGAGGGCACCATCCAGCTTCGGGGTGCTGAGGGATGCCCCAGGTGAGTAAATGTCATTTTTTTTTTTTTGGACTTAAGTATTCCTTTAAGTCAGACTCAGGGTGGAAAAAAAATTGACTGGCCCAATTCTAGGCTGTGTACAATTTGCATGCAAGTCAGAAATAATTTGTATGTCACAGAAGACCATATTCATTAGCTAAAGTATGTTCTAAGAACAGACTTTAGTGCCTGCAAAGTTACTCAATTTTATTTCATTTTGACCTACTGTATTTTTAAGACCATAAGGCATTTCTTCCCCAAAAGTGTGGGGGCATCTTTTGGCCCAAATGCCATCTGTTCTAATTGTGCCCAGTGATGGGGCATGTTGCTAGCGTGGTGGCAGATGCAGGCCTGAAAGCTTCACTGCCAAGGAGCACTTCTATGCCACAATTTGTCCTCCTCTGCATGTCCTGAAAAGTCTTAGCTTCCCCATATCCATAGCTCCCAACTGTCCCTCTTTCGGAGTGACAGTCCCTCTTTGGGAGCACTGTCCCTCTTTCTTCATTTGTCCCTCTATGAAAATATATATTTCTCAACCAAAAAAATGTGTTTGACTCTAAACTTTCCCATCCTTTAAATTGATATTACTAATTTAACCTCCTTGGCGGTTAATTTTTTCCACCAAGGAGGTTGCATTGCACTTTTTGTAATTTTGTTTCATGTAGCTACCAGAGCGGTAGCTACATTAACCACTAGAGGGCGCATGCGTCTTTCTAGTCCGATCGCCGCCGGCAACAACAGCAAACAGGAGATTGCGTATAGAACGCAATCTCCTGTTTGGCTTCTCCTGTCACCATGGCTACGATCAGAATGACATCATGGACGTCAGATGCATTCGATCCAGCCCTTTGCGCTGCCCGGGAGTGATTGGTCCGGGCTGCGCAGGGTTCTGGCGGGGGGCCCCCTCTTCCGCCGCTGCGTGCAGCTGATCACCGTGTAGCCGCGCCGATCAAGCTGTACGCGCGGCTAGCAAAGTGCTAGCTGCGTGTAAAGCACTTAACAGAATACAAATCGCCCCACCAGCGGCTGAGATATCCTCAACGGCGGCTTACCTCGAGCTCAGCTCGGGGTTACCGCTAAGGAGGTTAAAAATGTTAATATGAAGGAAAATGAACCAGGATAGAAAGAACCAGTGTGGTTTGAATTATAAAACATTTTTCTTATGAAATCTTTATGGTATGCATGACTAGGGGTGTGGCTTAAGTGCCCCTTTTTCTCATCTCAAAAAGTTGGGAGGTATGCCATACCAAGTGGCTAAATAAGAATTACTGTGTTGAGCCCCATGCACAGGCAGCCCAAGGACTCTACTTTAGGCCCCAGCTTCCACACCAGAAGTAAACCACAATCTCCAGCTGGCTCTCTGGACACTGCCACACTTGTGCTGCACTTTGGCTGTTCTGGAACAGAGTACTCTGAGAAACCTCAGTGCACTGCCCTAGTCCTACATATGAGTGGCTTTCACACTTTACTAGGTTGATTAGTCTTGCCATACATCCAGGTAGTGTGTATTGAGTATGTACACATCGGTTACCTTGTTGAATTGCCTAGGCCCAGCAGAATACGTGATTAGCTACAACTTTGTGCTGAGTGATTTTGCCAGATCAGGATAACAGGACTTATCTGGAATGATCATTTGGGACAACTAATGGAAATTATCCTAACCAATCAGATTAATGGAACCAATACAATTTTCAGATTGATCCCAGTAATCTGATTGGATAGGTTAGGAGATTTTGTCCATTTGTGGTCCTAAACAATTTCTGATCATTCATGCAAAGAATGATTTGTAAACTGACATTCAGCAAATTATATTAGTGGACACCTTCGAGAGGAGACTAATGGAGCTATATGTAATCAGTAACTATATTCCTGACTGCAAAACTTACTAAAGCAAGATTAAAATGGAGGCTGCTATATTTCCTTCTATACAACACCAGTTGCCTGCCAGCAGCAGTGTCTGAATTACAACAGAAACAAGCATGTGGCTAATCTTATCAGATCTGATAATGTCAAACACCTGATCTGCATGCTTGTTCAGGGTCTATGGCGAAATGTATTAGCAGGGGTCTCAAACTCAATTTACCTGGGGGCCACAGGAGGCAAAGTCAGGATGAGGCTGGGCCGCATAAGGAATTTCACAATCGGTGCATTGCCGCCTCTGTCCACCCGCTCACTCTACCTTCACAGAGAGGGGCGGGGAGAAGCAGCGATCCGTGCACGATTGACGTCAGGAGAGGCAGAGCTGAAGCTGAAAGCTCTGCCCCTCCCAGGAAATGCTGGCGGATTGCCCCCCGGGCGATTTGGGGGCTCTGCAGCCCTCGTTTAGCAGCAGGGATGCAGCGGATTACTTGGGAGCACTGAAGCAAACTATAAGGAAGCTTTTGCCGGCTAGGGCCACAAAATATTGTATCGAGGGCCGCAAATGGCCCGTGGGCCGCGAGTTTGAGACCCCTGTATTAGAGGCAGAGGATCAGCATGACTGTCAGGTAACTAGTATTGCTTAAAAGGAAATATGGCAGCCTCCATATAACTCCCTTCACTTGTCCTTTAAAGAAAACCTGAACTGAAAATTAAAAGTCAAAATAACCATACGCAGCTCATACTTCCCTCCCGTGTAGTCTACTCAATCTTTCTCCTTATCCATTGTGATCAAGGGAATTCTGTCCTCCATTTTGAAAATGTCCATTACCCCATAACAGCTTCCTGGTCAGCACACTTAAACTGTAATATAGCCCATTTGAGCCATAGGGAAACATGGACATTACCTGGCACATCAGTTGTCCTCAGCTATAACTAACAGCAACTGTTATATTTCAGTTCTGACAAAATATTGTCAGAACTGTAAGGGATCATTGTCAGAAGAAAATGGTGAGCTTTTGAAAGGAACTAATGGAAAGGTATCTATGTAATGTTTATTTGAAGTAACCTCATGTGTTTATTTTAGATAATTTTACTCAGTTCAGGTTCCCTTTAAAGCAGTATGGTCACCATAAAATTCAAATTTCAACAGCAACTGGTCTGAGTGTATAAAGTGATAAAGATGCTAATCCTGCATTCAAAATTTTCTGCTGTTATGTTTGGAGTTATCACATACTTTAGGAGCACTGGCCCTAGTGCCAAAAAGTTGAATGCTGGAAGTTCTTTTTATCTATAATATATTCCACCTCTTCCATTTATTTCCCTGCCTAGCTGATCACTGGTGTTTACAAGCAAGGCTGAGGTGACTCAGTGATTGGATGTGTAAAAAAAAATACTCTGGGAGGAGGGCAGCTAATAAAAACACAATGAGCAAGAGAAGGGGGGGGGAAACAAGAGTCAGGGAGGATATGATGTCAGCATTAAGCTTGGCAAGATGGCCACTGCCTAGAGTAGGACTCTGCTTTTCCTTTATAAAATTCACAGGAATCGTTACGTGGATAGCACAATATAGCTGTTATGTAAGTAGAAGTAGTATTTATCTACTTAGATATGCGTTTTTATTTCTAGGTTAGCATGGGTGTTGCTTGTTCTTTAAGCAAGATGTGTTCTTCCACACTAGTCAGGAAATGCTACGTATTGGGGTTGTTTGAAATTCAGATTCCACTATTTTAAGAGTAAAGACAGCTAGGATAACTAGAACAGCAATGTGGAGTTGGGAGACCAGTTTAATTGTAGGATTATGCCAGACAACTAAAAAGTTTAGATGTTATGGCCAGAAAATGAAGCCTGGAAAGTTCCATATGACAGGCCAATGTGCAAAGTGGTCGGCTACTGCAGTTATTATGCAAAGAAACTGTTTAACTTGCTTATTTGGACTGACCGGCCAAAATGCCAAGACCTTGTTGGCAAGTACTGAAGAAAGGCAAGCAGCATAGGTTTCAGCAGCAGCATCTGAATATTCGATGAGCTGCCCTGTATATTTCCTCCCTGGAGATGGATGCGAGAAGACAGCCAGGGGAAGGAGCTGGGGAATGCAGATGCCACCACTGAACTTTAGGCCAGGGTCACACTTCGAACACATTGGAAAACTCATGATATTCTATGGCAAAAACTTGCGATTCTGCTAAGTGTGACCCTGGCCTTATGGTTTGCACTACTACTGCCATGTTCAATGAAAGCACTTCAGGACTAGGCCAGCCAGCTCTTGTCAGGTCATGTTCTGGCCAGCCAAAGTCTGAAAGTAGCAAGTCTGTCTTGTATTGGCTGCATCGACCACTTCACATATTGGCTGGCCAGATCCTGAATTAGCCAATGTCAGGATCTGGCTGTAACAAAAGTAGCACATATTACAGGTTTCTATAGTACTCCTTTTTCATCCGTTTTCAGGAACCCACCAAGCTAACTTTACAATCGAATCTTACACGGAAAGTCTTAAACCAAAAGGTATTTTATTGGCTACAATATTTTCAGTGCTTCCAAAAGATGGTAAGGGGAAGCGTGGGCATCAAATTTAATCTTCCTCTTCATCGTCTCCACCTCCAGCGCCACCCTGTCCCTTCTTGGCATTCTTTCTCTTGACGCGGCCAGGACGTCCGCCACCATATGGAGAGCGCAGGGAGAAGTCAATGTGCTTCTGGGAATCCAGGCGCACAATGAATGATGGGATGTTCACCACTTGCTTGCGGACACTGGAAAAGAAATTATGTTAGCGCTTCTACAAAAAACAGTGAACAACAAACAAACATTCCCCATTTGCTGTGCAGCAACTCAGCCAGGATCCAGAACCTGAAAGCACCTAGAGAGATCTACAGAGGCTGAAAGTGTGCAGGCTTTGCTCTGAAACATATGCAGCCATGTTTTGATGCATGGACTAAAAGTTTGTAGCATAATCTGACCAAATTCCTAGCATGTTATTTAACTGCTATGGTCCGTTTCCATTTATCATATCAGTCATGAGGCTTCAGGGTCCATATATTTATGTGAAGATGAGCATAAAGTACCATTGTGTATAAAGTTGTGTTAAGGCAATTTTCTGCCAATCTGCACAAGCAGCAGTTTCCTGGTCTTAAAGTTTCCAAATATTCATCAGCATTACCTGCCAAATACATGCCAATAGGCCATCAGGTTGACTGCCACTTCTGATCCAAAGCTCCATTCAAATAGATGGATCTTCAGTTCACCACTAAGGTCATAAACACTAAGAAAAATACCCCTTTACAGTATAAACATTTCAATCTAAAAAAAGTTTGTTACAGGCCAGGGCTGTGGAGTCGGAGTCTGAACAATTTTGGGCACCCGGAGTCGGAGTCGCAATTCTGACTGTTTCTGAAACCACATGATTTTTGTACAAAACCCACAGCCCTGTTAAGTATTAGACTAAGGAGTCGGAGTTGAGGAGTCGGAGCAATTTTAGGTACCTGGAGTCGGATTCGTGGTTTCACAGGGCTGTGGAGTCAGTACAAAAAAATCTTCCGACTCCAACTCCTCCTCCTCAGTTTCTGAAACCACGACTCCAACTCAGACTCCGGGTACCCAAAATTGCTCAGACTCCGACTCCTCAGTCTAATACTTAACAGGGCTGTGGATTTTGTACAAAAAAAAAATCATACGACTCCCGACTCAGACTCAGTTCCTGAAACCACGACTCCGGGTGCCCAAAATTGCCCCGACTCCACAGCCCTGGTTTCACAACTGAGTCGTCGGAAGATTTCTGTACCGACTCCACAGCCCTGCTACAGGCTATATGTAGTCAGGTTGCCACTTCTCAATAACGAGCCCTCTTAAAGGGAATGTGAAGCGAAAAAGTAATGTGCCTCAGTCACCAACCATTGCGCATGCTCAGTGCTGGCCGCACACCTGCCCTGCTGCGAGCATTCTGGACATGCGCAGTAGCAATTTTTTCTCCAAGTGGGGAGGAGAGTTGCACAGGGCCTTTGCATGCAGCGTTCGGAAGGAAACCAAGCAGTGTCGAATGAGTGAGACCGGGAAGACTTCAGGGGGCCGCAAGAAGCCATATGTAACTGTTTTTGCTTAAAGTTTCCTTTTAAAGTGTACCACAGCGGTTCTAAAAATTTTATACATACCTGGGGCTTCCTCCAGCCCTATAGGCACGGATCGCACCCACGCCACCATCCTCTGCCCGCAGCTTTGGTACTGGGTCCCCACATTTCCGGCAGTCAGAGCCAGTCTGTTGTAAGTGAAGTGTGCTGTTTGCGCATCTCCAGCACCCGCTGGAGAGACGTAGATGGCACACTTCTGCACAGACTGGCCCGACTGGCTAAAGTGACATGTCCCGTATCGGAGCTGCGGAAAGACTGACAGTGGAGTGAAAGCAATCCGTGCATATGCAGCTGGAGGAAGCCCCAGGTATGTATAAACATTTTCTTTAGAACAGCTCTGGTTTTGGTACTGCCGTCAGCTACAGGATGACCGACATCTTGGCCTAAAAAAAAATGCAGCTTTTCTGGCTGTAATATATTCTAAGCTACCACCCTAGAAGAAATACGTAAATCAGGAGATCCTTCCAGTGCTGAGCTCCTGGTTCAAATCCCAGCCAGGGAACTATAGGCACAGAGTTTGTATGTTAAACCCACGCAGACATAAGGAGATTCAGGTTTCCACCCGTATTCCGAACAGATAAGTAATTTGGCTTCCCATTCAATTTGGCCTTAGTCATACGTTCATCATAAACTGACAGGAATTAGACAGTAAGCCCCTGTGAGGGACTGTTGGTCCCAAGACTATATACTCTAAAGCGCTGCAGAAGATGACTGCATTCTAAAAATAAACGCCATAAAATCTGTTCTAAATCCAAGACTATTCACTCAAACTTAGAAAACCTGAGCCAAAGTTTAGAATCATAACATACTTTTCTAAAGAGAGGGAAGCCTCTGGATCCTCCAGAGGCTTCCCACACCTTCCTCTGCCCAGGCCCTCTTCCTGCAAAACCCCAACCATGCCTGCGCAGTAGCACAGGGCCGCTCCAGCTTACTGCACAGGCACAGCGCAATACAGCCAGGCTCATGCTTGAGGAGCGGAGCCCTAATCAGATTACCAACAAGCCATTGTAATCTTTCATGGGTTTACAAGTGGCAACAGGGACCAGAGCACACCACGGGAAGTCTCAGAATCCAAACGCTTTCACTCTTCAGCAAGTATGATTTTGTACCCGAACTTTAGGCTCAGGTACACTTTAAAGCCCTCTCCATAAATCCCAGACAGTGCACATTACCTTGCTATAACCATTAGGTAAGCAGCACATGCTGTTCCTTAGAATGGACCCCTTTCACAAGGTGTATGGCCAAGCCAAATTGACCTTGCCGAGTCAAGACTTTTCCCGCAGGAGTCGATTGCTGACATCAGGCCAGTGCTAGCAGCCCACAAGGTGTATGGCAGAGCCAAAGTGACCTTGCTGATTCAAGCCTCCATTTCAAGGGCTGTTCCAAGTGCTAGTGACACAAAAGCATTCTCAGTCACCAAGAATAAGATGGAGGTTTGCTGTGATTTAAGGCATTAAAATTGCTGGCAGTATACTGCAGTCATTGCAAATGTGGGATTACAGTATATATACACACACAAGATTCACTTTTCACATACACGTAAAAGAAAATGTACAGCTAGCCTTTCAACTCACTTCAACATTCTTTGGTTACAATGCAAAAATCAAAGCTTTGTTACTAACCCAAAGAGCTACATGGACAAGATTTGCGTCACAACTAGAGCACACGTGCCGACACTGGCAGACTTCTCTACAGTACCTCAGGGTTCATTGGTGACCACTAACTGCTTGTTATTCTACATAGGCCAGAATTGCCTGCTTTGCAACACGATCTGACCTGTAAAGATGACCATACACTATTCAGTAAAGCTGGCCATACACTGGTTCTGGTATCTGATCAGAGAGGGTTCTGATCAAATTCCTCCTGACTACACAGAATTTCAATAGATTTAAGCACGAAAATCTGTGTGCACTGCCTGCCAAGTCTTCCCCATCTATGGTCACACGCCCACCAGGTCAGAAGAGCTTACACCAAAAGGTCCATCAGCACACAAGTTCTCTCCACCACCTGCACTTCTCCCCATCTTCTCTCCCAGGGAACAGTGTCCTGTAACTAAACGCTAGAGGTCAAACTAGGGGCAATATGGCACATACCTTACATGGCCACTAAGGGCATCTAGTGTGTCACATGGCCGCTACCCAAGAAACAGGGGGAAGCGCTCACCAGTGAAAAAGACCGAGAACGCACCAACAGAAGAGCATCTCCGGTCAGCCCAAAATACAACGCTGCTAGTGATAAGCTTCCAACCCCCCGATCAAAGTCTTCCATCCGATGCAAATGGATTTCACCCGAAAATTGATCATGCATTGTTTTCTAGCATATTTGCTAGATAAAAAAACAAGTTTATGGCCACCTTTAGTGGTAGAACAGGTAGGCATTTGATATCTACTACTCTGCAGTTGGGCATTAGGCAAAATGTATCACTACTGCTAGCTTTTGATACAGTATTACGATGTGCAGAATCTTGATCTAAACATTACACTAACGTCCAACACTATGGAAGCCCACCTTTAAAACCTGAAAATAAATACCATTTAAAGAACTACATATCTTAGCGCTTACAAAGAAGCTCACGCTCTAAATATCACAGCACACTCACCGGATATGCCTCTGTCTGATCAGAACACGTGCATGATGGATGGACTTGGCCAGACCAAGTTTGAAGACCTGGGTCTGGAGACGTCTTTCCAAGAAGTCTTCAATTTTCAAGCCCAGGATATAATCGAGCTTCATTTTCCCCTCATCCAATACACCAATACGTACCAGTCGCCGAAGCAAGGCATTGCCTAGTGTAAAATAAAAAAAAGGGGTTTAACACCAAACTTAGAGACACTGAAGCGAAAAAAAAATTATGATATGATTTGTATGTGTAGTACAGCTAAGAAATAAAACATTAAGATCAGATACATTAGTCTAATTGTTTCCAGTACAGGAAGAGTTGAGAAACTCCAGTTATCTCTATGCAAACAAGCCATTAAGCTCTCTGACTAACTTAGTCGTGGAGAGGGCTGTTATCTGACTTTTATTATCTCAACTGTTCCTGGACTGTTTACTTTTCCTCTGCTAGAGGAGAGGTCATTACTTCACAGACTGCTCTGAAAGACTCATTTTGAATGCTGAGTGTTGTGTAATCTGCACATATTATAGAATAATGCAATGTTAGAAAAAACACTATATACCTGAAAATAAAAGTATGAGAATATTTTCTTTGCTGCTAATCTTCTAGTAATTATTCATAGTACACAACCAATTCACTATATCTTTTTCTCGCTTCAGTGTCTCTTTAATATGGCTCATGTAAATATCAAACCAAAGTAAATTTGGGCACAGAGGGAAGATACTAAAGCTGAACACACTATTAGGGCTCGTCCCCCATCTGTGCATTGCTGATCGCATTTTCAGCAATGCAATGTACACAATCCACATACAGGGCTGTGGAGTTGGTACAAAAATCTTCCGACTCCAACTCCGACTCAGTTTATGAAACCACGACTCTGACTCCAACTCCGGGTGCCTAAAATTGCCCCGACTCGACTCCTCAGCCCTGTCCACATGAACACTAGAAGTGCAAAGACTGCACTGAATTTTCCATTCATGTGTTGCAATTCCACATGGTTGCATGCATTTTTTGCACAATGCATCGAGTGTGATTCCATTCATTATAAATTACGGTACCTCGGCCACATCACTGGGAATCTCATAGCAACTAAGAGACTAACCTCAAAAACATCCCCTGGGGGGTACTCACCTCGGGTGGGGGAAGCCTCCGGATCCTAATGAGGCTTCCCACGCCGTCCTCTGTCCCACGGGGGTCTCGCTGCAGCCCTCCGAACAGCCGGCGACAGAGCCGACTGTCAGTTCAATATTTACCTTTGCAGGCTCCAGCGGGGGGCGCTGTGGCTGCTCTCGGCTCCGAACTACACGGAAATACCCGATCTCAGTCGGGTCCGCTCTACTGTGCAGGCGCTGGAAACTTGCGCCTGCGCAGGAGCCAGGAAGGTAAATATTGACGTCATTCTCGGAGGGCTGCAGCGAGACCCGAGGGACAGAGGACGGCGTGGGAAGCCTCATTAGGATCCGGAGGCTTCCCCCACCCGAGGTGAGTACCCCCCAGGGGTTCTTTTGATGTTACCGATCCTCTTTAAAGTAAGCCAGAGCTGTCCAAAAAAAATAGGATGCTCACCCGCGGCTTCCTCCAGCAGTACAAAGTTCGAGTCCCACGCCATCCTCCTGTGGTCTGCCGATCAGCCCCGGTAAATGGCACAGTCGCATCAGTCCGGGTCTACTGCGCATGCACAGAAGACTCAGACTGGACCCGACTGAGCCAGTTACTGGGGCTGTTCGGCAGACCACGGGAGGACGGCGACGGACTTTATACTGCTGGAGGAAGCCACGGGTGAGCATCAAATCTTTTTATGACAGCTCTGGTACACTAATGCTATGCCTTGAAATGGTAACTAGCACTGCACGAAAGTGGGAAAAAGGGCCAACAATAATTAGTAGATAAGGTTTATAAAAAAAATAAAAAAAAAATCTTTTGTACTGCCCAAAAGCTTTTTTATATACTCCTGAAGTGTTTTAACCACCTTAGCGGTAACCCCAAGTGGGCTTGGCCAGAAATCCATTATGTTCTCCAACCCATTGTACGTATTACAAGCACAGATTTGACACTGCAAGCTCATGATTCTATCAAAGATTATTGGAACATAAACCCACCTTCAAACAAACGTTTAGGATCTTTCTCATCCAGAGTGAGCAGTTCTCTGGCAGCCTTACGGATCTTGGCAAGGGTAAATTTCACCCGCCATACTTCACGCTTGTTACGAAGACCATATTCACCTGAACAGGAAAAAGCATGTTAATACAGGAAGTGTACAGAGCCGATGCTAAATATTTGGCTGACTGGGCTGCAGATCTTACCGATGAGTTTTAACTCCTGGTCTAACCGCGACTTCTCAAAAGGACGTCGCGGCGTGACATAGGTCTTCCGACAAACCCAACTTCTGGCAACGGGCATCCTGGGCTATTTGCCTGTTGAAGTTAAAGTCAGTTTAGAACAAAACCAGCTTTATAGCAAAATACCACAAGTGTCTCATCACATGCATACTTCAGAATCATGTGGCTTAAAGCGGAATGAAACCCAGCATTTCTTTGCTCTAAAAAATTATTTACAGCATATTATACAACCAGCATTTGTTTTTACTAGAACAGCATTCAAAGGGTTACACGGGGCTGGAAAGTTCAGTGCAGAGAAATGTGGAGGCATCTGAAATGTAGATAATGTTATCTTGTGTTTACTTAAAGGGATACTGTAGGGGGGGGGGGGGGGTCGGGGGAAAATGAGTTGAACTTACCCGGGGCTTCTAATGGTCCCCCGCAGACATCCTGTGCCTGCGCAGCCACTCACCGATGCTCCGGCCCCGCCTCCAGTTCACGTCTGGAATTTCAGACTTTAAAGTCAGAAAACCACTGCGCCTGCGTTGCCATGTCCTCACTCCAGCTGATGTCACCAGGAGTGTACTGCGCAGACAGACCATACTGGGCCTGCGCTGTGCACTCTTGGTGACATCAGCAGGATCGAGGACACGGCAACGCAGGCGCAGTGGTTTTCAGACTTTAAAGTCTGAAATTCCAGAAGTGAACCGGAGGCGGGGCCGGAGCATCGGTGAGTGGCTGCGCCAACACAGGATGTCTGCGGGGGACCATTAGAAGCCCCGGGTAAGTTCAGCTCATTTTCCCCCAACCCCCTACAGTATCCCTTTAAATGTATCAAGTGAGGAACGTGACATTCTCTGACCTGGAGAAGCTCCTGACAGACAGAAACTCAAAGCATTTCTGCATTCAATACATCATGAATAAAACCAGTTATGAATAAATTGCAAAGTCAGCTCACAAAGCAAAAACTACTTTTGGGAACGGATAATTTCTAAATGAATAATACCTATGCACAAATGCAAATATGATAACTGCATGGCATATAAAAAGTAGGAAAACATGTTTATTGATTATGTCAGGGTTTTATACCGCTTTAACATTTCTCTTTAAGAGACTCAGATGAGTCACTAGTTTATTTACCCGGGGCTTCTTCCAGCTTCATAAGCATGGCTGTGTCCCTCACCGTTCTCGTACAATGTCCAGGTCAGCCGCGGTGAGCCCCGGTAAGCGGCTCAGTGACAGCAGCGGACCCGGCTGACATCACTCAGTTCAACTGAGCCGCTTACCGGAGGTTGACTGCAGAATGGCAAGAGACACATCCATGCTTATGGGGCTGGAGGAATCCCTATGTAAGTAAAAACTGCAATTATACTCATCTGTCTTTAAACCACCTCCAGACCTTAATTTAAATCTACACCATGCTTGTAGACAGTTATTCCTGTCAAGGCATAGATCTTAATCACCCTCTACCACACCGTTAAATTTCGACTTACCTTGATATTCTAGAGGATCTTCAGCCTCTAAAATATCAACCCACATGATACCACACACACACCTTCTGCACTGCCACACTTCTGCTCTCATTCACTACAAAGAATCAGTCAACACAGCCCCCCCCCCCCCCCCCCCCCACACACACACACACACAAAAAAAATGTGCACCTACTCTGCACATCAGCCAGTGCAGTCTATGCACTTCTGATCTTGCATGCCACATACTGTACACATTGCAATGTGTATAGTGTGATACTTTGTATTCACATGAGCTACTTTACAGAAGTGAAATACTTATGTTAACTTCCACTTGAGAACTAGGAACCTACAATGACGTTATGCCCTGGAGTTTGACTGCAGGCTTTGCAGCAGATATAAAGCCATCTAAAGCATGGTAAGAAAAACAATAGTTTGCTTTCCTAAAACAGAAAGAATTTGCAATAATTCAGGTTGGAGTGAGCTTGAGATGTCTCCCAGAGCAATGCCTGGTACACACCTTGCAATTACCCTTTCAAACAGATCAAATGAATTATTTCCAAGATATCCAATTTGATTTTCATTTTTCTGATTTCCTAATCACTTCCATACAAAAGTCAAACAGAAAGACAATAGGAAATCAGCTCAGACCTGTCAGAAATAGTCAATTTAACACCTATTTGACAGGAAATTGCATAGTGTTATAAGGTGGCCACAGACAATACAATAAAATGGTTTGATTTTTCAGCAATTCAATAAAAGATCAGATTTCCCATTTTTATTCAATAAAAGTGGATTGGAAATAGTGCAGTGTTCTCCCCAGGGCCAATCAGGGGGGCGGGCCGCCCGGCTGTTTTTAAACCCCGCCCGCCTGTTGTCATTGGCCCACCTAGCTAGGAAAAAAAACAGCCAAAGCAGAAGCGTCCGACCGCGCTACAGTACATCATGCCGACAGCTGCAGTCTGCACGCACGCCTTCTGCCCTCATCTCTACCTCCGTCTGTAGCCTGCATAACTATGCAGATAGGCAGCAGTGGGTGTGGCCGCGGGCAGGCTGGAGGGGCTCGCTTATCATGGATTCTGTCTGGCATTCTTTCTCTAGGCTCCGGTGAAACTTTTAGAGCTGCCAGGCTTCCTTACGTTGAAAACAGGCCTGTGTAACAGCTCAGCCAATCGCTGCGCTCTTAGCATGGCTTGGGGAGTGGCTTATGCAGTGCTGTGACACACGTGGAGGCAGCTGGCGGCAAATGATAGATCAAGGAGGGAGCCGGGGCACCGCGCACGGAACAGCCAGGCAGAGAGAAGCAGCTACAAATACAGGTTAGCTTAATGTGAAGTCTGCCTGGCTGGAATGTTAGGAATTTCTTTTCACTTACTGAGTGGCTGCGCTGGCAGTGTGGATTCACACCCCTTCCCCCTCCCTCCCCCCCCCTTACTCCTCAAGATGACCCGGTGTGTGTGGATTGCAGATCTCGGAGTCTCCCAGACAGGACACTGGCCAGCTGCATACCGAGGGGACTCTGCTTGTCCTGTCACAAGGCTTTGTTACATAGCCTGATAGCAGTGTGCAGGTGATCATCTGAGATAACATACGTGGTGGCTGTCGCCTGTGTGTTTTTTTATTAATCCAGCTTTTTGCTGCCTATTTTGGATCAATATCTATGATCATTTATGATAATTGAATTACCCCTGCCATCAGGTAACTGACTATCCACAGAAGAGCTTACAATCTAATTCATGCCTTTATGCCACTTACTCTCCAGGAAGGATCTTACCATCTAGTCCCTGATGTTCTGTCACTAACTATCCACAGAGGATCTTACCATCTAATCCCTGCTGTGATGACACTAACTATCCACAAACTATTTTACAATCTAATCGCTGCAGTTGTGTCCCTAATGGTTGGTACACACAATGAGATTTTCTGGCAGATTTACTGCCAGATCGATTATTTCCAGCATGTTCTATCTGATTTAAAATCGATTTTTCATTCAATCCTAGGGAAAATTGGGCATGTTGGAAATAATTGAGCTGGCAGTAAATCTGCCAGAACATCGCATGGTGTGTACCAGGCATAACTATCCACAGAGAAGTTTACAATCTGATCCCAGCCATTATGTCACTAACTACAAACAGAGAAGCTTACAATCTAATCCCTGCTGTGATGTCACTAACTATCCATAGAGGACCTTACAATCTAATCCCTGCTGTGATGTCACTAACTATCCACAGAGGAGTTTGCAATCTAAACCCTACCGTAATGTTACTAACTGTACTCAGAAGATCTTACAATCTAATCTTTGCCGTCAATAATGTCACTGGGGGAACCTGAGCACCATCATCTGAAACAATTTATCCCTAATGCCTGGTACACATGATGCAATTTTCTGACAGATTTACCATCAGATCGACTATTTCCAACACGTCCAATCTGATTTCTGATCAAATTTCTGCTCTGTTTCTCATAGAAGTGAACGGAAAATCGATTGAAAATCAGATTTAACATGTTGCAAATAATCGATCTGACAGTAAATGTCAGAAAATTGCATTGTGTGTACCTAGCAGGTACATCGGCTTGTCTCCTCCTCCACCTATGCTGTAAGCAGAGTTGCACTGGTCCGGCATTCCCCTGTCACACCCCACCCGGCTACTTTTTCATGCCACCCGGCTGGAAAAAAATCCTGGGGAGAACACTGTAGTGGATTTCTGCGATCAATTTTTATGAAAATTGAATGGTGTGTTGTAGCTTGTCAATTTATTAATAAATACACAAGCAATTTTTCCAATCATTTTTATCATAACTGAGTAAACCATGAACATACATGTGTGGTACATTAGTCACATTTTTTAACTATTAAAAATCAGCAAACTTGATTGCAATGCTTAGATATTTAAAAAAAATTGTATGGTGTGTGGCCACCTTTAACAGGCATAAAGGATCGCTAGTTCTAGAACTGCAATCCGCAAATGTATTCTACACCCAAGTTTTCCATCTGGTTTCCAAAAGAGTGCCCTGCTGACTACACACGTTTTGTGTATTGATGTGATTCAGAGGGTAGCATTTTACTGCATGATCTTGCTAAGGGAACGGCGCTGGGCAGCAGAACACGAGGGTGCAGCGCACAGCACAATGCAGCCAGGAAGGGCCGCAGCATGAACGGAAGCTTGTCACACACGGCGGCCCGGCTCCAGCACGCAGCTGTACAAGGAGGCAGCGCCGTCGCCCCTTCCCGCTGACATACATGGCATGTGGGGTGTCCCGGCCATGGAAACCGCGCGTCCGTACAACACATCACTTCTCCCCCAACTCCCCGCTCACCTACCGGGCCGCTGCGAGGAAAAGGAAGCGCGGGGCGGCCGCTTCACTTAATATAGTCAACATCAAGCCCCGCCTAGTCACACATCACTTCCCAGGTCATGCAGAAATGTCGTAGTGCTATGAACAGATGTGTCGCCAACAAAGGCCGCCGCCATTTTGACGGAAGGATAATACAGATGTCATGACTATCAAGACTAGAGATGGGATAGTCAACATAGCTCCCAGCTGTCCCTCTTTTAAAGGGACATTCCATTTTTAGGAGCCCTGTCCCTCCTCATTTGTCCCTCATTCAGGACCTTGTCCCTCTTTCTATGCAAATATATATATTTCTCTACTAAAAAATGTGTTTGACTCTAAACTTTATTCCCATCTTTTAAATTATTATATTACTAATTTTAAAATGTTAATATGAAGGAAAATGAAGCAGAATAGATAGGGCCAGTGTGGTTTGAATTATAAAACAACATCTTTTTCTTATGAAATCTTCATGGTATGCGTGCCTAATGGTGTGATGGGGCGTGCTCATGGTTGTGGTGGGGGCATTGCTTAAAGGGGAACTGAAGTAAGAGGTATACGGAGGCTGCCATATTTATTTCCTTTTAATCAATACCAGTTGCCTGGCAGCCCTGCTGGTCTATTTCTCTGCAGTAGTATCTGAATAACACCAGAAACAAGCATGCAGCTAGTCTTGTCAGATCTGACTTTAAAGTCTGAAACACCTGATGCGCTTGTTCAGGGGCTATGGCTAATAGTATTAGAGGCAGAGGATCAGCAGGGCTGCCAGGCAACTGGTATTGCTTAAAAGGAAATAAACATGGCAGCCTCCATATACCTCTCTCTTCAGTTCCCCTTTAAGTGTCCCTCTTCCTCATCTCAAAAAGTTGGGAGGTATGGGTTAATGAAATGTTAATAATTCTGGATTGCTACATATATTTGCATATAATTATCTGATTGCATACCTCCCAACTTTTGAAGCCAGGAAAATGGGACAAATGCTACACCTTTAGCCATGCCCTATTTGTGCACGCCACCCTCCCTCCCCTATACAGCTTCCTAGTCTCCCCTTCCAGCACACATGTTTTCCCTGTACAATTCCCTGGTGTCTAGTGTCCCTTCATCCCTCCCTCCATGTAGATATTAGAGCAGGGAGCAGGGCTTGGTAAGTAACTTACCTCCCTCCAGCGTTGCTTTAATCAACCGCACATTGAGCCAGCTGTAATGACAGCTTGGGTGATGCTTCCTGATCTGAACTCAAACCGCACCACCCAGCTGTCATTATAGCCGGCTTGGCGTGTATCTGATTAGAGCCACGCTGAATCCATGGAGAGAAGTGAGCTACTTATTAAGCTTTGTTCCCTTTGCCAATATCTGCATGGGGAAAAGCATTAGACACTGTGGAACTGTGTAAGGAGGGAGGGGACACCACTAGACACCAGGGAACTGTATAGGGGAGTTAAAGGGGGCCAATAGAGACAAGACAACTGTATAGGGGAGGGGGGCCACTAGACACCAGGAATTGTATAAGGGTAAAGGGGCCACTAGACACAAGGGAAATGTATAGGGTAGGGAGACCACTAGACACCAGGGACCTGGAGAGGGAGGGGGACCGCTAGACACCAAGGACCTACACTCACCTAAAGGATTATTAGGAACACCATACTAATACAGTGTTTGACCCCCTTTAGCCTTCAGAACTGCCTTAATTCTACGTGGCATTGATTCAACAAGGCGCTGAAAGCATTCTTTAGAAATGTTGGCCCATATTGATAGGATAGCATCTTGAAATTGATGGAGATTTGTGGGATGCACATCCAGGGCATGAAGCTCCCGTACCATCACATCCCAAAGATGCTCTATTGGGTTGAGATCTGGTGACTGTGGGGGTTATTTTAGTACAGTGAACTCATTGTCATGTTCAAGAAACCAATTTGAAATTATTCAAGCTTTGTGACATGGTGCATTATCCTGCTGGAAGTAGCCATCAAAGGATGGGTACATGGTGGTCATGAAGGGATGGACATAGTCAGAAACAATGCTCAGGTAGCCCATGGCATTTAAATGATGCCCAATTGGCACTAAGGGGCCTAAAGTGTGCAGAGAAAACATCCCCCACTCCATTACACCACCACCAACAGCCTGCACAGTGGTAACAAGGCATGATGGATCCATGTTCTCATTCCTTTTACGCCAAATTCTGATTCTATCGAGACTCATCAGACCAGGCAACATTTCTCCAGTCTTCAACTGTCCAATTTTGGTGAGCTTGTGCAAAATGTAGCCTCTTTTTCCTATTTGTAGTGGAGATGAGTGGTACCCGGTGGGGTCTTCTGCTGTTGTAGCCCATCTGCCTCAAGGTTGTGCGTGTTGTGGCTTCACAAATGCTTTGCTGCATACCTCGGTTTTAACGAGTGGTTATTTCAGTCAACGTTACTCTTCTATCAGCTTGAATCAGTTGGCCCATTCACCTCTGACCTCTAGCATCAACAAGGCATTTTCGCCCACAGGACTGCCGCATACTGGATGTTTTTTCCTTTTCACACCATTCTTTGTAAACCCTAGAAATGGTTGTGTGTGAAAATCCTAGTAACTGAGCAGATTGTGAAATACTCAGACCGGCCCATCTGGCACCAACAACCATGCCACGCTCAAAATTGCTTAAATCACCTTTCTTTCCCATTCTGACATTCAGTTTGGAGTTCAGGAGATTGTCTTGACCAGGACCACACCCTAAATGCATTGAAGCAACTGCCATGTGATTGATTGATTGATTCGATAACTGCATTAATGAGAAATTGAACAGGTGTTTCTAATAATCCTTTAGGTGAGTGTATATGGTGGAGGGATGGAACCACTAGACACTAGAGATGGCCCGAACCGTTCGCCGGGCGAATCTCTTCGGGCCCTGTACTTCTTCCGGGTCACTATGACCCGGAGTAGTACGCCTGCGCTGGCCCAGCGGTGCGCATCCAATATCGCGCTCCTGTTGCCGGGCACTCTCTGCGCATGAGCGTGATGTCACTCATGACATCATGTCACTCAGAAAGTGCCTGGCAACAGGAGCGAGATCTAGGACGCGCACTGCCGGGCAAGCGCAGGCGTACTACTCCGGGACATAGCGACCCGGGAGTAGTACAGGGCACAGAGATGCTGAGATGTTCGCCGGCGAACGGTTCGGGAACCGTTCGCTACATCTCTACTAGACACCAGGGAACTATATAGGGAAGGGAGGTAGTGGAAAACCACTACATCTTCATGGAACTGTATAGGGGAGGGAGGGAGACCAGTAGACACCAGGGAACTGTATAAGGGAGGGAGAGGGACTACTAGACACAAGGGAACATATAGGGTATGCAGACCAATAGACATCAGGGACTTGTGTAGGGGAGGGAGGGGGACCACTAGACACCAAGGACCGATATAGGGGTGGGTTGGAACCACTAGACACCAGGGAACTGTATAGGAGAGGTAGGGGAAAACCATTACAACTCCAAGAAACTGCATAGGGGAGGGATGGAGACCACTAGACGCCAAGGAACTGCATAAGGAGAGGAGGGGGACCACTAGACATGAGGGAACTGTATAGGTTAGGGAGACCAATAGACACCAGGGACCTGTGTAAGGGAGGGAGGGGGACAGCTAGACACCAAGGACTTAGATAGGGGAGGGGTAGAACCAATAGACACCAGGAAACTGTATAGGGAAGGGAGGGGACCACTAGACACCAGAGAACTGTATAGGATAGTGCAGTATTCTAACTTTTTTTTTATTTTATTTTTTAGTTACCTGCTTTTTCCGACTCCCTGTAGTCATTTAGGTCCCTCAGGCTCGGTGCACACATAGCAGAAACGCTAAAGTTGCATAAAACGCTGCGTTTTATGCACCAATGTTACTCAATGGGCCGCATAAAAAAATGCATGGGTATGCGTTTGTACTTTGCCGTTTTTAAAATCGCTAGTTTTGTTGCATATTATGCATAAACGCATTAAAAACGCACATAATGAAAGTCAATGGAAACGCAATGTTTTGCGTTTGTATGCTTTTTTTAAAAAAAAATAAAGATTTCTGATGTATTTCTGCTTCCTGTTGTCTTCCTAGTGATTTGCATAAATGTAAATATACAAAACGCATACAAAACGCATATGCACTAAAACCCATGCAAAACATTTGAAAAACGCATCTGCGTTAAAAAAAAACACAAATGCACCAAAAATGCAGCAAAAACGCACAAAAAACACACACAACATTAACATAAAACGCAGCCTTTCACGTTATGTTATGTGTGCACTCAGCCTCACTGTCCTCCAGGTCTCCTCCACTATGCCTTTGTTGACCCAATTAAAGTTCCCAACCCGTCTGGGTCGCTCATTATGGTGCATGCACTGTCCTGAGCAGTCTATGCATGCACAGTTACAAGTCTATATGAACTGTGCATGCGCAGAATGCTCCTGGCCAGAAGAGGACCTGGAGGACACCAAGGCACCTGAAAGACTACAGGGGGCTGTAGTGTTTCCTCCTGGGGTGACAAAAAGGTTAGAAGTGGTCCTGTACTGGAAATTAGCATAGTCTCTGTCTAAGCAGTGCTGTGCAGAGCTGTTCACAATAAAGGGAAATTTGGATGCCGGGACGGAGGTTGTGCTGTCTGTCACAACAGCCTCTCTGGATCGCATTTAACATTGTTTATATTTTGTGTAATAGGATATTTCAGTTTCCCTCCAAGATTTATTTACCGGTAGTTAGATAGTAGGTTCCAACTGTCACTCCCTGCACAGCAGCCATTTTGTAAATGTTTCAGTTATAGATTTGAGTCTGTTGGTGAGGTAGTCCAGTTGTACATTGCAGACGCATCATCTTTTAACCTATGGAAACACTTTAAAAACATCCTTGTATGCTTTTAATATTTTACTTGGAGCCTTTTTTAAAGAAAAACTACCGCCAGAGATTTCTGACTGTGGACACATATTTCTGCATAGTGTACTGGGCTCTGCTTCTGACACAGGAGACCAGGGTTCGAATCTTGGCTCTTCCTGTTCAGTAAGCCAGCACCTATTCAGTAGGAGACCTTAGGCAATACTTCCTAACACTCTCTACAGAGCGTTCCCTAGTGGCTGCAACTCTGGCGCTTTGAGTCCTCCAGGAGAAAAGCCCGATATAAATGTTCTGTGTCTTGTTATTCCTGTACTTATACACAGCACTACAATTAGAGAGGGGGTTTCTCCGTCCCCAGTTACTTATTATTATTAATTGTATTTATAAAGCACCAACATATTATGCAGTGATGGACAATAAATATATACAGTACAATGATACAAGAATGACAGAAGTCACAAGGTTTTACAACATAGAACAAAGTTATACAAGGCAAACTGTACAAAATACATGATCATGCCATTATGGGCTGTTCAGACTCAGGTAGGCCCAGTAATACAAGTACAGGCTGTCATAGGAAAGGAGCACACGGTCATGTAGACTACACTTGGGAAGGGAGGACCCTGCCAATGACTTCCAGTTGATCTGCAGGAAGAAGCAGTGGTCACAGAGATCATGGACAAGATACTGACGCTCAGCAGGGTCTGATAAGGAGGACAATACTATATGTACTGTATATATATATATATATATATATATATATATATATATAGCCAATCCATGAAGTCTACCAGTTCTGGTTCGGCATCTCCTGGAAATTCCGGGAAGGAATAACACATTTTCATTATCAGCTCTTCACTGGTTCTGAAATGAAAGGCATGGCAGCCAAAATACATGTCGGAGACTATAACACCATAGGAGAAGTAGTCCGCCATGCCATTGTATGGCTCCCTCTGTATGACCCGTGGAGACAGGAAGGAGGGAAGGAGGGTCAGTGCACTGTGCAGACTAGCCAGAGACAGCAACAACACAGCAATCAGAACACAGCCTCCTACTTCTTTCTGCTGGAGACTGAACCCCTTGCTGCTAGCAGATAAAAACAATGTGGAGCTGCTGAAAAGGCACCTCTCTGAATTTTTCCAACTAAACAAGAATGGAGAACAATCAGACCTTCTGGTCTGGAAAACGCATAAATTAGAGGGCATCTAATACATATCAGGGGCAAACCCAGGATTTTCAAGGGGGGATTCTTCAAAGGTCTCCCTCAGCCACGCACAATACAGTAAAATAATATGGTAGGACATCATGCTGGGTACAAATAACGCAAATTCCCGTCTGACCTGACCGACCAACAATGGGGTCGATCAGGAGCAGTTTGAATACAGATAATAATGAGGACAGCCGAAATCTGTAATGAATGGAAAGTGAAGCATTCACACAGTAGGGCACAGGGCTGTGCTCATACCTGACTATGTTAAGTTACCCAGACCCAGAGCTGCTCCATTCTCTGTACACACACTGCTGCTACATACAAAGTCAACTGTAGCCAGGTAAGAAAGGGGGCAGTAAAAAACATACCATACCTGAAATAGCGGAGGAATTCTGTAAATATTACCAAGACCTATACAATTTACAGACCCCACAGTTAGGTAAAGAAACCCCTTCTATGAGAAATCAAGCAATTGCTCAGTTCTTGAACAAATTTAGCCTATCGGCAATTGATAATCAAGAGAGAGAAAATCTTAATATTTCTTTCACAGAGGAAGAATTCCACATGGCTGTAAAAGATTTATGGCCAAATAAGAGCCCAGGCCCAGATGGCCTTACGGCCCAATATTATAAACTATATGCGGACACCTTGTGCTCTCACTTCTTGGAAGCATTCAACAATGTTTTTGATCTAACAACTCCATCGAAACAACTTTTAGAAGCGCATATAACGGTGATCCAGAAGCCAGAAAAGGATCCTCAGTCTTGTGCTAGGTATCGTCCCATCTCTCTCCTGAACACCGATTTAAAAATCTTCGCCAAAATCTTGGCTACAAGACTGCTTCCTGTCTTGGAGACTAGGATCCATTCAGACCAGGTCAGTTTTCTACCTGGTAGGGAGGCGAGAGATGGGACGATGCGGGCCATAGGCATTCATGCGTGGATGACTCGGCTTCCAGTGGAGGCAGTGGCGGACATACGGCCGTGCAGGCCGTGCCGCCGCACGAGGGCCCCTGAAGTTCCGCTGCTTCAGGGGCCCATTAAGTATTGCTGGGGTTTTTTTTAATTTTACTTTTTATTTTTTTTAACCTGGGGGGCCCCGACTCCTGTCCTCCCCCCTCACCTCGGCCCCCCCCCCCCTCATGCGGCGGGAGAGCGGAAAATACAGGAAGTCTCCGGGGCTGCAGCAGACACTAGAGGCAGCTGCCGCTTGGTCTCCCATGTCTTCAACTCTGTATCTCTGCTCGCTACTAAACCAGGAAGTAGCGAGCAGTATACAAAGTTGGAGACATATCGGAGACCAAGCCGCAGCAGGCCTCTAGCGTCTGCTGCAGCCCCGGAGAGTAGACTTCCTGTATTTTCTGCTCTCCCGCCGCGCATACCGGGAGGGGGGCCCTGGAGGTGAGGGAGGGAGGATAGGAGTCGGGCCCCCCACCCGGATAGCTACCCACCCACCCGGCTACCTACCCGGCTACCTAACCACCCACCCGGCTACCTACCCGGCTACCTAACCACCCTGCCGGCTACCTAACCACCCGGCTACCTACCTACCCGGCTACCTACCCACCCACCCGGCTACCTACCCACCCGGCTACCTACCCGGCTACCTAACCACCCTGCCGGCTACCTAACCACCCGGCTACCTACCCGGCTATCTACCTCCCCGGCTACCTACCCACCCACCCGGCTACCTACCCACCCGGCTACCTACCTGGCTACCTACCCGGCTACCTAACCATCCTGCCGGCTACCTACCCACCCGGCTACCTACCCGGCTACCTAACCACCCACCCCGCTACCTACCCACCCGGCTACCTACCCAGCTACCTAACCACCCACCCGGCTACCTACCCACCCGGCTACCTACCCGGCTACCTAACCACCCACCCGGCTACCTACCCACCCGGCTACCTACCCGGCTACCTAACCACCCACCCGGCTACCCACCCACCCGGCTACCTACCTGGCTACCTAACCACCCACCCGGCTACCCACCCACTCGGCTACCTAACCACCCACCCGGCTACCTAACCACCCACCCGGCTACTTACCCACCCACCCGGCTACCCACCCGGCTACCTAACCACCCTGCCGGCTACCTACCCACCCGGCTACCTACCCGGCTACCTAACCACCCACCCGGCTACCTACCCACCCGGCTACCTACCCGGCTACCTAACCACCCACCCGGCTACCTACGTACCCGGCTACCCACCCGGCTACCCACCCACCCAGCTACCCACCCACCCGGCTACCTAACCACCCACCCGGCTACCTACCCGGCTACCTAACCACCCACCCGGCTACCTACCCGGCTACCTAACCACCCACCCGGCTACCTACCCGGCTACCTAACCACCCACCCGGCTACCTACACACCCACCCGGCTACCTACCCACCCACCAGGCTACCTACCTACCCACCCACCCGGCTACCTACCCACCCGGCTACCTACCAACCCACCAGGCTACCTACCTACCTATTTTCTGGGCATATCTGCCGACATGATTGCACGTATTTTCTGGGTATATCTGCCTACATGATTGCACGTATTTTCTGGGCATATCTGCCGACATCATTGCATGTATTTTCTGGGCATATCTGCCGACATCATTGCACGTATTTTCTGGGCATATCTGCCGACATCATTGCAGGTATTTTCTGGGCATATCTGCCGACATCATTGCACGTATTTTCTGGGCATATCTGCCGACATCATTGCACATATTTTCTGGGCAAATCTGCCGACATGATTGAATGTATTTTCTGGGCAAATCTGCTCACATTATGTGTATTTTCTTGAGAAAACCTGCACAATTATGTGAATTTTCTGGGGAAAGGGTCACCAAAACTTGGGCCCACTGTCTTTGCGTTGCACTTTTCAAGGGAACCTGAGTTGAGAATAATATTGAGGCTGCCATATTTCTCTCCTTTTAAGCAATACCAGTTGCCTGGTTGCCGTTCTGGTCCTCTGCCTCTTATTCTTTCAACCATAGACCCTGAACAAGCATGCAGCAGGTCAGGGGTTTCTGACAATATTGTCAGAACTGAGAAGATTAAGCTGCATGCTTGTTGCTGGTGTAATTCAGTTTATTACTGCAGTCAAATAGATCAGCAGGGCCGCCAGGCAACTAGTATTGTTTAAAAGGAAATAAATATGGCAGCCTCCATATCACTCTCACCCCGGGATCACTTTAAATTACAGTTAGATCCGCCCTTATCTGGTCATTGCCATGCCCAGGTTGTAGCCACGCCCATTTTTTTGCCAGGGGGGCCCACAATTGATATTTTGCACAGGGGCCCACTGCTGGCTGTGTCCGCCACTGAGTGGAGGGATTTTTTCTCTCCACGGATGCCGAGAAAGCCTTTGATAGAATAGCCTGGGACTTTCTTATGGCTTCACTTAAGGTCCGTATACACGCCGGACTTTAGGCAACGACGGGTCCGTCGTTGCCTCCCGCTGGGTGGGCGTGCCAGCGACAGTCCGGCATGTGTACGCTCTGTCGTCAGACTGATACGGCTGTTTCTGAGCGATCCGCCCGGCGGAACGCTCAGGAACAGCCGTATCAGTCTGACGACAGAGCATACACACGCCGGACTGTCGCTGGCACGCCCACCCAGCGGGAGGCAACGACGGACCCGTCGTTGCCTAAAGTCCGGCGTGTGTACGGACCTTAAGACATATAACACTGGGGAACCAGACGCTCAACTGGTCTCACTATTGTACTCGAACCCCACTGCAAAAGTTAAAGTGAATAGTTTTTTATCAGACTCTTTCCAACTCTCTAATGGCACCCAACAGGGTGCCCCTTGTCCCCACTAATCTTTATAGTTGTCTTGGAACCATTCCTTAATTGGATCAGGGAAGATGTAAACATCAAAGGCATAGTTATGGGTGATACCGAGCACAAGGTGTCCGCATTTGCAGATGACCTCTTATTTTTCCTATCTTCCCCTAACATAACCTTACTCGATCTAATGGAAAAAATGACTTACGGTACTTTGGATCCCTGCCCAATTATAAAATCAACCTGGCTAAAGGTCCGTACACACGCCGGACTTTAGGCAACGACGGGTCCGTCGTTGCCTCCCGCTGGGTGGGCGTGCCAGCGACAGTCCGGCGTGTGTACGCTCTGTCGTCAGACTGATACGGCTGTTCCTGAGCGATCCGCCGGGCGGATCGCTCAGAAACAGCCGTATCAGTCTGACGACAGAGCGTACACACGCCGGACTGTCGCTGGCACGCCCACCCAGCGGGAGGCAACGACGGACCCGTCGTTGCCTAAAGTCCGGCGTGTGTACGGACCTTAAGTCCTCAGCTCTAAATATATCACTGACCTCCCTTTCTTGTGAACATTTATAAACAGTTTTCCATTTCAGTGGGCCAAAACCTCAATTCGCTATTTAGGCATTCAGATACCCGTTCTAGTACAGCTGGTGGAATTAAACTTTCTCTCGATCATTAAAACTATAACAGCTGATATTCAGAAATGGTCTTCACTCCCGCACTTGTCTTGGTTTGGATGCATTGCATCTATTAAGATGAACGTATTACCTCGCATTTTATATGTGAGTCAAGTAGTACCTGTCTACAGTATCTCTCTCCTAAACATTTTGCTACCTTACAAGCTTCCATCAACAGATTTATCTAGGACAAACGCCCTGCCAGATTCAAACACTTACTACTAGCACTTGATAAAGCCGAGGGAGGACTGGGTTTTCCAAATATATATATAAATACCACCAGGCTGCTGTTTTAACCACTTGAGGACCGCAGTGTTAAACCCCCCTAAAGACCAGGCCATTTTTCATTAAATTGGCCACTGCAGCTTTAAGGCCAAGCTGCAGGGCCACTCAACACAGCACACAAGTGATTCCCCCCCAACCCTTTTCTCCCCACCAACAGAACTCTCTGTTGGTGTGGTCTGATCGCCCCCACCATGTTTGTTTGTTTGTTTATTTGCATGTTTGTATGTTTTTTAAATACAAATAAGTGTTTTTTTTAACCTACTGTAACCCCCCCTCCCTCCCCCCGCCAACCAATCCTTGTGATCAGCTGTCATAGGCTTCAGCCTATGACAGCCGATCACCAGGAGGGGAGAGCCGTGTCACACGGCTGTCCCCAGTACAGCGCTGCTGCAGATTGCAGCGCTGTACGTGTAATTCAGTTCCCAAGCGGAACTGAAGGCGGAGCTCCACTCCGCCCACCAAGCAGGAGATACGCGCGCACCCTGCATGCGATCTCCTGCAAAACAGAGCCCCAGGACTTTACACCAATCGGCGTTAGGTGGTCCTGGGGCTGCCACCGCGTCCACGCCAATCGGCGTGACGCGGTCGGCTAGTAGTTAAGCAGAATCCTAGAGTGGTGTTTCCCGGCCTCTAAAAAATGATGGATTCAGGTAGGACAAGCTTTTTCCAATCTTCCATTAAACAATCTACCTGGGCTTCCTCACGCCTACTTCTCTAAAGTCCAACCCTATGATTTACTCCACTCTAAAAAAAAAATTCCGCCAATTTGCATCTAAGGGCAGCCTTTCTAGTGTTCCAGGCCCTTTAACACCAATTATTGGCAATCCTGAATTCCCACAGGCCTAGAGCCTACTTGGTCTGAAAACAAGGGATATTAGACTCAAAGACATGTCCAGAGGGGGGGTATGCCTACTCCTGCTGAAAACTTGTCTATCCTTAATGAAGGAGAGACTTGTCCTTTTTGGGCTTATCTACAATTCAAAAGCTTCATTACTGTAATTCAACCTCTAAGACAGCCTTTCTCAACCTTCCTACTCTGGAGGAACCCTAAAAATAACTTTTTGATCTCAAGGAACCCCTGCAAACAATGTTTTGATCTCGAGAAACCCCTGCATTTGTTTTGCAGGAGGCATGGTCTGTAAAAGTCTGTGTGGCTGTTTATTTCACTACCCCCTATTACAGAGCCCCTCATTATACTGTCTCCTGAGCCCCCAATTTAGTGCTTCTTGTTACAGTGCCATCTATTATAATTTGCTCTATTATACATCCCCACGATGGGAAAAATGCCAAGGAACCCCTGCAGAGTACTCAAGGAACCCTGGGGTTCCGGGGAACCCTGGTTGAGAAAGCCTGCTCTAAGAAATGTAGCCTTTCTAGGAAATTGACAGATTTCGAAGTTAAAGTGTCCTCCCATCTCTCGCATCGCCACTCAGTTTCTTGGATGTATAAAGCGCTACTCTACCTAAAAATCCCTGATAGACTCCCATATCAAGACAAATAGGGTCAGGCCCTGGGGAAGAATCCCTCAGAGGAGCAATGGGACCGTATTCTGACTAACTCTCATAAAGGGTCAATCAATGTTAGTACGCAGGAGCTAAACTATAAAATTATCTCTCATTGGTATAATACTCCCTCAAAACTGTGAAGACTTGGCCTTTCTGATAATAATTGTTGGAGATGTGGGAATCCGGGGGGTGACATTTTACATATATTTTGGGCTTGCCCCAAATTACTAAATTTTTGGCAACAGGTTTATTTTTGGGCGAAGAAAATCTCCTCCATCGATATTCTTTTCACCCCAGAAACATACCTCCTTCACGAAGTTCCTCTCTCTTTCAAATCCTACAAAACATGTGTACTGATACATACACCTAATTAATGCAGCCAAAGCAACAATTCCATGTCTCTGGAAGTCAGAGAACCCTAACCCACCTTCGATCTCCCAATGGTGGGATAGAGTTAATCGTATTGCGGATATGGAGGAGATTGTTCTCATAGCACAAGATAAAGTGGACCAATATATCAAAACCTGGGCATTATGATATGACTTTTGCGATACGCAAGACTATTAAGTCTTTGATGCAGAAGCTCTAAGAACTTATAGAAGTCTGAGGAACTATACCACTTACTTCCTGATAATGTGCTATGTTTGGCTCTATCTGACTAATCCAATGAACACTATGTTTTTCAAAATACTTTCTCCTATGCTACACTATTATATAAGTCTGTACAATGCTACCTAATCTTTGCTCTGTTATGACTAACTTGTTACAAGCAGGTTCTGTTTGTTGCATTTTTCTGACTTTAAATAAAGCCTAAAAGTGAAAAAAAGAACACAGCCAAGCAACACAGATCATCCTGCAAGAGTTTGATGCTAGGTACACACGATACGTTTTTAGGAACGTTCGATAGATGCGTTGATACATAATTACCGACATGTCCGATATTAATTTTGATCGTTTTACTGCATGATTTCTCATAGATGTGGATAGAAATTGATAAGAAAAGATAACAGAATCGAGCAGGAAATCGAGCGGAAAAACAAATTGATAATTGATCGAATGGAAAATCAACCGAAAAAATGCATTGTGTGTACCTAGCATAAGACTCTACAATCCCGGCTTCACAGAGTCTCACTACTCCTGCCGGACTCTCCTTACAGTGCTAATCTAGAAGAGACTCTATTTAGCCTTATATAAACCGCCAAAGGCTTTTAAATCTGTCTGTGTCCCAGAAGCGAGAGAGTCTCTCTAACCAAGGCACAGATAAAAGGAAGACTTGACCGAAGTTCTTACCTTTACTCACTTGCCTAGAAATACATTCTGCAAACACAAATCTACATTCCTTACCTCTGGGGCTATTGAATATAAAATAATAATACATCCATCCACCATGTGGGATCCCATTCCCAACAAATCCATTAGAGAGAGACCAAAATCGACAACCTTGATATGGCCGTTACTGTCCAAAAGTATGTTTTCTGGCTTGAGGTCCCTGCAGAGAGAAAGATAGAGAATAAGATTTCCATAAGGCAGTCATGTGTTACCTGTGTACCCTTCCCTTGGGGTGTAGGAACTGCAGGCCACAGAGGCTCTCTGCAGCAATTAATCTGACCACATCCTCTGGTAATGGGCCGTTCACTAAAGCTGCATACTCACCACCTGATGGCTCCTGCGATGTCCACTTGACGACGGTCGTCAGCGACGCCTCTTCCTGTTGGCGGGTTAAAATGCGAGGTCACGCGACTGTACACGGCGGTGCGAGTGAGACTTCCACGATCGCGGTACTTTGTGCAGTGTTGTCAGTGTTCTCAAAGATCCAATCCGCCGTGTCGGTCTGTCATCATCGGCGTGACGCTAGGTGACGTTCGCAATCATGCGCCTGTACCGACCTTGTACCGTCGTTTAAAAGTCGCCAGTCGTCAAAATATAATCGGGAAAATAGCCAGGTGTGTACGCAGATTTAGAGTGATTTTAGGCATCCACTGCTTACATTTTCCATTAGATAGAATATGTAGTCCTCTATACAAGATAGAAAGATACAAGTTATATTACAGGCATTCATTTTCCTGTGAGTTTGTAACATGGTCTTCACAAACTGCATGTTTGATTATTAATTATCATCATTTTCCAAACCATACTCCGTTGTCTTAGCAGCAGGTTGTAGGAGAGTTTGGTGTCACTTGTTGTGATGTTAAGGAGTTGCTGAATGGTAGTTGAGTAGATGGGGACAGGACACTTACCTGTGTTTGTAGATCAACTTCACTTACCTGTTGTTGAATAGATGGAGACAGGACACTTACCTTCGAATGCAGCAAAGGCGTGGGCCATGAAGCAGCTGCTCCTAATCATTCTCAGGATCTGGCGCTCCACAGTGGGTGGTTAGCATCGCATTTCCCCTGTCTTGCTTGCCACTGTTAATGCCATCTTCTTGTTACTGGCCAGGTGTGAAACCAGGACCATCTTCCCATAAGCTCCTTCTCCAATATATCGGTGTTAGGTGCCATCTTCTTTTTACTGGCCAGGTGTGAAACCAGGACCATTTTCCTGAAAAGCTCCTTCTCCAATATATCGGTGGAAGGTGCCATCTTCTTGTTACTGGTCAGGTGTAAAACCAGGACCATCTTCCCGAAAGCTCCTTCTCCAATTTATTGGTGGAAGGTGCTATCTTCTTGTTATTGGCCGGGTGTGAAACCAGGACCATCTTCCCGAAAGCTCCTTCTCCAATATATCAGTGGAAGGTGAAGCTCTAAAGAGTCAGAGGGGGCAGCGCACTATATGTGGCTCTGGTGGATGGCTGGTGGCTTTCTGATGGAGAAAGAAAGACGTAACAGATTAATTACCTCTGCCTACATTTTTGTGTATTTCTAACAGGATTCTTCTGACAGGATACACTCTGGCAGCAGAGACTGGTTCCAGGGGAATTGTTCTATGTACAACAGTTGTAGCTCTTAGCTATGGCCACACATATCCTGTAATCATAGCTGAAAATAAAGTAACTCTCACTGCTGCTGCATCTTGTGTCTTGAATGATGGTGCACCCAGCTTCCGCTCAAATTCTCAGGAGCGGGAAATGCTATTCCCCATCCGAGTTGAAGCAACTCAGAGGGAGAAGTAATTGGCGAAACCCCCAATTACCGGTGTGTGGGGCCGAAGTCAGGCAATGAAATCACCTGCTCCACCCTATATCTCTTAATATAACTGAATCATTAGTTCTTCTGCGATGTGTAATCCAACTGCACAGTCCACCCAGAAACTTCCTGACAAGTCCCAGAAACCATTGACATCTGCCCAGTCGTTCCTCTAAGATGGTTGCTAGAAGTTTAAAAGTATTTTTGTCCAAAACACTCTGCTGCAGGGGAGGTAGATATCCCACTTGGGTGTTAGAATCTGAACCCCAGAATCTGAACTGGGGTTCAGATTCTGGTTCCTGTCTCTCTTCCAGGGGATCTTCTTGGATGTCCATTTGCTGGTTGGTAGAGATGTCGTGGACTGTTCGCCGGCGAACGGTTCCAGGCGAACTTCGGGGGTTCGCGTTCGCCTACCAAACGCGAACTTTCACGGAAGTTCGCTTCGCCCTATAAAGCAAAACTTTGACTCTTTATATTACAGCCAGCAGACAAATTATTGCCATACACACTGCTCTCAATGCTAGAGGGCCCCCCCTCCCTCCTCCTCCAAGTAAGGTCCTTATACTGCCTACACTAATTAGTTAAGAGACAGCTGCTACACACTCTGCTAGGGAGATTTTAATTAGCCTGTTTGTGGGTTCCTCCCTTCTACCCTTCTACCTATGAGGAGGGTCTCATCTGCCAGGGAATTCCAGTATTTCAAAAACCAGCTTATATACCATCATAGGGATTTGAACCCAGGCCTCAGTGTATGGTAGGCAACTAACATATCCATTGTACCACCAACACTAGTAGCTGAAAGTAGCTGAAAGTAGCTGAAAGTAGCTGAAAGTAGCTGAAAGTAGCTGAAAGTAGCTGAAAGTAGCCTAGCATGTACCATTTATGCTTAATGCAAGAGAAAAATTAGACAAGACAAATAACATTTATATCACACTTTTCTCCTGGCAGACTCAAAGCACCAGAGCTGCAGCCACTAGGGCACACTCTATAGGCAGTAGCACAGATATGTAGCCAGACATGGCCTTGTATTTTGTGTTCAACAGTTGTCACGAGAAAAATTAGACAAGATAGCAGTGTTAGGAAGACTTGCCTAAGGTCTCCTACTGAATAGGTGCTGGCTTACTGAAGAGACAGAGACGAGATTCGAACTCTGGTCTCCTGTGTCAGAGGCAGAGCCATTCACCATTACACCATGCAGCCACTGCTTCCCAACATGTAGCCAGACATGGCCTTGTATTTTGTGTTCAACAGTTGTCACGAGAAAAATTAGACAAGATAACAGTGTTAGGAAGACTTGCCTAAGGTTTCCTACTGAATAGGTGCTGGCTTACTGAACAGACAGAGATAAGATTCAAACTCTGGTCTCCTGTGTCAGAGGCAGAGCCATTCACCATTACACCATGCAGCCACTGCTTCCCAACATGTAGCCAGACATGGCCTTGTATTTTGTGTTCAACAGTTGTCACGACAAAAATTAGACAAGATAGCAGTGTTAGGAAGACTTGCCTGTTGAACTGTTGAACACAAAATACAAGGCCATGTCTGGCTACTTGCCAGTAAGCAGTGGCTGCATGGTGTAATGGTGAATGGCTCTGCCTCTGCCATGGGAGACCAGAGTTCGAATCTCGTCTCTGTCTGTTCAGTAAGCCAAGATAGCCTATTCAGTAGGAGACCTTAGGCAAGTCTTCCTAACACTGCTATCTTGTCTAATTTTTCTCTTGACAACTGTTAAACACAAAATACAAGGCCATGTCTGGCTACATATCTGTGCTACTGCCTATAGAGTGTGCCCTAGTGGCTGCAGCTCTGGTGCTTTGAGTCTGCCAGGAGAAAAGTGTGATATAAATGTTATTTGTCTTGTCTAATTTTTCTCTTGCATTAAGCATAAATGGTATATGCTAGGCTACTTTCAGCTACTTTCAGCTACTTTCAGCTACTTTCAGCTACTTTCAGCTACTTTCAGCTACTAGTGTTGGTGGTACAATGGATATGTTAGTTGCCTACCATACACTGAGGCCTGGGTTCAAATCCCTATCATGGTATATAAGCTGGTTTTTGAAATAATGGAATTCCCTGGCAGATGAGACCCTCTTTCCTTCCAGTAGGAGGGAGGAGGCCAATTAAAATCTCCCTAGCAGAGTGTGTAGCAGCTGTCCCATAACTAATTAGTGTAGGCAAATAACTGAGTCAAATGGTATAAAGGACCTAGCTTGGAGGAGGAGGGAGGGCGGGTCCTCCAGCAGTGATGTGTATTTCACTCAATCAGGTGTGCCTCCAGGTATTAGAGCTCTTGAAACATTTTTTCTAGCTGGTAGAATTTTTTCAAATTTTCAAAGTTCGCCTCCCCATTGAAGTCTATTGCGGTTCGCAAACTTTTTCGCGAACCGAACCTTTCGCGGAAGTTCGCGAACAGGGTTCGCGAACCGAAAATCGGAGGTTCGCGACATCTCTACTGGTTGGATAACTGGCTCAGGTACCTCCTAGATCAGGGGTCTCAAACTCGCGGCCCGCGGGCCATTTGCGGCCCTCAATACAATATTTTGTGGCCCGCGCTGGCAAAAGCTTCCTTATAGTTCGCTTCAGTGCTCCCAAGTAATCCGCCGCATCCCCGACGCTAAACGAGGGCTGCGGAACCCCCAAATCACCCGGGGGGCAATCCACCGGCATTTCCTGGAAGGGGCAGAGCTTTCAGCTTCAGCTCTGCCCCTCCTGACGTCAATCGCCACCTCTCCCCGCCCCTCTCTGTGAAGGAAGAGTGAGAGGGGCGGGCAGAGGCGGCGATGCACCGTGATTGACGTCAGGAGGGGCAGAGCTGAAGCTGAAAGCTCTGCCCCTTCCAGGAAATGCCGGCGGATTGCCCCTTGGGCGATTTGGGGGCTCTGCAGCCCTTGTTTTGCGGCGGGGACACGGCGGATTACTTGTAATGGGAGCACTGAAGCGAACTATAAGGTAAAATAGGCAAAATAGTTTGCTTCAGTGTGAATTTGATTTTGAAATACAAATCAATGCAAGGGACGGGGGGAGGGGGGCGGGAGCTGCTGATTGTGAAATCCCTTATGCGGCCCAGCCTCATCCGGACTTTGCCTCCTGCGGCCCCCAGGTAAATTGAGTTTGAGACCCCTGTCCTAGATGTTTTGTGGTTGAATTACCACTTCAGGCTGAGGCATGTTGCCCAACTGGAGATTTCGGTAGAGAAATCTCCTCTTCCTCTAAGACGGTTGCAAGAGGTTTACAGTGTTTTTGGCTAAAACACACTGCTTCAGGGGAGGTAGATATCCCACTTGGGTGTTAAATATGGCTCCCCCACGAATGGTTGGTAGAAGGATAACCATTTTTGAAAGAAGATGCTTCCGCTGGTGCAGGTCAGGACCATTTGTGGCTGAGGGTTAAGTTCTACCTAGGTGGAGTTAGAAGAACAAAGAGTTATATAATAAATAAAGCTAGAGCTCAAATAAAAGTTTTCTTCACTTGGGCTGCATTTTGCATGCGCGGCCCGGGCATCAGCTAGAGGTGCCCCTGACTGATGGGAGATTTTGTCAGTGGAATGCTCAGAGCAGGTGAGTAACCTCTCATTTACACTCTCACCACTCTGCATAGGGAAGGAAGGAGGGAAGCACTCAGGGAGGGGAGTGAGTCACCTTTCTATCATCAGGCGCCTGTAGGCATGTGCCTACAGTGCCTTATGGTATATCCATCCCTGTAAATACAGCTTATAGATAAGGGGAAGGAGCAGACAGGGTGGGGTCCCCTGATCCCTGGCCCCAGGTACAGTCACCCACTCTGTCCCTTATGTAGTTATACCGTATCTTGGTGGGTAAATGTGTATTTAATTGTCATACATTGTATTTGCACAGAAGGGTTAAGCAGCTCTGTAAAATGACCCCCAATAAATGACAGGAGCAGAGCTGCATCTCCAGAGTACTCAGCACCATGGACAGCGCTGCACAGTGATCTGCCTGACAATCACACAATATAATGCATTCATTTCAGAAACACAGACTGGCTGCTATGTCCACAATGGTGAACACACAATACAGCATCTACAAATGATCAGGGCCAGCACTACCATAGAGGCAACGAGGGCAATTGCCCCAGGGCCCTAGAGCTTGTAGGGCCCCTCAAGGTGTCTCCCCCCAACTTAACTGTAGCTCCCTGGTGCCCCAGCAGAGTCTTTGGCAGCATAAAGTCTCACTTGTTCCAGCGGGTGCACACCTCTGTCAATCTGCGGCTCCATTGCACATCATCCACCATCACTCCATGACCTTCATCCTCTGCTGGCTGCATCTTCTCTGTGACCTGAGGCATGGTATTATGTAATAACATGTGTTGGGTCATGGAGCAGACACGCCCCTGTAAGAATGAATGCACAGAGCCACGAACTGATAAAGGAGGATGCCTACCAAAACAGGTGAGACACTACTCTGCCAAAGACTCTGCAGGGGACCCAGGTAGCATAGTTAATTTGGGTGGTGGTTGGAGGGGGGGGGGGTGCAGCAGTGCAGCAGCTGGCTCAGGAGGGGCCTTGGGGAGAAATTTGGCTGCAACAAAGGGCCCCCATGCTGCTTTCTGGTTTGGAGGTTTCTGGGGTAGCCCCCAGATTTAATTTGCCTGGGGGTCCCATTATTACTAGAACCGACCCTACAAATGATAGCATTATTATCATTATATGGTCCTCGTGAACTCACCCACTCGATACATCAGTTGAAACTGCATCAAATCTGCTGTGACTATTCTTAGCAGGACTCCATTGTAATATGAACCTAGCCTTGTAAGCATAGGCCACTGGCACTGTAATATCAACATTACACACAGATACAGTAAATCAATGTAGGACAAAACTGACATGCATTCTCAATTTTGTCCACAAGATGGTGATATTTGAATTACAGAAGTGATTATTGGCTGGATGTTCCAGTGCAGGAGAATTATTACCACATTCTACTGACTATTGTAAGGTTTTTATTGACTGCTACTATGTGTTGATTCTCTGGAAATAGTGTATTTAAATGATGTCTTCTTTTAGTATTCAGAAATGATGTTAACCCTGCTGCGCTCTTATGGCTCTTAAGGTGGCCACACACCATACAATAAAATGATCAGATTTTACGGCAATTGATAAATATGATCGGATCTCCTGAAAAAATTGAAAGCTGTTTTTTCATTCGACTGAAAAATATGATCGGATTTCTCATATTTTTCGATTTTTATCGATCCAGAATGCTGAAAATTTTGCTTTAATTTTTCTAAAGATTGTATGGTGTGTGTTAGATTGTCAATTTATTAATATACACACCCTAGCAATTTTCTCAGAGTTTCCAATCATTTGTATCATAACTGGGGAAAAATTGAACATATGTGTGTGGTACATTGGTCAGATTTATGAAATGTTAAGCCTCATCTACTCGCGTAGATGAGGCTGCGATCCGGCGGCTCGATTAGCCGCCGGATCGCCTCTTCCGCGTCCCCGCTCGCCGCGCGTGCGCCGCATTCGATTCCCCGCTCGTCCCCGCCGGCGCCGCTTATCTTCCGCTCGATTCCCTGTCATTGTCCCCTCGCGGGGAGCGAGCAGGGAATCGGCGGAAGAAAGATCCGTCCTGTCGGATCTTATCAATCGAGCCGCATTAGCGGCTCGATTGATAGGGAGGATCGGAGCCGCATCTACGCGTGTAGATGCGGCTTTACAATCAGTCAGAAAAATTGATTGCAATTCTTGAATTGAACAGATATTTAAAAAATTGTATGGTGTGTGGCCACCTTTAGGCTTATTTTTAAAAAAAAAGTGCGCAGCAGAATTAACATCATTTCACATCTGAATGGAACTGTCTGCAAGTGCAATACTATGGGGGATTTTTATAAAATCACATCGCTCAAGTGGGATCACTCCCATAGCCTTACATTAGCAAGAGCTTTTCAAATCATAAAGCACTCAGAAAAGCTCTCCTAGTGGGTTTCTGGCCTAAAGAGAACCCGAGGTGGATCTTCGGGGGGCAGATGGGACACAGAGGCATGTCCTCTGCCCCCTCCCACCGCCATGCTATAGCCCCCCGAGTTTAGCAACAGGATTTGTCGCTAACTCGGAGGTGAACACAGGGGCTTTCCTGCAGGGTTTCCAGAGCTGCCATTGGGCACCTCTCTCTCCCTGGCCATGCCCCCTGCCGCTCCCCCACCTCCCTGCACGCAATGAGAGACACAGTCTCTCAGTGCAGCGTTGTGACCCAGAGGTCACGAAAGTGAAAATGGACCATTGCGGCCCACGGAAGCGGCGGTTTTTGCGGTTACCTGATCTGCTCAGCCCCTAGTTCAGGTAGCCTACCTTTTTCTTTTCATGACCACCACACTACTGTAGAAGGGCTAGGATGGTCGTGGTCTCTCTGCCCACCCCATTTTCATTTGTCTGATGATTGTCTCCTCATTCTTTACACCCACATGTATGTAGTTGGTCTTATGGTAATCATTATCTTTCACAATGTATACACTTACATATTTGTGATGCAGTTATTATTATTAAAACTTTAAAGAGAGACAAAGCTTAAGTTCAGAAAGAAATACTGAGGGAAGCCTCAGGATCCTATTGCGGCTTCCCTCAGCATCTTATGCCCTTCCATTGGTGAGAAAAGACCCCCCACACATCAGGGCTGCGCTTCTCTTCTGTGTGACGAGCGTGGTAATACAGTAGCCGCGCAAGCACAGCCATGCATGTGCAGTAGCACGGGGCAGTCCTTTAAAGAGAAACTCCGACCAAGAATTGAACTTTATCCCAATCAGTAGCTGATACCCCCTTTTACATGAGAAATCTATTCCTTTTCACAAACAGACCATCAGGGGGGCGCTGTATGACTGATATTGTGATATTGTGGTGTGAACCCTGTTACATTGTGGGAAATAACTGTTTACAGCTGATTCCAACTGGCAAATCAGCAAGCAGCAGCTACATCACTTGTCAGCAGTAAAAATGTCACCATGTAATAAATGTCAGAATATAAATCAGGGATTTAAAATATTTTACAATGGGCAAACACTGACTAAATCATTTATACAAAATTATTGTAAAAATGAAGCACTTTTTTATTACATTATTTTCACTGGAGTTCCTCTTTAAGGAAAGCCAAAGATTCTTTCTAATACAACTGAAGGAGGCATGCCACAGGCTTTAATGCAGTGTCGGCAGTCGGCACACTACATGTAGTGTGCCAACATTGCATTAAACTGAACGCAAGATCAAGCCTGTGGTGTGCCTCCTTCAGTTGTATTGGATATACACTGTGTGGTGCAGGAGTGGTGTACCTGCTTGAAGTGCACCCGCATTAGCTCACCTGAGAGGGAAAAGAGCCAGCTGATGCTCACAAGCCAACCATAAAGTGCACCCGCATTAGCTCACCTGAGAGGGAAAAGAGCCAGCTGATGCTCACAAGCACAACCATAAAGTGCACCCGCATTAGCTCACCTGAGAGGGAAAAGAGCCAGCTGATGCTCACAAGCACAACCATAAAGTGCACCCGCATTAGCTCACCTGAGAGGGAAAAGAGCCAGCTGATGCTCACAAGCACAACCATAAAGTGCACCCGCATTAGCTCACCTGAGAGGGAAAAGAGCCAGCTGATGCTCACAAGCACAACCATAAAGTGCACCCGCATTATCTCACCTGAGAGGGAAAAGAGCCAGCTGATGCTCACAAGCACAACCATAAAGTGCACCCGCATTAGCTCACCTGAGAGGGAAAAGAGCCAGCTGATGCTCACAAGCACAACCATAAAGTGCACCAGCATTAGCTCACCAGAGAGGGAAAAGAGCCAGCTGATGCTCACAAGCCAACCATAAAGTGCACCCGCATTAGCTCACCTGAGAGGGAAAAGAGCCAGCTGATGCTCACAAGCCAACCATAAAGTGCACCCGCATTAGCTCACCTGAGAGGGAAAAGAGCCAGCTGATGCTCACAAAGCACAACCATAAAGTGCACCAGCATTAGCTCACCTGAGAGGGAAAAGAGCCAGCTGATGCTCACAAGCACAACCATAAAGTGCACCCGCATTAGCTCACCTGAGAGGGAAAAGAGCCAGCTGATGCTCACAAGCACAACCATAACTGAAAAGATTCTTTCCACAATTTATTTTCTTGAGGGCATTACCATAACATATAGATAATACCATAACATATAGATAATACCATAATGTCAGGCATGGACTCACTCCCTCAGCGCTTGGCAGTGTGGACGCCGCTCTCGGGTCTGAGCTCGCCGGAACCCCGAACTTCCGGTCCGCATCAGCTGTCAATGCCGGCGGCCGTTCCAGCCGCATGTCGTCATTGCAGGGCAGGGCAACGCGCTCACGCACGGAGCGTCAGGCCCTTTATGCCCTGAGGAGGAGGCTGTCTTGACTCGCTCTGCTGAGTCACTCTCCGCCCCTTGTTGATGTCATCTGGGGGGTGGGGGCTCCTGGCCTGACAGTCTGCATTTAAGCAGCAGACTGCCAGTACTCCTTGTCCGCTGTAGCGATCACACTCTGTGCTAGCTCTCGGATCCACAGTATACTTATATATTGGTTACGCCAATATATAAGTACTGGAAGAAACATACCATTGTTATTTACCTGTGCCTTTGATCTTTTGCCTGTTTTTTGACTCTGAGTTTCTCTGATCCTTTTGTACCGCTGCCTTCTGATTTCCCGTTGCCTACCTTGCTGTGCCCTCGTTTACTCTCTTGCCTAACGTCTCTGTACCTCGTATCTCTGATCTCTGTTGCCGAACCCCGGTTAGCCCTCAGACTCCGCCTCTGCCTCCTGATTCTGTACCTCGTATTTCTGATACCCTGTTGCCGAACCTTGCCTGTCAGCCTTCCCCGCCAGCGGGCCCTTGCCGCTGGACGGCAGTCTGTACTCTGTGGGCCCTCGCCACAGAGCAATTAGCCATTTACTGTTTGCACCAATCATTACACTCCTCTTTGGGTGGACAGAGGTTAGTAAATATATCGGATTATCGGTGAGACTGCAGATCACTTATAATCAGGTATATCTGTATTTCTGGCGATACTGCAGATCTCCAGAGATCAGACACTCTCTGTCCTCACTAATTGTTACGGAACGTGACAGTACAGCGGACCATATAACATGGAAGCCCTGGTCCAGCAGGTTAATACTCTGACGACAGTCGTAGCTCAAATGGACCAGACCATTAAAGACCAGCAGGTCCAGCTCAATCGACTAACAGAGATTGTGCAAAACTTGCAGGCACCAGGTGTTCCCGCTCCTATAGCACCTGTCGAACCGAAGATGCCGTTGCCCATACCGTTTTCAGGGGAACGTTCTGATTTCCGAAACTTTAGAGATCGCTGTCAGTCATATTTTCTGATGCGTCCCATTTCATCTGGTTCTGAATTACAAAAAGTCACGCTAATAAAGACCCTCTTACAGGGCAACTCGCAGACCTGGGCCTACAGCTTACCCTTAGGTCATGAGGCCCTTACCTCTGTTGAGAAATTTTTTGAAGCCATGGCGGTGGTATATGATGATCCAGATATTTCTGCCACGGCTGAGATGAAATTGAAAAGACTCAGACAGGGTCAGAACTCTGTTGAGACTTATGCCGCGGAGTTCCGCAAGTGGTCATTCTCCACTAGGTGGGAGGCACAGTCTCTCCTAGATAGGTTTCTGACTGGATTAGCTGACTCCGTATCTGAGTTAATGTTAAGTCATCCTGAGCCCAGAACCCTGGATGAGGCCATAAGTCTTGCTATTAAAATTGATCGCAGGGTACGTTTTCACAAGTCATCTAGACAGCGACCCATTATGCGACTTCAGTCTCCCATGAGCCTTCCCAGTTCCTCTTCCTCTGAAGAGCCCATGCAACTGGGCCACTCCAAATTATCTGAAACAGAGAAGTTAAGAAGAAGAAAGGAGGGTTTATGTCTATACTGTGGGGAGAAAGGTCATATTGCGTCTGTTTGTACCAGGAAGGCGGAAAACTTCTCCGCCTAGGGTTAGTCGGAGGTACTACCCTGGGCGAGAATTCGGTACCTCCCAGAGATAAGGTCTTATTACCCATTTCCATTTCCTGGAATAAACAAGACATTTTACTGCAGGCTTTTATTGACACAGGCGCTGCAGCCAATTTTATGGATTCTAATCTGGCTATAAAAATGGGCATACCAGTCATTCCTTTAGAGAAGCATATCATAGTCACAGCCATTGACGATTCACCGTTACAGGATAGTTTGCCCGTCTCCATCACACCTGAGTTAACTTGTACTGTGGGGGTGCTACACTGTAAAAGGATACGATTCTATCTCATTAGTATGCCATCCTGCCCTATTATTTTAGGCCTGCCATGGCTACGTCTGCATTCCCCACAAATTGATTGGGCCTCTGGGCAACTACTGGCCTGGTCACCCTACTGTCAGAAACACTGTATTTCCCAAATCTCCCTCCACTCTACTCACCTAGAGCTTCAGGGCCTTCCTCAGCCGTATGTATCTTATGCCGATGTGTTTTGTCCCCGGTCTGCTGATTCACTACCACCTCACAGACCGTATGACTGCCCGATTGAACTCAGACCTGGAACCATGCCTCCCAGGGGTCACCTTTATAATCTCTCTGGTCCCGAGAAAGTGGCCATGAGAGAATACATCCGGGAGAATTTGGAGAAGGGGTTCATTCGACCTTCTAGGTCACCCGCTGGGGCAGGGTTCTTCTTTGTGAAGAAAAAAGATGGTGGGCTACGCCCTTGTATTGACTACAGAGCTCTCAACGCAATCACGATTAAAAATCGTTATCCGCTCCCTCTGATTGACGATCTCTTTAATCAGGTCACAGGTGCCCAGATATTTACTAAGTTGGATCTTAGAGGAGCCTACAATTTGGTCAGAATTAGACAGGGGGACGAATGGAAGACAGCGTTCAACACTCAGGACGGGCATTACGAATATACGGTCATGCCTTTTGGTCTGTGTAATGCCCCCGCTGTCTTCCAAGAGCTGGTTAATGACATTTTCAGGGACGTGGTGGGGAGGTTTGTGGTCGTTTATTTAGACGACATCCTGATTTTTTCTCATGATATCAAAGAACATCGGTCACAGGTTCAGTATGTATTGCTCAAATTACGTGAGAATTCATTATATGCCAAATTAGAAAAATGTTTATTTGAGGTCACGGAGGTTCCATTTTTAGGTTATATAATTTCTAGCTCCGGGTTATCGATGGATAACAGCAAAGTCACGGCTGTATTAAACTGGCCTCAACCGATTGGGCTGAAGGCCTTACAACGTTTTTTGGGTTTTTCTAATTATTACAGAAAATTCATAAAAGGGTATGCCGCTTTGATAGCTCCTCTTACTGATATGACAAAAAAAGGGGCTAACACCGTCAATTGGTCTTCCGAGGCCATCTCCGCGTTTCAAAGCCTTAAGACAGCCTTCTGTTCCGCCCCCATTCTGCATCACGTCGATTCTTCCAGGCCGTTTATCGTGGAGGTAGACGCATCTGAGATTGGTGTTGGGGCAGTCTTGTCACAATACACCGGGTCACAGGGAAGACTTCATCCCTGCGCTTTTTTTTCGAAAAAATTTTCTGAGGCAGAAAAGAATTATGATATCGGGAATAGGGAATTGCTTGCTGTGAAGTTGGCTTTTGAGGAGTGGCGACACTGGCTTGAGGGGGCGGAACATGTAATCACAGTGTATACGGACCATAAGAATTTGGAGTATCTGAAGGGGGCTAAGAGATTAAATCCTAGACAGGCACGGTGGTCTTTATTCTTTTCCAGGTTTGATTTCATTATCACGTTTAAACCTGGAAGTAAAAATGTCAAAGCAGATGCTCTCTCCCGATGCTTTGACATAGAATCAGTACTGCCCTCTGAACCAGATCCAATTTTATCCGAGAAAGTGGTGTTGGCTAGTATAGACTCTAAGGAGGATCTTGCTTCTGTTCTTCTTCCTCATCAACCAGACAGTCCAGCAGGGAAACCGCCTGATCTCATGTTTGTACCTTTACAGTTTAGATTACAAGTATTGCAGCTGTTTCATTCATCTAAACTGGCAGGTCATCCTGGAGTAGCCAGAACCAGAGAATTGTTATCTAGAAGTGTCTGGTGGCCCAACTGGAGGAATGACGTTGAGGAGTTTGTTGTCTCTTGTACAGTATGCTCACGGAGCAAACCCTCACGAATATCCCCAGTAGGTACCCTCCAACCCCTACCCATACCCTCCGAACCCTGGACTCATATATCCATGGATTTCGTAGGGGAATTACCTTCTTCAGATGGTTACACGGTAATTTGGGTTATTGTTGATCGATTTTCTAAAATGGCTCATTTCGTCCCTTTGAGAAAATTTCCTTCCGCCAAGGAACTGGCAGATCTTTTCGTGATCCACATCCTTCGACTTCATGGGGTCCCGGATAATATAGTATCTGACAGGGGGGTGCAGTTTGTCTCAGAATTTTGGAAGGAATTTTGCAGAGTACTGGGGATCACGCTCTCATTTTCGTCTGGGTATCACCCTCAGACCAATGGTCAGACAGAGAGGGTGAACCAGTCACTGGAACAGTATCTCCGGTGTTACGTGGCAGACAATCAAACGGAATGGGTCCAATACTTACCGTACTCCGAATTTGCTCACAACAATCTTCGGAGCTCTTCCTCAGGGTTTTCACCTTTTCAGATTGTTAATGGGAGATCTCCAAGGTTTTCCCCCCTCCCTGTCAGTTCCTCCCCTTTCCCTGCTCTGGAAACCTGGCAGGAAACACTAAGATCTCGGTGGAGGGAAGTAAATGCCAATTTAAAAAAGACAGTTTCTCTCCAGAAACTACAGGCTGACCGAAGGCGCTCACCCGAGTGGGAATTCTCTCCCGGAGATCTTGTCTGGATTTCCACTCGGCATATCGCTTTGCGGCAGCCATCAGCTAAACTTGGGCCTAAATTCGTAGGTCCATATCCTGTAGCAAAAAAGGTCAATAAAGTAACTTATCAGATAACGTTACCCCAATCTATGCGTGGGGTAAGAACGTTTCATGTGTCTTTATTGAAACCCGCGGTGCATGTGGACTCTGGTCCGCCTCCTGTTATTGTAGACGGTGAGCCTGAGTATGAGGTTGAGAGAATCCTAGATTCTCGTTTTGTTAGGAAGTCTCTCCAGTATCTGGTTCATTGGAGAGGATACGGTCCTGAGGAGAGATCCTGGGTACCAGCACATCATCTCCATGCACAGGAACTCATACATGAATTTCACGATTCCCATCCTGATAGACCCTCATTAGCGCGTTCGGAGACCACGCCTCAGGGGAGGGGTAATGTCAGGCATGGACTCACCCCCTCAGCGCTTGGCAGTGTGGACGCCGCTCTCGGGTCTGAGCTCGCCGGAACCCCGAACTTCCGGTCCGCGTCAGCTGTCAATGCCGGCGGCCGTTCCAGCCGCATGTCGTCATTGCAGGGCAGGGCAACGCGCTCACGCACGGAGCGTCAGGCCCTTTATGCCCTGAGGAGGAGGCTGTCTTGACTCGCTCTGCTGAGTCACTCTCCGCCCCTTGTTGATGTCATCTGGGGGGTGGGGGCTCCTGGCCTGACAGTCTGCATTTAAGCAGCAGACTGCCAGTACTCCTTGTCCGCTGTAGCGATCACACTCTGTGCTAGCTCTCGGATCCACAGTATACTTATATATTGGTTACGCCAATATATAAGTACTGGAAGAAACATACCATTGTTATTTACCTGTGCCTTTGATCTTTTGCCTGTTTTTTGACTCTGAGTTTCTCTGATCCTTTTGTACCGCTGCCTTCTGATTTCCCGTTGCCTACCTTGCTGTGCCCTCGTTTACTCTCTTGCCTAACGTCTCTGTACCTCGTATCTCTGATCTCTGTTGCCGAACCCCGGTTAGCCCTCAGACTCCGCCTCTGCCTCCTGATTCTGTACCTCGTATTTCTGATACCCTGTTGCCGAACCTTGCCTGTCAGCCTTCCCCGCCAGCGGGCCCTTGCCGCTGGACGGCAGTCTGTACTCTGTGGGCCCTCGCCACAGAGCAATTAGCCATTTACTGTTTGCACCAATCATTACACTCCTCTTTGGGTGGACAGAGGTTAGTAAATATATCGGATTATCGGTGAGACTGCAGATCACTTATAATCAGGTATATCTGTATTTCTGGCGATACTGCAGATCTCCAGAGATCAGACACTCTCTGTCCTCACTAATTGTTACGGAACGTGACACATAACATATGATTTATGTATTTTGGATCATTCTTTGTTTTTTGTCACTAATTATGTATCTTGTATATTGGTGCACACCATTGTCTGGGTCTATACATTTAGGACACAATGGACTCCCTTCCACCTCCAGGACAATATTGTGCTTATAAGGCCCTGCAATGGGAATATAGGCTATATCAGTGGCTGGATAGTGTCCTGGTTAAGGGCCCTGCCTCTGACACAGGTGACCTGGGTTTGAATCTTGGCTCTTCCTGTTCTGATACAAATTCTACAGTGTGTATACTTCCTGCTTTCATGGAAGCAGACATTGGGATTGAATTTTGGTTCTTCCTGTTCAGTAAGCCAGCACCTATTCAGTAGGACCTACTCCTAGGTTCTCAACGTGTGGTACCCATACCCTAGGGGGTACTTCTGATGGTTCCAGGGGGTACATGGGCTTGATACAAATTTGGAGTCTTAGAAATAGATACATCTTATTTAACCACTTATTTAAACAACACCATATTAGTATTTTAGCTAATTAAAAGCAATAGTAAATGCTTGGAAATTGTTTAGAACCAATTATCATGTACCACGATTAAATATATATCTGTCAAGGGGTAGTTGTGATGTTTACTATGCTGGGGGGTACTTGGTGAGTATAGGGTTTTAAAAGGAGTGCATATCAATAAAATGTTGAGAAACACTGCAGTAGGAGATCTTGCACAAGACTCCCTAACACTACCACTGCCTATAAAGCGTGTCCTAGTGGCTGCAGCTCTGGCGCTTTAGTCCGCCAGGAGAAAAGTGCAATATAAATGTATTATTTTAGGGATAATTTCTCTCCAGTCTTCACTTGGCATATTTTTCCTAACTGCCATCCAACCTTCACTAACCTCTTTTTCAACATCCTTTAGTGTGAACTTTTTTATTTTTGGGGAATCTATTACTACCGAGTTGTAACGATAGGTGTCAGCAACTAGAGAGAGAATCTGATTCTTGGCGATCTGCAGTATCCCCAAGAATACAGATATACCTGATTATTGAGGATCTGCAGAATCGCCAATAATCAAATATGTCTAACCTCTAGACACCTGAGAGTGTAAGTGTTTTGGTGCAACAGTAATCTTCGGACCACCGGGGTAGCAGGTGGTCCAATAAGTAGAGGAGACTCTACTGCAGTCAAGGACACCTGGAGAGGGAGTCCCTGACTGATAAGGAGCAGTGTCCCCTCTGTGGAGCTGGGGACCCCTGCGGGAAGGCTGGACACCCTGAGGGGGGGGGGGGGTGACAGCCAGAAGGTCAGACAGGCCGTGTCGGCAACAGAGTATCAGATATGCAAGGTACAAAATCAGAGATCAGAAGAATAGTCAGGAAAGCCACAGGTCATAACAGATATCGAAACAAGGCCTAGTCTGAGTTGTGAGGTCCGTGCTCTCAACACCCTGGAACTATGCTAGAGAAACACACAGATGATATACAGTATTCCTAGCCTGGAGTGTGAGAGCCGTGATCTCAACACTCTAGAACTATGCTAGAGAATAACACAGATGATAAACAGTATTCCTAGTCTGGAGTGTGAGGGCCGTGATCTCAACACTCTGGAACTATGCTAGAGAATAACACAGATGATAAACAGTATTCCTAGTCTGGAGTGTGAGGGCCGTGATCTCAACACTCTGGAACTATGCTAGAGAATAACACAGATGATAAACAGTACTGGCTAAGTGTGGATTCCCAGGTCCTCCTGGTTCCACCACACTGAAAGATCTGACTAAGGTCTGAGTGCTAATACATAGGCATTCGCAACGCCAGACAACCAGCAACTGAACAGCAAGAGATATATATATAGTAAAGCGCCCCACGGCGCCGCCCAGCTCCCATCAACCAATCCCTAGCTGAGCAGGAATCAGCTGACCGCCCTGATCAGCTGATCTTCCTCCTATTGGTATAAAGAGCTTGTCTTGCAGTGCGCGCATGCGTAGCTCTCCATCTGTGTGCACTACTAGGTCCAGACAACCCAGACGCATGTTGCTGCGGGGAAACTGCCACACTGGACGCGGAATCCGCCGCCTTACTGTCAGAACATGCGGCGGCCCCCACGCCTTTCTTCCCATGTGCACCATTAGTTCCACATAACCCAGACGCATGCTGACGCGGACAAACCGCCGCATCAGACGCGGAATCAGCCGCCTTACTGTCAGAACACGCGGCGGCTTTTCCGCTATTCATCACACGAGTATTTCTAGTATAACGAAGTTTGAACATACAGTGGGTTGCAAAAGTATTCGGCCCCCTTGACGTTTTCCACTTTTTGTCATATTACTGCCACAAACATGAATCAATTTTATTGGAATTCCACATGAAAGACCAACACAAAGTGGTGTACTCATGAGAAGTGGAACGAAAATCATACATGATTCCAAACATTTTTTACAAATAAAGAACTGCAAAGTGGTGTGTGCATAATTATTCAGCCCCCTTTGATCTGAGTGCAGTCAGTTGCCTATAGACATTGCCTGATGAGTGCTAATGACTAAATAGAGTGCACCTGTGTGTAATCTAATGTCAGTACAAATACAGCTGCTCTGTGATGGCCTCAGAGGTTGTCTAAGAGAATATTGGGAGCAACAAAACCGTGAAGTCCAAAGAACACACAAGACAGGCCCAAGACAGGTCAGGGTCCAGGGATCAAGTTATTGAGAAATTTAAAGCAGGCTTAGGCTACAAAAAGATTTCCAAAGCCTTGAACATCCCACGGAGCACTGTTTAAGCGATCATTCAGAAATGGAAGGAGTATGGCACAACTGTAAACCTACCAAGACAAGGCCATCCACCTAAACTCACAGGCCGAACAAGGAGAGCGCTGATCAGAAATGCAGTCAAGAGGTCCATGGTGACTCTGGACGAGCTGCAGAGATCTACAGCTCAGGTGGGAGACTCTGTTCATAGGACAACTATTAGTCATGCACTGTACAAAGTTGGCCTTTATGGAAGGGTGGCAAGAAGAAAGGCATTGTTAACAGAAAGCAAGTCCCGTTTGCAGTTTGCCACAAGACATGTGGGGGACACAGCAACCATGTGGAAGAAGGTGCTCTGGTCAGATGAGACTAAAATGGAACTTTTGGCCAAAATGCAAAACGCTATGTGTGGCAGAAAACTAACACTGCACATCACTCTGAACACACCATCCCCACTGTCAAATATGGTGGTGGCAGCATCATTCTCGGGGGGTGCATCTCTTCAGCAGGGACAGGGAAGCTGGTCAGAGTTGATGGGAAGATGAATGGAGCCAAATACAGGGCAATCTTGGAAGAAAACCTCTTGGAGACTGCAAAAGACTTGAGACTGGGGCGGAGGTTGACCTTCCAGCAGGACAATGACCCTAAACATAAAGCCAGGACAACAATAGAATGGTTTAAAACAAAACATATCTATGTGTTAGAATGGCCCAGTCAAAGTCCAGATCTAAATCCAATCGAGAATCTGTGGCAAGATCTGAAAACTGCTGTTCACAAACGCTGTCCATCTAATCTGACTGAGCTGGAGCTGTTTTGCAAAGAAGAATGGGCAAGGATTTCAGTCTCTAGATGTGCAAAGCTGGTAGAGACATACCCTAAAAGACTGGCAGCTGTAATTGCAGCAAAAGGTGGTTCTACAAAGTATTGACTCAGGGGGCTGAATAATTATGCACACCCCACTTTGCAGTTATTTATTTGTAAAAAAAAATGTTTGGAATGATGTATGATTTTCGATCCACTTTTCACATGTACACCACTTTGTATTGGTCTTTCACATGGAATTCCAATAAAATTGATGCATGTTTGTGGCAGTAATGTGACAAAATGTGGAAAACTTCAAGGGGGCCGAGTACTTTTGCAACCCACTGTATGAGGCCTAGCGACCCAGCAGAAGCCTGGGCCTCAAGTAGTTTTCTCAGCCTGCCGCCCGCAAGTGCAGTGCCAGCGCAGTATTCTGATGGTCAGGGCAGTGGCGTAGCTAAGGAGCTCTGGGCCCCGATGCAAGTTTTACAATGGGGACCCCCAAACACTCTATACATAACAATTGATACACCAAAACGTGTAAGAAGGGGATGGGGAACAACTTGTTAATGATTACCACTATTCAAAGTATCTATAGACGTGATTATTATGAGCACAGGACCAATAGAGAGCTAATTCTGCAGTTGAGGGAGAGCCCCTTGGGTCCCCTCTGCCCCAAGGGCCCCGATGCGGTCGCAACCTCTGCAACCCCTAATGCTACACCCTGGGTCAGGGGTTAGTGTAGGGTAGTTAGTGTAGCTGGCACGGCAGCAGGGATTAGTGTAGGGTAGTTAGTGTAGCTGGTGGGGAAGCAGGGGTAAGTGTAGTTAGTGTAGCTGGTGGGAAACCAGGGATTGGTGTAGGGTAGTTAGTGTAGCTGGTGGGGAAGCAGGGGTAAGTGTAGTTAGTGTAGCTGGTGGGAAATCAGGGATTAGTGTAGGGTAGTTAATGTAGCTGGTGGGGAAGCAGGGGTAAGTGTAGTTAGTGTAGCTGGTGGGAAATCAAGGATTAGTGTAGGGTAGTTAGTGTAGCTGGCACGGCAGCAGGGATTAGTGTAGGGTAGTTAGTGTAGCTGGTGGGGAAGCAGGGGTAAGTGTAGTTAGTGTAGCTGGTGGGAAACCAGGGATTAGCGTAGGGTAGTTAGTGTAGCAGGTGGGGAAGCAGGGGTAACTGTAGTTTAGTGTAGCTGGTGGGGAACCAGGGATTAGTGTAGGGTAGTTAGTGTAGCTGGTGGGGAAGCAGGTGTAAGTGTAGTTTAGTGTAGCTGGTAGTGTTGGGCGAACACCTAGATGTTCGGGTTCGCGAACGTTCGCCGAACATCGCCGCAATGTTCGGGTGTTCGCGCCGAACTCCGAACATAATGGAAGTCAATGGGGACCCGAACTTTCGTGCTTTGTAAAGCTTCCTTACATGCTACATACCCCAAATTTGCAGGGTATGTGCACCTTGGGAGTGGGTACCAGAGGAAAAAAATATTTGAAAAAGAGCTTATAGTTTTTGAGAAAATTGATTGTAAAGTTTCAAAGGAAAAACTGTCTTTTAAATGTGGAAAATGTCATGTTTCTTTGCACAGGTAACATGCTTTTTGTCGCCATGCAGTCATAAATGTAATACAGAGAAGAGGTTCCAGGAAAAGGGACCGGTAACGCTAATCCAGCACCAGCAGCAGCACACGTGATGGAACAGGAGGAGGCGCAGGAGGAGAAGGCCACGCTTTTTGAGACGCAACCCAGGCCTTGCATGAGGACAAAAAGCGTGCGGATATAGCAATGCTTTTTGCCGCCATGCAGTCATAAATGTAATACAGATGAGAGGTTCAATAAACAGGGACCGGCAACGCTAACCCAGCAGCAGCAGCACACGTGATGGAACAGGAGGAGGCGCAGGAGGAGAAGGCCACACTTTTTGAGACGCAACCCAGGCCTTGCATGAGGACAAAAAGCGTGCGGATATAGCAAATGTAATACAGATGAGAGGTTCAATAAACAGGGACCGGAAACGCTAATTCATCGGACTGGTTATCTGGCAGTTGTGTGCGTGATGTCGCTGCCGGTTGTGTCAGCTTTGTGCCCACTGGCTCCTTGTAACTGGCTGAGGACTCGGACCTCGTGCGTGATGTGCTGGTGCTGCTTAACCCACTGCTGGACGCTTGAGAGGTCATCTAAGTAATTATCTGGTCCTGTTCTTTTGGATTTGTGAGGGTTGTTGTCCTGGACAACATGGGCGGTATTGAGTGGGTTTTCTTGGGTGCTCCCCTGTGGCCTGTACGTGAACCGTCAGGGGAAACACCTCTTTCCTTGCCCCTCCCTCTTTCACCGGATTTCTTCCTCATTTCACTTATCCTTAAAGTACACGCTGACTGGCAGCAGTACAGTGGCAGTACAGAAATGCTATACAGTGGTGGGTGAGCGGTGTACCACTATTCCCAGCAGCGACACAGAGCACAATGCTATACAGTGGCGGGTGAGCGGTGTACTACTGTTCCCAGCAGACACAGAGTGGCAGGAAACACAATGCTATATAGTGTGGCTGAGCGAGGTACACAGAGTGGCAGTAAACACAATGCTATATAGTGTGGCTGAGCGAGCGGTGTACTACTGTTCCCAGCAGCGACACACAATGACTGGGGGGACCCTGGCTAGCGTGGCTGGAGCGCAAACTACCCTGCCTGCCTACCCAAAGCTAAACCCACAGACAAATGGCGGAGATATGACGTGGTTCGGGTATTTATTTACCCGAACCATGTGACAGTTCGGCCAATCAGAGCGCGTTCGGGTCTGAACTACGTGACCCGTTCGACCAATCACAGCGCTAGCCGAACGTTCGGGGAACGTTCGGCCATGCGCTCTTAGTTCGGCCATGTGGCCGAACACCATCAGGTGTTCGGCTGAACTCGAACATCACCCGAACAGGGTGATGTTCTGCAGAACCCGAACAGTGGCGAACACTGTTCGCCCAACACTAGTAGCTGGTGGGGAACCACGGATTAGTGTAGGGTAGTAAGTGTAGCTGGTGGGTAAGCATGGGTTAGTGTAGTTAGTGTAGCTGGTGGGGAACCAGGGGTTATTGTAGGCTAGTTAGTGTAGCTGCTCCCCCCCCCCCTTTCTCTATGCTAAATAGACACATCACCCTGGCAAGAGATGAGTCACTTCCAGGGGCGTAGCAATAGGGGTTGCAGAGGTAGCGACCGCATCGGGGCCCTTGGGCCAGAGGGGCCCCATGGGGCCCTTCCTCAACCAAAGCATTAGCTGTTTATTGGTCCTGTGGTGGTAATAATCACCTCTATAGATGCTTTAAATCGTAGTAATCTTTAACAAACTGTTCCCCATCCGATTCTTGCACCTCTAATACTATGTATGACCAAGGCAGGTTTTGTTGCGCCGTATCAAGTGTTATATATAGAGTGCTAGGAGGGGCCCCATGTAAAACTCAAACCGGGGCCCATAGCTCCAAAGATACGCCACTGGTCACTTCAGCAGAAAAGGAGGGGAGCAGAGTGAAGACACAGGTAGAGAGTGTCTGCTGGCTGGCAGTGATTATTATGATTATCCAGAGATAAGCAAGCCTGTACTGCTCTCTGCATATAATCCAACTTTATGGTAGGCTTTGCAGTATGGTTAATATTTTTCCCAGTAAATCTTGTTTTTACACAACAGAAGAAAAACTGCAAGCCTACAAATTTTGCATTCATACACTATTAGAGCCGGGTCACACTGGCCATAAAAACAGTCCATTTAGTGGACCGTAAACGGATCCTAATGGATGTGAACGAAGACTATGCTAATCAATAGAATCAGTTCACATTGTTCCATTGGAACGGATCTGTTTGGCACGTCCCGCCAACCAGGCCACAAGTTTGGAGGGTCACACGCTAACGGAACGGAGGGTCACAGATCAAAAACGAATGTCCTATAAATACTGACCCATTTCACAGTTCAGTTTTTACATGGATCAGTTTTTGATATGTGCAGTGTGACCCGGCCCTACCACCTATATTGTTAACACTCTGTTATTAGCAGCTTATAAGGGCATACGCCTATATTTCCAGCCACCTTGAATTTTGAGGTGGTTGAGTCCAAGGTTCAAGACCAATTTCAGATGCAAACATAGTGGCCTGGCCCAAAACATCAATGGAAAAATACTATATATGAATACAGGGCGTAACCAGAGGGGAGCAGCCCCTACGATCGCAAGGGGCCCAGAGCTGTGAGGGCCCCCAACTACTAACCTTCCCTTCCTCCAATACCTTCCTTCACATCCGGTATTTTGTGGCTACACTTGTTATGGGCGTGATCATGATAGCCACACTTTTTTTTTGAACCTTGTTAAAAAAGGAAGGGGGAAGGCCAGGGAAGGGGTGTGAACATTAGGGGGGAGGGCATCAAAGTTTCGCTGGGGGAAGCTGATGAATTGTAGTTACGAAACTGTGTGAATATTTGATATATTGTTCTTTCGTGCTACAGTATTAGCTTTATATTTATACAACGTTTACAAGTTTATTTTTTGAGTGCATATCGTGTCTGATATTTGCAAATCTTGTGTGAATATTTGTTTCTCTGTTAGAAGCTGCCTGAATATTACTTACGCAACACATCAAGCAAGATTTGAAAGCTCTGTTCAGCTGGAAACCACAAGCAGGATGTTTACAGCTGCCTATTTACTATATTTAAATTGAAACCACTATGGGACTGTAGGCAATACTGCACATAAAATGTAAATTTAAATGCTAAAATTGAAAGGACACAAGACACTCCAAGCTGGCATTTTAAAGGCCGTGGCCATCTTTATTTGTGAACTTTAAAATAAATAAGTAAAAATTGAGGTCCATAAAATAACTTTATTAACCATAGATATAAAGATAAATGTAACTCAGATGCATACCTGCAGGGCCGGGACGAGGCAGAGGCAAGAGAGGCTCCAGCCTCAGGGCGCAGTGTAGGAGGGGGTGCACAACTCACTCAGGTATCATACCCCTATTGTTTTTGAAGCAGAGAGAAATAAGAAATCGGGATACATGGCAGTGACTGCAAGCCAGATAACTAGAGATTAAGGTGTTGGGGGGATTGGGGGCATGGAGCCCCTTTTAGTCTAATAGCAATCAGTGTGTGACGGTTGGGGTGGGACAAATGGAGGGGTGCACTTTGGTGTCTATGCCTTGGGTGCTGGAGGACCTTGTCCCGGCTCTGCATATCTGACTACCACAGTCCAGATATGTTAAACCATATGAAGTTAAAGAGACTCCGTAACAAAAATTGCATCCTGTTTTTTATCATCCTACAAGTTCCAAAAGCTATTCTAATGTGTCCTGGCTTACTGCAGCACGTTCTACTATCACCATCCCTGTAATAAATCAACTTATCTCTCACTTGTCAGACTTGTCAGCCTGTGTCTGGAAGGCTGCCAAGTTCTTCAGTGTTGTGGTTCTGTGATGCATCTCCCCCCTCCAGGCCCCTCTCTGCACACTGCCTGTGTATTATTTAGATTAGGACAGCTTCTCTCTTCTCTCTTATCTTTTAAAAGCTGGATAAATCCTCCTCTGAGCTGGCTGGGCTTTCTCATACTGAGGAATTACATACAGGCAGAGCTGTCTGCACTCTGCAGGAAGAAACAGCCTGACACTTCAGTGGAAGATAGCTGCAGGGGGAAAGAAACACACAAGTGATCTCTTGAGATTAAAAAGGAAGGCTGTATACAGCCTGCTTGTGTGTGGATGTATTTTCTATGTGTGGACATACTGTACATCAACCTACTTCCTGTTTTGGTGCCCATTTTGTTTGTTTATAAACAAACTTTTTAAAACTGTTTTTAACCACTTTTAATGCGTCGAGGAGCGGCGAAATTGTGACAGAGGGTAATAGGAGATGTCCCCTAACGCATTGGTATGTTTACTTTTGTGCGATTTTAACAATACAGATTCTCTTTAAGACCCCAATTTCTTCTGATCATGCCTCCAGGCAAGACCTGACTGCATAAAGAATGACCACAACAGCTTCTGAAAACAAGTGGGGTGTGGTGGGCGGGGAGCTCACCTTAAGCCACAGAGGTGACAGGCAGCTAATAGCTGGAACGGACCTCCCTATATAGCCCTTACTTACACCTGATTGGCCAAGGGAATCTACCTTAGCCCCAGCAACATCTGGCAGAAATACACTCACCTGTCTGCCGACCAATCATAACCCTTTGAACCTGACTGACATCATCTTGTCATTTTTTTTTAATACTGCACCAAACTCCAGCCAATCAGGAGAGGTCTTACCTCACAGAGGGAAATATAATATTCACCTGACTGAAATTACTGTGCCTTAATGATGTTATCTTTGCTAAATTGCCACAGACCCATGTAGGGCCTGCTTTATTATTAGGCCCTATTTTATTCCAGATCAGCTAGACAAGCCTACAGAGCTGTGCAATGATTATTAATATTTTATTTGCTTATTTATTAGCGTATTACCATAACCTTTCACTTTTCATCAAAGTTTTATGTTTGTACATGTGCATAATATGGGCCTACACTTTTGGGCTTATAGTGCCTAACACAGTCCTAGGTGTTAAAGGACACTGAGCACCTGGGTGCTCATAAGTTAAAGAAAAACCGTAACCAAGAATTGAACTTCATCCCAATCAGTGGCTGATACCCTCTTTCCCATGATAAATCTATTCCTTTTCTCAAACGGATCATCAGGGGCTCTGTATGGCTGATTTTGTGGTGAAACCCCTCCCACAGTGTGATGTCAGTGCATCACAGCTCTGAGGTCTTGACATCACACTATGAGAGCCCTTGTTGCATTGTGGGAAATAACAGCTGTCTCCAAGTGCCAAAAAAGCAAGCAGCATCTCCTTCCAGTGACATCACCTGCCAGCAGTAAAAATGTCACCATGTGATAAATGTCTGAATATCATGAGGAAGAGGAAAGATTTTACAATGAGCAAACACTGAATCATTTACCCATAATTATTGCAAAAATTAAGCACTTTTTTATTACATTGTTTTCACTGGTAAAACGAACCACCACCTAAGGGGGGTTCGCAAATGGGGTGGGATTTTTTTGTGGAGAGGGGAGGGGCAGCCTGCATTTACAGTGGTTTGCAAAAGTATTCGGTCCCCTTGAAATTTTCCACATTTTGTCATATTACTGCCACAAACCCCAGTTTGCAGTTATTTATTTGTAAAAAATGTTTGGAATCATGTATGATTTTCGTTCCACTTCTCACGTGTACACCACTTTGTGTTGGTCTTTCACGTGGAATTCCAATAAATTCATGTTTGTGGCAGTAATGTGACAAAATGTGGAAAACTTCAAGGGGGCTGAATACTTTTGCAAACCACCTTACTTACCTTCGGAGGGCTGCTCCCGGCCAGAACATGTAATCACGTTAATGGACAAAATCTCCCGGCCGGTACCTCAACCTGCAGTTCTGCGGCACAGGGACAGAGAAGATGGAAGCCCTCAGATAAATTGAGGCTATAGAGCAGCCCCCATAGGTATGTAAATGCATGCTGAAAAAAATGTGGTGCTCTAGTCACTTTAAAGCAGACCTGAACTCAGAATTTCCTCACTGCTCTAAAAGATAAGCAACAGCATAATAACCTTTAAAGAAAAACATTTTTGTTATGGCTTATACAAATCCTGCAGTAAATCTGCACTGTGCCTACTTCCTCCTTTCATGGAAGCAGACGTAGGGTTAACATCCTGTGTTTACAAATAAGCTGCTCTGCCTAGGCAGAGCTGACACAGCTGAGAGATCGAATTAAAACTTGTGATTAGACACAGATGAGGGGGATAAGACAGGCTAAACTCTCTAAATACATACAGGGTGACTTTCTCTATGTTTTCTTTTTGTACTGTGCAATAGTTCAGAGATGATGGGATGATGAGATGAACGAAGTATACAACCATACAATTTACATACTAAAAGTCTTGGCTCAAGTGTTGAATATACATATTCAAGCGGGCTTTGGGTGTAGCCAAGAAGTCGTTATTGTATCCAACAGTATGAACAAATCAGTGAACAGCTCGGGTTTATCTCAATCATAATTTGGAGAAAATTAAGTCAGTAACATAAATAAATAGGTGAGAGCACTAGGGTGCAATTTAAGGTATTGCAAGGAAGTGAGGACATAAACACAGGTCAATGGAGTAGGGTAGAAGAGGCACAACCCCTATAATCCATCCATGGGGACCAAGCTTTTCAAAAATATGTCGACTCTATCCTCCAGCCTGGCATTAATTCTCTTGGATACCATAGTAGAGTCTATCTTATTGATGGTGGCAGAAAGGGATAAGACCCTGGATCACCAGTTATCCACTACATTACATGCATTTTAGCTGCGTTATAATGGGAAAAAAATCTGATATAACATTCAATAAAAATGTGTTTTCCTACTTTTTATTACCCATATAGTTATCATATTTGTTTTCGTACACAAGTAATATTGTCTGTCTACAAATTACAAGGTCCCAAAGTACAGTTTATCTGCTCTGAAAAGCTGCCATTGCATTTTATTGCATAGCTGCTGTTTTTATATGTTAACCAGTTCAGCACCGCAGTGCCGAAAACCTCATGCATCCGAGCAATGTTCACCTCCCATTAATTCGCCAATAACTTTATTGCTACTTATCACAATGAATTGATCTATATCTTGTTTTTTCCGCCACTAATTAGGCTTTCTTTGGGTAGTACATTTTGCTAAGAATTATTTTTTTCTAAATCTATTTTAACAGGAAGATTATGAAAGAAATGAAAAAAATTCATTATTTCTCAGTTTTTGGCCATTATAGTTTGAAATTAATATACGCTACCGTAATTAAAACTCATGTATTTTATTTGCCCATCTGTCCCGGTTGTTACACTGTTTAAATGATGTCCCTATCAAAATCTATGGCGCCGATATTTTATTTAGAAATAAAGGTGCATTTTTTCAATTTGCGTCCTGTCTTTCCTTTGCAAGTTTCTGATCTGCTCTGCTGCTGAGGAATTTGCATACATTGGTTATGCAAATCACCTAGCTAGGCTGGCAGTATATAAGCCATGTTTTTCCCAGAGTCCTTTGCTGGTCATTCCTTCAGGGTTTGTTGAAACACTCCTAGAGTGTCAGCCATGTTATTTCTTGTCAAAGTTATCTTAGAGTAATTCCTGGGACTGCACTAGGCAGTTTCCCTAGTGCAGTTAGATTGTTATCTGTTTTGTCTGTATTGCCTCTCGGCTGCGATTGTCCTGTCGCCAACGGTGGGCATCAGGAAATCGTTCTGTCTGTCTGGGGGTGCTAACCAGAGCAGCGGTTGCTACTGGTAGCCCCTTCTGTTTATCTTGCTTGGATCTCACTAGCCACTAGCGGTAGCGGCTGTGGATCCTTCTGATCTGTTCTTGGAGTGTAAGCTGGAGCAGCGGTTGCCACCGGCTACCTCATCTGTCTGTCGTGTTTGGATCGCACTAGCCTCTAGCGGTAGCGCCTGTGGATCCTTCTGGTCTGCTTTCTTGGAGTATAGCTGGAGCAGCGGTTGCTACCAGCTATCTCATCTGCCTGTCTGGCTTGGATCGCACTAGCCCCTAGCGGTAGCGGCGGTGGATCCTTCTGATCTGCAATCTTGTTTCTGTACCTGGATCGCACTCGCTCTGGCAGAAAGAGCAGTGGATCTTCCCTTTCTTGTTCCTGAACTCAGATCGCACTCGCTCTGACGGAAAGAGCAGTGGATCTCTCCTTTCTTATTCCTGTTTTCCGTTTGTCTGTTTTGTCTGATACGAGCGCTTGCTGTAGGCTCGGTGAGGTATCGCTAAGCAAGCGCTCACGTCCTCTGTTCCGTGTTTGGCTGTCGGTGGTTAGTCAGGGTGGCGTGCTTGTCTCTGTTGCGCTTAACGTGCAGAGACTGCGCTATGAACGCTTTCGCTGTTGCGAATGAGTGCGGTGTTCGCGTTTAGTTAGCGTTTGTTGTTTTCGTTATATTCTCATTGTCGTTTGCTATGCCTTTGCTCCTCTCGTGTTCTGTTCTGATCTGTCTTGTGTCACTTCTGGCGATCGCCTTACTCGCGATCGCGTTCCTACTTTTGTTTCTGCTGATGTGTGTTCACCGTCGCAGGGTCGCGACTAGATTGGTGAACACACATTCATCCTGTACCTGTGCTCTTTTTCTTTAAGAGCTGTTCAGCCCCGCATTGTCTTGATCTGTACAATCCCCATCTGGCATCTGTGGCCGTGCAGCGGTTGTACTCGTCTGCACTCCACAGCGCCATCTGCCGGTGGGAATTGCCCTCTGCTGGTGCATTGCACCTAGCCTGGGTTCACTTAATTATACGCTTGTGGAGGGTTTTCGTTGTGTCAGTGCGCATATTGTGCGCTGACCGCGAAAATGATTCCGCAATCGTTACAGCATCCATTACTACTTATAAGCTTATTGTAATGATCTGCTCAGCTGCCTGTGCAGGCAGGCAGCTTTTTGACCATTGTTCCGGTCTGCATTCTGCAGATCTCTGGAAGAGAGACCTTTTGTCAGTTTTTTAGCTTGCTGCTGCTGAAGAATTTGCATACGTTTGTCATGCAAATTGCCTAGCCACATGCCTTGTAGGCTTGCTCTATATATACCATGTGATATCACAGACCTTCGCTGGTCATAAGGATTCTTCCTGTGAAACACTCTGGAGAGTGTCAGCCTTGCTCATTGTTTGAAGATTAGCTTAAAGAGGAACTGTAACGACAAAACGGCCCCTGGGGGGTACTCACCTCGGGTGGGGGAAGCCTCAGGATCCTAATGAGGCTTCCCACGCCGTCCTGCGTCCCTCGGGGGTCTCGCTGTAGCCCTCCGTACAGCCGTGACGCAATATTTACCTTCCTGGCTCCTGCGCAGGCGCTCTGATGCCTCTCGGCGCCGAAGTAGGTGGAAATACCCGATCACCGTCGGGTCTGCTCTACTGCGCAGGCGCAAGTTTCCGGCGCCTGCGCAGTAGAGCGGACCCGACGGAGATCGGGTATTTCCGTCTATTTCCGTGCAGAAAGTCGCCACAGCGCCCCCGCTGGAGCCAGCAAAGGTAAATATTGAACTGACAGTCGGCACAGTCGCCGGCTGTTCGGAGGGCTGCGGCGAGACCCCCGTGGGACAGAGGACGGCGTGGGAAGCCTCATTAGGATCCGGAGGCTTCCCCCACCCGAGGTGAGTACCCCCCAGGGGATCTTTTTAATGTTACAGAGTCTCTTTAAAGAGAATCTGTATTGTTAAAATCGCACAAAAGTAAACATACCAGTGCGTTAGGGGACATCTCCTATTACCCTCTGTCACAATTTCACCGCTCCCTGCCGCATTAAAAGTAGTCAAAAACTGTTTTAAAAAGTTTGTTTATAAACAAACAAAATGGCCACCAAAACAGGAAGTAGGTTGATGTACAGCATGTCCACACATAGAAAATACATCCATACACAAGCAGGCTGTATACAGCCTTACTTCTGAATCTCAAGAGATCACTTGTGTGTGTTTACCTTCTGTCCCCAGCTTCTCTCATGCACTGAACATTACAGGCTTCCTGCAGACAGCTCTGCCTATGTCGTTAATTTCTCAGTATGTGACAGACCAGCTCCTTTCACAGCCTCCAGAGGAGGATTTTTATCCAGCTCTCTTATATCACTGATAAAATAGCAGAGAAGCTGCTGGCTTATGTAAATAAAACACACACTGGAGTGTGCATAGAGGAACAGTTCAACACTGAAGAACTTGGCAGCCTTCCAGACACAGGCCGACAAGTCTGACAGGGGAAAGATACATTGATTTATTACAGAGATGGTTATAGTAGAAAGAGCTGCAGTAAGCCAGATCACATTAGAATAGGTTTAGGAACTTGTAGGATGGTAGAAAAAACGTTGTAATTTTTGTTACAGAGTCACTTTAAGAGTAATTCCTGGGACTGCATTTAGGCAGGTTTCCCTAGTGCAGTTAGGATTGTATATCTGTTTTGTTTGTCTGTTGCGATTGTCCTGTCCCTGCGGTGGTCGACAGGAAGTCATTCTGATCTTTGTTCTTGGAGTATAGCTGGAGCAGCGGTTGCTACCAGCTATCTCCTCTATCTGTCTTGCCTGGATCGCACTCGCCTAGCGCTAGTGCTGTGGATCCGTCTGATCTCCATCTCTCTGTCTCCCTGGATCGCACTGGCCTCTTTTCGCTAGTGCTGTGGATCCTATCTCTCGCTTGTCCCTGTTTTCGTGTGTCTGTCTTGTCTGCTACGAACGCTTGCTGGAGGCTCGGTGAGGTAACCGTTATGCAAGCGCTCGCGTCCTCTGTTTCATGTTTGTCGGTCGGTGGTTAGTTAGGCATGCTTGTCTCTATTGTGCTTATCACGTGGAGACCGCGCATGAACGCGTGCACTGTTGCGAATGAGTGCGGTGTTCGCGTTCAGTTAGCGTTTGTTATTTTCCTTATCTCCTCATTGTATGATTTGCTGTGCCTTTGCTACTCTCGTGCTCCCCCTTGCTGTAGCCTTGTGTCATGTCTGGCGATCGCACCTCTCGCGATCGCGTTCCTACTTCATATCTGCTGTGGTGTGTGCACCATCGCGGGTTGGCGACTACTTTGGTGCACACACATACAATCTGTCTCTGTGCTCATTCTCAATCGCCTCTCTTGCGTTTCTTCCCTTCGTACACTTCCTGTCTGGCGTGTGTGGTAGGGCAGAGGAGCTGTTCATCTGCACTCCACACCTCCACCTGCCGACAGGAATCTCCCTCTACAGGTGCATTGGACCTTCTGCTGGGTTCCCGCAAATTATACGCTTGTGGAGGATTTCCGCAGTGTCAGCGCACGTCTTGTGCGCTGATCACGGAGAGAATTCCACAATCGTTACACTTATAAGTTAAAATAATATAATAACATACTCTCTTGACATGCATATTTAAAAAGTTCAGACCCTTGGGTAATTTTTGGTGTAGGATGGAAACAGCTAATTTTAAATGTAAAATAAAATAATTGTTTATTGAAAAATGTATGTGGGTGCAGTTTACTATTTGGCCACAAGATGGCCACAGTCAAAAAAGTCCTGGATGCGAACGATCTCGCATCCAGGAACTAAAAGAAGACAGAGAAGTTTCCTGGGGGCAAAAATACAGCGCTCTCTCAATAGAAAGCGTCGTTTTTTCTGCGGGGAAGTTAGATCGGTGAATGGGAATTATATTCTCATTCACTGATCAGGGGGCTAGCGGCGGGTGGCGGGAGCACGCCCGATCACGCGCACCACGCGGCGACAGCAGCAGAGTCTATCTGGACGAACTTACTCGTCCAGATAGGCCGAACTGGTTAAAATCTATCTACTGATCACTTCTCAGCTGCACACACACTAGAAGCAGAGAGAGCTCAGCTTCAGCTCTTTGCTAATGTTTACTAAATGTATCTGACAAAGGAAAGTAAACAAAATATAATGTTATCAGTTCCTCAGATGCGACCAGAAGCTGCCCACTAAAGCAAGGAGCTTTCCACTGAAGAACAAAGTGCTGTGTTTAACTGTTTGAATGCTGGTCTGCTACATTTTTTGTGGTAGTAGATTTAAGGCTGTAAATAATCTTTTAGAGCAAAGAAGAAATGCTGAGTTTCATACCACTTTAAGTACATGTTGCATTAATCTGTGGTCAGGGTGAGGAATGGACCCTGCAGAGCAGCTGAACTTTTTTGTTCCAAAAGGTAGCGACCCTACAGCATGACCACCAGATATGAACATTTGTCCCTTTACTGGAGCAACCAAGGAAACAGGACTCACAGTCTGATTAATCCATCAGAAGGAGTCTATGGGGCATGGGGTAAGTTCTGAAAAGAATAAGGGAAATTTCAGTGTGGGTACTATACAATCATACAATCTGCTATTCATTTTAAATGGTAATATTTAAACTGCAGCCATTGTTAACCTGTTAGTGGCAGGGTCCTTAAAACTTGGCACAGTTGGTCACAGGTTGTCTAGGTCCAAGAAGTCTTAATTGAGGAAAGAATACCTCTTTACTCTTTTAGAGAGAGGACCATCCACCCAAACCCGAGTGCGGGAGGGGCGTTCTCCACACGCGTAGAAGGTGGTTGCATTGGGCAATCCTGGTTTGTGAGTAACTTGATTTTACCTTACATCTAGACTCACAATTATCGACATACTACACCATATTGGGCTCCTGTTCGTCTCGTGTGTTTTTTTACTCTTCAAGGTTCTTGGACCTACTCCCCATGTAATTTGATTGGTGCTATCTGATTTACCCAATCGCACCACCGGCTAGTAATCAATAACTTGGTCAAGATTCTAAATATTCTATGGTGAGGGAAGGGTAGATATGCTCAGACAACTCTGTCACTGGCCTGTCAGAAAAGGGAATGAGAGCATTTTCACAAGATATTGTACCTCATACCTCTGGTAATATATATATATATATATATATATATATACACAGCAACATCTGAAAAGACCTACAGATATTTCATTGGTGCCCAATTGCAAAGTCAAATTATACTGTAGTGTTTTTTTTGTTTGTTTTTTTATATTAGTCAATATAGTAGCAGAGCAGAGGTTACACTGACAGGCAGAGATTTGGGTAAGAGCCAGGTTACTGGATGGAATACTGGCTGCTCTCCCAGAGCAAGGAGAGTAGATAAAAATGTCAATTATATTAGACTTTGCAAAAAGCCTTGCCCCTAACTACATGCTCCGCCAGTTCCAATATGGAGATGTCACCCTCTAAAAAGCTAAATTAAAATGAATAGTTTTGAATGAAAAACTCAAAAACCATGTTTTAGTATTTTCTTTTCCTGCAAATTGGTGACATCAGAAGACATCCCTGGCCTGTGAATGAGCATCAAGTTTATGTGTTTAGTATTATGGTTTTGTGTTTTAATTTTGTTTAGTGGATTTCCAAATATTCTTTTTTGTTATTGAAAACTGAAGCAAAGGAGTAGATATCAGCAGATATCGTAGGCCTCTTTCATATGGGAGATTAAAGGCGGTGATGGAGTCACATCTGAGGATGAGGGCCCCACACAATCCCCTTATGTCCAGTGGCAAGGCTGGATTCCCCCATCCACGTGTAACAGCACCCCTCCCATTTTATGTTCAGCCCCCCTTCTATGTGTAACATTCATGTATAGCAGCCCCTCTCTTTCATGTGCAGCCCCCTCTTCCATGTGTAACATTCATGTATAGCAGCCCCTCTCTTTCATGTGCAGCCCCCTCTTCCACAAGTTGCTCCCCATTTGCAGTCTTCTTTTTCTATTTGCATCATCCTCAATATTCAACAACAACCTCTCTTCATGTCCAGCCACCCCTTGTGCAGCACCTGCCCAAGGCCCAGACCTTTGTGGCTTTTCCAGAATTCCAGCCCTGTCACGCAGCCCTTGTGTGGGTGCAATCTCTGCATCCCCTGTTGCTACCCCACCAGCCCCTAAATACTTGAATTTAGATGTGAATAACAGCAAACACATGACTAGAATTGCTCCTTCTTGTCCTTCTTGTGTCCCAGGATTGGCAGATTGCTCAAGAGCCTGCCGTCTGAACCACGCCCCTCTCCTGCTCACCTTCCCCATTCTATTTCCCACAATACGAGGGAGGAGGGGGATTGAATAACAGCCAATATACTCCTTTCCTATGCATCATGATTGGGAAGGGTGGAGAGTGGCAGTTTGGCCATGCCTCCCCTCCAACAAAGCAACGCAGCATGGGGCATCAGAGGGTCCATTACGGTGATAGAGCCAGCAAGTGCCAGTTGCTGCTGTGGTGCTGTGAAGGAGGATGCTGTGTCTCCTTATCCTTCAGAGCACAGTTGAACCATCCAAATTTTCAAGTTCACTACATAGAACATGTTACCTGTTACAAGTCGCATTGAATGACAAGAGACGAAAGAAGTCTGGCACTGTAGCTTTAATTTAAAACTGGTGGCTGGACAGTGTACTGGTTAAGGGCTCTGCCTCTGACACAGGAGACCTGGGTTCAAGTCTCGGCTCTGCCTGTTCAGGAAGCCAGCGCCTATTCAGTAGGAGACCTTGGGCAAGTCTCCCTAACACTGCTACTGCCTATAGCACGCACCCTAGTGGCTGCAGCTCTGTCGCTTTGAGTCCGCCAGGAGAAAAGCGCGATATAAATGTTCTGTGTTTGTTTGTTTAAGTGTACAATCGTCATAATAAAGTGCAGTATTAGTGCTGTAATATGCTTGACATATAAAAGACAGGTGTACCTATCGTTGCAATCCTGCTGGGGTGGAGGAGGTGGCTGTGGGCGCCATAAGGGGCATGGTCTTACGACCGTTTCGCAATGGTGTGAACCTAGCTTCTTCGGAGACCTGTGTGCACACGATCGGAAAAAAAAGATTCTTTTAGGACTTTCAGTCGATTCGATCATTTTTGTTAAAGGGAAAATCTAATATTTTGATTGTACCGTGTATGGGCACCATTAGGCCCATTTTCCATGGGAGGATGAAGGTGGGTAAATCACTGCTTGTTAGTTGCTGTCATGCCCCAACTTGACACTTGATAGTGCTTGGCACGGCAGTGTAAAAGTTGCTCCCCCCCCTTCTTCCCAATAAAGTTGCATCTGAATGCGCTTGTAAGTCCTGATTTTTGCTGGCGGGCACTGTATGTTAATCAGTGGTTACCCAGCAGCAACACCTGGTGCTACCAAACACTGCCATTCGGCTGCATGAAAGTGCACCCCAAAGGCATTAGTGCCTGGTATGGTAGCCATCAGGCTGAACTGCCCGACAAGCCTCCAGTTCAGCCTCCCCTAGAACACGGACAGGGCTGGGCTGAGGCGAGAGAGGCTCCAGCCTCAGGGCACAGTGTAGGAGAGGGCGCACAACTCACTCAGTTATCATTCCCCTATTGGGTTTGAAGCAAATAGAAATAAGAAAAGGGGATACATACCAGTGACTGAAAGCCAGATAACTAGAGATTAAGGTGTTGGGGAGTTGGGGGCCTTGCCGTGCCTCTTACTCTAATAGCAATCAGTGTGTGATGGTTGGGGTGGGAGGGATGGAGGGGCGCACTTTGGTGTCTCAGCCTTGGGTGCTGGAGGACCTTGTTCCGGCTGTGAACATGGGCCTTACTTCTGGGAAAGGGAGTTGTTGTCACAGCAACTGACCTCCCTTGTAATGAGGGAATGCATTATGTGGGATTGTTGCAGGGGTTCCAGGGATAAGTTGAGACAGCAATAGGAGGCAAAATGGTCCCAACCACCTAAAGTTATAGGGCACTTGTCTGCTCATGAGAATTTGGTTGTGATCTCTAATTTAAAAAAAAAGAGGGGACCCAGTAGGAAACACTATCTACGATAAAGGTTTAGTAAAATTGTGCAAGAGGAGGTGGTAGCCAAAGTGAGCGCCGTTCCCAAAGCCTGCCTGTGAGAGTCTTGGTGTGCAATTTAGAGCTAGTGTTTCCCACTAGCTCCCCTATTTATGATATATTAGTGGATGCCACCATATTGTCGTGAGCATTGGTCTATGACAGCCTTTCTCAACCTTTTTACCGTGAAGGAATCATGCAAATAACTTTTGGATGTCAAGGAACCCCTGCAAACAATTGTTTGATCTTGAGGAACCCCGTATCGGTGCTACCCTCCCGCGTCCCTTCCCTCCCGCTGATTGAAGGGAAGTGACGTGGGCGGGTAGCGCCGATACGGAGGAGGCGGGGGAGCGGCGCTAACAGACAGGCATAGGTAAACATTGTGCTGGCGACATGCTGTGTGTCGCTAGCACTGCGGGGGATATAGCGGAGCACAGGGGGGTCCTGGAGGCACACCATGGGGCAACAGAGGCTGGTGTTAGTGTGCACAACCAGCCTCTGTGCCCCACTAACATAATTAATTCCCACCTCGGGTTCTCTTTAACCAGTTCGCATTCAGTCGTTTTTCGCTTCATGCATCCGAACAATGTTCACCTCCCATTCATTAGCCTATAACTTTATTACTACTTATCACAATGAACTGATCTATATCTTGTTTTTTCCGCCACCAATTAGGCTTTCTTTGGGGGGTACATTTTACTAAGAGCCACTTTACTGTAAATGCATTTTAAAAGGAAGAATAAGAAGAAAACGGAAATAAATCATTATTTCTCACCTTTCGGCAATTATAGTTTTAAAATAATACATGCCTCCATAATTAAAACCCACGTATTGTATTTGCCCATTTGTCCCGTTTATTACACCATTTAAATTATGTCCCTATCACAATGTATGGCGACAATATTTTATTTGGAAATAAAAGTGCATTTTTTCCGTTTTGCATTCATCACTATTTACAAGCTTATAATAATAAAAAAAAAGAAATATTTCATCTTTACATAGATATTTAAAAAGTTTAGACCCTTAGGTAAATATTTGTGTTTTTGTTTTTTTTTTAATTGTAATGTATTTTTTTTTTTTTTTAATTAAACATTTTATGTGGGTATTTTTAGGGGGGTGGGATTGAAATTGTATTTTTTTTGTAAATATATGTGTATTTTTATTTTTATTTAACATTTAGATGTAGTTTACTTTTTGGCCACAAGATGGCAGCCATGAGTTGTTTACAGTGACGTCACTCTAAGCGTACCACGTACGCTTAGAGCGACATAGGAAGCAGAAAAAGCGTAGCTTCCGAGAGAAGCTGTCGCTTTTTCTGCGGGGGAGAGGAATCAGTGATCGGGCACCGTTGCCCGATTCACTGTTTCACTGGCTAACAAACCGCCGGCCGGGAGCGCGCGTGCACGCGCGCGATCGGCCGCGTGGACGCGCAGGAGCGCACATGGCTTCCTGGACGTGAGTTTCACGTCCAGGAATGTCAAATAGTTAAGGACCTTAGTAGTTGAAATCTATGCCCTGTTTTGATGGCTATCTGGCTGCCAGGGCCAGGGGCGTAACTAAGAGCCCCCGGGCCCCCCTGCAGAAATTGTGAGCGGGCCCCCCCACCCCCCAGGGCCCGCTCCTGGCTGTTTTGGGGGGCTGGAGGGGTCGTACCATGAGGGGAAAGCTATGGCCACACTCGGCAGGTAGGGGGGAAGGTCCCCCCCCTCCCTCACCTCGGGCTTTCCCCTCTGTGCTCCCCTCCAGCTTCTAGCTATACAAGACAAGTGCAGCGAGCGGAGAGGCGGGCAGCGGCAGGCAAACATACCTTCTGTGCGTCCGGATGCTTCTCGCTCTAGTGACTGACGCGACTTCCTGTTTTATACAGAAAGTCGCGTCAGTCACTAGAGCAAGAAGTGTCCGCGCTAGAACGCACGGAAGGTATGTTAGCCTGCCACTGCCCGCCGCTCCGCTCGCTGCACTTGTATAGCTAGAAGCTGGAGGGGAGCACAGAGGGTAAAGCCCGAGGTGAGGAGAGTAGCCATAGCTTTCCCCGGGGGGCGGGCGCATGGGCTGCATCCCCTATTGTTACGCCCATGGCCAGGGCGTAGATTTCAACTCACCCCACTGCGTGCATCCACCGTTTTCGTCGCTCCTGCCGCTGAATCACCGCTGTCTCCTGTCGCAGCTCACTCGCTCTGCCTGTCTCTATGACGGCAGTGCCCTGTGAGCAGGTCAGGAGAGAATTTCATTGGCTCCTGGCCCTGTCTTTCAATGTAAGCAACTCCCATTGGCTTACATTGAAAGACAGGGTCAGGAGCCAATGAAAGAGGCTCCTGACCGGCTCACAGGAACTCTGCCGTCATAGAGACAGCAGAGTGGGTGGCCCAGGTTCTCGACATACGGTGGTTGTGGCGGGTATGTGCGGCGATCGTCGGGATTCTGCTGTTTCTGTACCAGCGGTCTCTGGTCCTTAAGGGGGCAGAGACCGCTGGTAATTAAGTGGTTAAAAGTATATGTGTGGCTATTTTTATCACTACCCCCTATTATACTGCCCAAGGGCGTAGCAATAGTCATAGCAATAGTCATAGCAGCTGCTATGGGGCCCTGGAGCAGAGGGGGCCCAGTGTGTACTTAATGTATTCACAATTAACTTTCACTCCACCCTCTAACTTTGTCTCAGTGTCCATGAACTATGTATAGTGTCATGATTGTATCTGAATGTAAATTGCCCAATAAAGTCATATCCGTAGGGTAGGGGCAGGTGGCATTGCTTAAGAGTGCCTACATCTGAGGGTCCCATGTACATTTTGCTATAGGGCCTTACGACCTCTAGCTACGCCACTGATACTGCCACTCATTATACTGTCTCCTTATCCTAGTGTTTCTTATTAGTGTGCTCATTATTATTCTGACCCCCAGTTTAGTGCTTCTTTTTACAGTACCCCCTATTATAATGTTCTCTATTATATTTCCAACCTACAATGGGAGAAAATGCCAAGGAACCCCTGCTGAGTACTGAAGGAACCCTGGTTGAGAAACCCTGGTCTATGAGGTTTCCTGCTGTGTCCCCTCAAATAGACTAGCGCCAGTTAAAGGTCAACTGTAGGGAGGCTGCCATGTTTTTTTTTTCCTCTTGTGCAATACCAGTTGCCTGGCAGCCCTGCTGATCTATGTGGATGCAATAGTGTCTGAATAACACCAGAAACAAGCATGCAGCTATTCTTTTCAGTTCCGAAATTAATGTTGAAAAAAAATGATCTGCTGCATACTTGTTTAGGGGCTATGGCTAAAAGTATTAGAGGCGAAGGATCAGGACAGCCAGGCAACTGGTATTGCACAAAAGGAAAAAAAACCATGGCAGCCTCCCTACAGTTGTCCTTTAAAGACCCTCAGAAGTGAGTATGAGAATGTTTGGGAAGTACACAAGTTAGTTGGGAGGAAGAGGCAGAAAAACAAAATAATTAAACGAAATAATACATTCCTGGAAATTGACTCTTATTGATAAGTGGTTTCCCTCTATCATTTCACAGTCACAATCCAATAATAACTTAGGCCTGGGGCACACCAAACCCCGCTAGCAGATCCGCAAAATGCTAGCAGATTTGTTTAATTTTTCAGAGGCGTTTTGCGGATTGCTGCTGCGGATTTCAGTGTAGTGCATTTTTATATATTGTTACAGTAAAGCTGTTACTGAACAGCTTCTGTAACAAAACTGCCTGGCAAACCGCTCTGATCTGCCGTTTTTCAGAGCGGTTTGCGGTTTTCCTATACTTAAGGGCTGGTTCCGACGGACGTTTCGGCGGCGTCACGTTCGGGGGCGTTGCGGCGGCTGCGCGGTCAGGCTTTCAGCAGAGGCGGCCTTTGGGGGTGGCAAGTGGGGCAATCGCCCCAGGCCCCGCGCCTGAGGAGGCCCCGCACCCTCTGCAGTGCTGGGGAGAGCGGGCATAGTTGTTAAAACTCACATGTCTTTACCGATGCTCACACTGAGTCACAGCTACCATCTATTTCCTCTCTCGGCATCTGTATATTGGTAACAGCGCCCCCTATGATGACGTGACCGCATGTCACCACAGGGGGGCACTGTTACCAATACACAGATGCTGGGAGAGGAACTAGATGGTAGCTGTGACTCACAGTGTGAGCATCGGTAAAGACACGTGAGTTTTACCAACTATGCCCGCTCCCCACCGCTGCAGCCTTCTTGCTATCTAAATCTAACCTATACTGCAGGCTGGCACCTATCTAACCTTTACTGCATACTGGCACCTATCTAATCTATACTGCAGGCTGGCACCTATCTAACCTATACTGCAGGCTGGCACCTATCTAACCTATACTGCATACTGGCACTTATCTAACCTATACTGCATACTGGCACTTATCTAACCTATACTGCATACTGGCACCTATCTAATCTATACTGCAGGCTGGCACCTATCTAATCTATACTGCAGGCTGGCACCTATATAACCTATACTGCAGGCACCTATCTAATCTATACTGCAGGCTGGCACCTATCTAACCTATACTGCATACTGGCACCTATCTAACCTATACTGCAGGCTGGCACCTATCTAACCTATACTGCATACTGGCACCTATCTAACCTATACTGCATACTGGCACCTATCTAACCTATACTGCAGGCTGGCACCTATCTAACCTATACTGCATACTGGCACCTATCTAACCTATACTGCAGGCTGGCACCTATCTAACCTATACTGCATACTGGCACCTATCTAACCTATACTGCAGGCTGGCACCTATCTAACCTATACTGCAGGCACCTATCTAATCTATACTGCAGGCACCTATCTAACCTATACTGCAGACTGGCACCTATCTAACCTATACTGCATACTGGCACCTATCTAACCTATACTGCAGGCTGGCACCTATCTAACCTATACTGCATACTGGCACCTATCTAACCTATACTGCATACTGGCACCTATCTAACTTATACTGCAGGCTGGCACCTATCTAACCTATACTGCATACTGGCACCTATCTAACCTATACTGCAGGCTGGCACCTATCTAACCTATACTGCATACTGGCACCTATCTAACCTTTACTGCATACTGGCACCTATCTAATCTATACTGCAGGCTGGCACCTATCTAATCTATACTGCAGGCTGGCACCTATCTAACCTATACTGCAGGCTGGCACCTATCTAACCTATACTGCAGGCACCTATCTAATCTATACTGCAGCCACCTATCTAACCTATACTGCAGGCTGGCACCTATCTAATCTATACTGCAGGCTGGCACCTATCTAATCTATACTGCGGGCTGGCACCTATCTAACCTATACTGCAGGCTGGCACCTATCTAATCTATACTGCATACTGGCACCTATCTAATCTATACTGCAGGCTGGCACCCATCTAATCTATACTGCGGGCACCTACCTATCTAATCTATACTGCAGGCACCTATCTAACCTATACTGCAGGCTGGCACCCATCTAATCTATACTGCGGGGTACCTACCTAACTAATCTATACTGCAGCCACCTATCTAACCTATACTTCAGGCTGGCACCTATCTAATCTATACTGTGGGCACCTATCTAATCTATACTGCAGGTACCTATCTAATCTGTACTGCAGGCTAGCACCTATTTAATCTATACTGCAGGCACGTATCTAATATATACTGTGGGGTACCTACCTAACTAATCTATACTGCAGGCACCTATCTAATCTATACTGCAGGGTACCTACCTACCTACCTATCTAATCTGTACTGCGGGGCACCTACCTGTCTAATCTATACTGCGGGGCACCTACTTATCTAACCTATACTGGAGGCACCTACCTATCTAACCTATACAGAGTGTGTGCTTTCACAACGTGTGTATCCACAGTATATGTCTCTAGACCCCGCATATGACAGTCGCCCCAGGCCCCGCGTACTCTAAGGCCACCCCTGCTTTCAGTAGCCTTCGCGTTGCGGTCGCGTTTTTATTCCCCTAGGGGGACATTAGCCGTCGCGGTTGGCCGCCCCCTGGAAGCTACATGTCGCTTCCAGGGGCAGCTCGAACGCTCGCGAAAATCGGGACCCGAACGCCGCGTTCGTGCAAACGCGCGCAAAAGCTCGGTGTAAACGCTCCCATTCACTTGAATGGGAGCGTTTACCGCGACGTTCCGAACGCTTGCGGTAAACGTTCCGCAACCGTCCGTCTGAACCAGGCACCAGCCCTAACATTGAGGCAGAAACGCCTCCGCAATCCAAAAAATGCCTCACCCCGGGAGGATTCGTTTCTGCAAAACGCCTCCCGCTGTGGTGTGCACACCCCCATTGAAATGCATTACCCTAGCGTATCCGCAGCCGCAAGCAAAACGCTCAAAAAGCCGCTCGGTGTGCCCCAGCCCTTACATTTCTTCCTATACAAAATAGTTAAGGTCGCACCTCACAAATTAAAAGAAAGTATGTAAATAAATATGTGTATATACTGTATGAAATAAAAAAATTTAATTAATATCCCAGTATAGTGAATATTTAAGGACTGGATTTAGGTTCTCGTGGTCCATCAGGGCAGCATGTAATGACTAGAAGGGATTTCAGCAGCAGTCTGGAGACACCAGCACACAAGCTCTTCCCCCAGCCAGGCTGATCCCGGCAGTGATCTGGGAAGGGTTAATGAGCACAGCATGGCTGCAGAAATCAGAGGAGACCCGCCTCTAACAGATTGAGTGATTGACAGCCCACCAATCGGATCGCAGGGTTGAAGCATCTCGTCCAATGGCTGTGGAGGGCGTGGGGTGGGGCTGGTGAGATCAGATCACTAGGAAGAGAAAGGTCCGGGCACAGGAGGTGGATCGGCTCTGTGTTTCCTTGTTAGCTCTTCTGGCCAATGAATGATTCCTCATTACCGATCAAAGCTTGCAGCTGATCAAGCAAGGAATTAGCAGGTAATGCAGATGGCTTAACCTATTAGTACATCCAGCTTCCTGGCAGTCACACAGCTGCACACTCCACACATTTGTTGCACGTCCACAGTGGCACTTCTGTGTGTGCTGCATAGAGGAGAGCATGTTGTAGCAAGTTGTGGGGGGGGAAGTCCTGCTGTGTGATGATTTCTGATCACTTACCTGCTAAAGTGGGTGCCCACTGTGCCTAATGCACTTCTTTCCCCACTTCCTCTTGCTGATTATAGCTGGCTGGCACTTCCCTCTAGCACCCCTCCTTGTACCAGTATCTGTTGCCAGCTTCATAGATGCAGAGTCACACATGGGCCCTGGAGGAGGTTCTGCTGTGTTGAGGGCTTGAGATGTTTACACATGGGTGATTTTTATTTTAAGTTTGATTGTGTTACTAAAATGATGGTCCACTAGGTTGGAAAAATGTTGCTTCTACTTGAAGCAGAAAGTTTGGAGCTAGCATGGTTGAGGTGATCCAGTGGAAACAGCTCTTCAATCATAGCAATATTTAAACTTGAAGCATTCTAATTAGTTGAATAGTATTGGCATATTATTACAATTGCTACAACCTGTCTGAAACCTGGAAGTTCGAGAGGGTGCTTTCCACCCGATTGCATTAGTGGAATTTACCTAGTGACTTTCTTGCTGGGTCACCTTAACCATACTGTACTAGCACTGAAGGCTTTCAAAAGGTATAAAGCTGGTTATTGTCTGAGTGGAAAGATTTAATAAGTAAGCTTTCTTTATATTTAAAGTGGATCTGTAAGAAAAAAGTACCCCTATGGGGAAGCCTCAGGATCCTAAGGAGGCCTCCCCTGTCCGCTTGGGGATCCAGCACTGGCTCCCCTGAAAGTCCCCCAACAAGCTGTGCTCGGGTGCAGTGGTGCACAGCAATTTGCGCTCTTGTGCAGGTGCAGTATCATGTTACTGATCTCAGGTGGAAATAGCCGAGAATGATCGGGTCGTGCCTGTTCAGTAGAGTGGACCTAATTGGGCTTGGCCATTCCCGCCTGAGCCCGATCGGAAAAACTGAAACTGCGGCTGAGCAGGTGCGCAGAATGTAAATATTGCCACACTTGGCTGAGCAGGTGCGCAGAATGTAAATATTGCCACACTTGGGGTTTGTTCACATTGCGTTCTGCTCGCGCTAGCTTTCTCGACTCTCGTTGTCATTTTTTTTCTTTTACTCAGTGTTCTCCCCAGGCTTTTTTAGCCGGGTACTTCACCCGGCTAGTTTTGGTGAGCACCCGGCTGTCACCGGCTCACCTCCTCCTATGCTGTAAGCAGAGTTGCGCACAGAAGCACTGGTCCTGCATTCTCTCATATTGCCCCACCCGGCTACTATTTCATGCCACCCGGCTACTGATTCATGCCACCCGGCTGGAAAAAAATTGTGGGGAGAACACGGTTTCCTTTTTTTAAATTTTTTTTTATTATTTTTTTTTTTCCAATTCCCGACGCTTGAGTGGGGGTTCTGTTTTTGTGAAGCGCTTTTCCCAAGCCTTTTTTTTTAATTCACTCCCTGGAAAAGAATAAATACAATGTATTCTTTAGAACTCAATCGCCCCACAAAGCGATTTTGTGAGCGTTTAGTGCTCTTCCTATACCTTCCTTTATAGCAAAATTGACCAAAAAATGGTCCAGGCACCGCTTTGCTGAACGCACAACTTGCGAACCGTTCTGATATGAACCTTCTCATAGACATTCATTGCACAAATGTTATGGTGGTAAATTTAAAATTGCCTGAGCTTGAATAAAGGCCGAAAACGCGTCTAGTGTGAACGAGCCCTTGGTGTTTGGGGGCAGCCAGCACTGGATCCCTGAGGCTACAGAGGACGGTGGAAGCCTCATTAGGATCCAGAGGCTCCCCCCTCCCAAGGCAAGTACCACCCAGGGGCAGTTTTTTTTTTTTTCCTTTTTCCTATTGATCTAGTTTAGGCCCCATTCTCACTTAAAAGCGCAAAACGCCGGTGATTAATAAAAACTCTAGCGCTTGAGCGTTTTGCTGAAATCGCCGACAAAACGCTCTAGTGTGAATGGGCCCTTAAAAGTATTGACACATGGAAAGTTTTTTTTTTTTTTTTTTTTTAGCTATTGGTTTTGTAAGACTACAATAAACATATACTGTATGTATATAAGCGGTAGTCCCTGACTTACAAATGTCCTGCTGTTACAAAGAGCCGTTCTGTGGAAGCATTTGCTTTCTCAAAAAGACCTTGTAGTTTTTGAGAGGATCGATTTTAAAAAATTCAAAGAAAAATCCGGTTTAAAAGTGAACCTAAACCAAATTCAAAAAGAGTTACTACTTACCTGGGGCTTCTACCAGCCCCCTACAGACGTCCTGTTCCCACGCTGTCACTCAATGATTCTCTGGTTTGGTTCCCCGCAGTGGCTACGTTTTTGTTTTTTTTACCGACTGGCCAGTCGATGGCCCCTGCGCGTCCTCGATCACACTCCCATCTGTGGGAGCGTACTACACCTGCGCAGGACGCTCCTTGCGATGGGAGCTTGATCGAGGACACGCATGGCCAGGGCAAATTTTTTTACATATGAGAAATTGGCACATTGCTATAATCAGTAGGAAGGAGGCACAAAGTGGCATATGGGAACAGAGGTTGTGCAGAGGGACACAGTGGAGGTATCAATAAAAAAAACAATATTGTCTGGTTCTCCACCTTCATATTCTCTAGATAAAGATGTTATTTGGTAAACTCTTCAGCTGAACTGATGCTACGGTGGTCTTTAGTGTTTCAGGCAAATAACTACAAGCCAAATTTATTAACCAAACAAGGACGCTTTGTAGTGTCATGGCAGCCAGCTTGTGTCTTCCCCTTGATCTGCACAGTGCAGTATAAGAGAGAACAGAAGGAAAACTCCAATTGCTTGCAGTTAGAAGCACAGACAGTTCTTATTTCAGATACTCTGGTAAATGGATCACTGATTTAGAAATTTCAAATTGGTTTCCTTTAAAGTAGCTGTTTGTGGTTAGTGGTTAAGGGCTGGGTTGGTGCTTTGGGAATTGTGGCTTTTTAGGGTCTTATGGGAAAGAATCAGTAGTAGAGGATGGAGCAGACCAAGCTGGAGCATCAGTGCAAATCTAGTCATACATGGGTGGATAACAGCAATTTGGCGAGTAATCAATGCTTTCCATTTAGGTACTCTGACACCGGAGACCAGGGTTTGAATCTCAGCTCTGCCTGTTCAGTAAGTCAGCACAGATTTTAGAAAGGAGTCATTGGGCTAGACTCCCTAACACTGCTACTGCCTACTGAGCGCACCCTAGTGGCTGCACCTCTGGCGCTTTGAGTCTGCCAGGAGAAAAGCTCAATATAAATGTGGTGTGTCTTGTCTAGTGCTTGTTCAGATTTGATGTCCTCTCACCACTGTGTCCTGGGATTGGGCAGCCCAGCCCACTCATTTACACTGACAGGTATGTAGTATGGGAAAAAAAATTTCAGCCCCATTTTGATGTGGTGAGCAGACAGCCCACGTTCATTTACAATGGGCCTCACTACACCATGAACCACTGTGGCCAGAACTAGTGCCAAGCAATGTGTGTCTTAGGGCGCCACTGCTAGTGTGAACAAGATCTGTCATTGGGCCTTTAGATGATCACTGTACCAGGTTGTCCCACCCACCTCCTCCTCCGCCCACTTGATAGATAAAGCTGAGCCCAATTACAGTCATCATTTGGTTTACATTAGTTGCCCAAATTAGCTACATGTCCATTTGCCTCTCAGTGGGAGTACTGTGGGACACCCTGAAATCATACAATATTGCATAGTGTTCCAAGATGGCGCAGAATCCGGACGCCACGGCCACAGGGCTCCGGACTTTTTTTTTTTGCCCCTGATCCTGCCTTTTGCACTCACCCGATGTCCTCCACCCACCTGGGGGAGGATGTGGAGGCCTCGGGTGTGCATCTCTGGAGGCCGGGAGTTCGTGCATCGCAGGTTACCAGCGGTTTCTCGGGAGGCTGGGGAAGCCAGGAGCTAAGATGAGCACCACATGGCCACTACTGCTGCTGCACGCTTCCTTCACCCTCCCTTTCCACTCTACTGCTTCCAGGACGCCACGCACCAAGACGCCTCTCCTCCTCCGCCGCTGCTGTCAGCAGATCGGACGCTGCCTCCAGAGACCAGGCAGTTTCCCCGAAGGGAGACCCAGCTGTTCCTCCGCCGCTGCTTCCAGCTGATTGGGGACAGCTCATCAGGCCACCGCTCTTGATCTATCGGGCTCCTGCTGGGGACCAGGCTGCGATCTGCTGGGAAGAAGCCGCTGTTCCTCCGATGCCACCTCTCAGTAAAGCAGTATCATTCCATCGCCTGGGTCCCTGAGGTTAGTGTTGCGGCTTCTCGGGCTGGCCCACAGCAGCTTGCCTCACTGCTCACTCCACCACCGAACGGCTGGCCGCCATACGGGAAGCAGACCCTGCCCTCCGCACCTCCATCACTGGCGCATCAACTGGGACCACCCATGTGGTTGCGACTGCAGGCCCAGGAACTGTTTCTATCCCTGTTCCAGCTGCCTCCCTCTGCAGCACATGGGCTGCACGTGGGTCATTGCACCGCTGCCTTCATTCAGCAGTGCCTGCTCCTCCTTTTTACCAGGGACGCTCTCCTTCGTCTGAAGCTGCTGGGGGTCTCTTAGGGCCTACAAGACCAACCGCACTGGTCCAACCTCAACAGACTCGGCCGCAAGCATGGAGACTAACTCCTTCCAGCCAGGGCAGTTATCCGAGCTGCCAGCCAGCCAGTGAACCACCACTGCAGCCACAGGGGATTCTCTGACTGTCTCTCTCTTATTTCTCCTGTTCTCCTTCCTTCCTTCCTTCTCTTGTTCTCTTACACTATCCTGCTCTCTCTTTCTCTCTTCTCTGCACTATCCTTTTTTCAGGGGCTGCTGCGGGGCATCCAAATCGCTGCAGAGGTTTGAGTGCTGTGGCTGCTCCCTCAACATAGCACTGGTATGCCCCCTCTTGTCCTCCTTCGCTATGCTTGTCTATATGCCTACGCTTTATGTATATCTTGCTGTATTTTATTGTATTAACTGTACCATCACCGACCCTGTATGTGCCAAAAATAATTCCGGGTACGACCCCTGTTGTACTTGGCGAAATAAAGATTTCTGATAGTGCCCAGCACTGCTTCAATTAAAATACAACTGACTAAAAATGGTTAATAGAGGTGCCAAAATAGGATAAGATGGGTTAAAAACCGTTTAAAAAAGGAGGGGGTGGGTGGATCCACTACCCTCACTACAAATGACCAGGCTAAATCAAGCCGTAGATATTTCAAGAAAATATTTATTATTCTCCAAATACAGTGCCACTGTATTTGGAGAATAATAAATATTTTCTTGAAATATCTACGGCTTGATTTTAGCCTGGTCATTTGTAGTGAGGGTAGTGGATCCACCCACCCCCTCCTTTTTTAAACGGTTTTTAACCCATCTTATCCTATCTTGACGCCTCTATTAACCATTTTTAGTCATATCTTGTCCACCCTGGGTGGAGGGGTGTATCCCCATTTTCTTTCTATAGAGAGCGACTTTTTATACCTGAGTGGGGTCAGCTGAGAATTCTCCCCACCTGCTATTACAGTGGTCGCCTGCGTGGTGACCCACACTTGTGAGTATATTCTCATTTATATACTTTTTCCACATTGGTCGAACATACCACACCAGATTTGGCTCTCGGGTTTTTCCTGTCTTTCAATCAATTAAAATACACTTTGCACTGCACGTTGCTTGCACTCTATAGGGATGTGTTTCCACCGGGTGGGACATGATATCTGCACTCTAACCCCTATATTTCAACCCTTCCCCCCCCCCCCCACCACCACTCAACCTCCAAATGCTTGTACACCCATGAATAAAGGTTTCTTTGATGTTAGTGCAGTATAGCTTTAAAACCATTTATTCCTTCTTGACATCAGCTGTTACAGACACGGGTCTCCGGCCGTGGACTCAGAGCAGGCGACATTAATTGAGCATGTGTATGGGCCTTTAGCATTTCCTACCAGCAATATACTGTAGTGGTGTAGAAGACTATGGGTAACAGAGGAGGTCAAATAAAATTCCACTTAAACTGTAACGAGAGGGTTATGGAGGCTGCCATATTTATTTCCTTATAAGTAATACCAGTTGCCTGACTATCCTTCTGGTCCTCTGCCTCTAATCCTTTTAGCCATAGACCCTGAACAAGCATGCAGCAGATCAGGCGTTTCTGACATTGTCAGATCTGACAAGATTAGCTGCATTCTTGTTTCTGGTGCGATTCACACTACTGCAGGCAATTAGATCAGCAGGGCTGCCAGGCAACTGGCATTGTTTAACAGGAAATAAATATGGCAGCCTCCATATTCTTCTCACTACAGCTGTGCCTATATGAGTGCTGCTGTAATAGTTTTTCCATTTTAATTATGCACCCAGCCATGAATTTCTCACATTGCACGTCTCGGCAGGTCTGTACTCTCTGAAATATGGACTACCTGCAAATTCTCAACAGGACTGCAACTGATGTACAATATGCCAAAAACCTGTGCATGGAGCACATGTCCAGATCAAGGATTCTGATTGGTCTATCTGTGCAACTGTTCTATTTCACGCCCATTTTTGTCCCAGATTTGCTCCAAATCTTCTTGCACTGATGTAATAAAACTGCCCCTTTATGCCTGACTACTACTGAAGAAACGGCAGCCTTTTAGTTGATATGCTATCTGATTTCTGATGAATTCTGATTGACTATCTGTGGTAAAAGCCCCATTCACACGCTAGACCGTCGTCCAATGCCAATAAGAATGATGTCACCAGAATATTGCGGGGGTGGGGTGGATGATGAGGCTCAACAACATGAAGACACCAACAGATGATGGTTAGACAATGGATCTATCCTGGCGGATCCATTCAGATGATAGTTGGATGAAAATACGAGTATCAGACGATAAATGATCGCTCCGTTGAAAACCCTTGTGTTTGGCTAGCTACCGCCTTCCGAATCCACAGTTTTGAGCTTCCGCTGTCTATATGGACGGAAGATCGTCGTTATGGCGTCCTTGAATCCAATGTACCAAGTTGTTGTCAGACACTGTTCATTCGCCCCATTGTCATTTGGGATTGTTACGCTAGGTACACACCATACGTTTTGTTTTCGGCAGATAGATGGTTCGATAGATAAATTCCGTCTTGTCCAATAATATTTCTGATTGTTTTTCTGATCGATTTCTCATCGAAGTGAATGGAGATCCATAAGAAAAGATAAGAGAATTGAGCGGAAAACCGAGCAGAGAATCGATCAGATGGAAAATCGACAAAAAAAAGCACTGTGTGTACCTAGCATAAGCATCTTTTTCACAGTCTCTAGCTTATCTAATGTGATTTGTAATGTCTGGCTGTCATAAACTGTCTTTTTATTCTTCTTTCAATTTCAGGAGGGTGACAATGTCCCCTGATGAGATCACTTACCTCTGTGTGTTGCTGCTATCCATCCCTGTTGGATTTCTCTTCAAGAATGCAAGTAAGTCTTCACATTTAGACCTGAGTTCTTCTAGGAGATACTTTTTTTTTTTTTTTTTTTTTTTTTATTTAAAATAATTTTTCAGCACTTTGCAAAGGAAAAAGTAGGTGAAAAAGTACTGTCAAACTTATTTTGAGTATTTTCCTGCTTGCTGGTGGTGTAAAAGGAATTTTACTTACAAGTTGTGGAAATTATCACCTGGGTGAAAACTCAGGTGAAAAAGTAATTGCATATGGCCCTTACTCTTCAATCAGTAAATGAAATGCCCTGAGATGGAAAGTTGAGGGAAATCTCACTGTCATACTGGTGCAGGAAGTGAAGGGAAATCTCACTGTCATAAAGGTGCAGGAAGTGAAGGGAAATCTCACTGTCATACAGGTGCAGGAAGTGAAGGGAAATCTCACTGTCGTACTGGAGCAGGAAGTGAAATCTCACTGTCGTACTGGGGCAGGAAGTGAAGGGAAATCTCACTGTCATACAGGTGCAGGAAGTGAAGGGAAATCTCACTGTCGTACTGGAGCAGGAAGTGAAGGGAAATCTCACTGTCGTACTGGAGCAGGATGTGAAGGGAAATCTCGCCATCATACTGGGAAGGGAAATCTTGCGAATCAGGTAACTTCAGTGCCAAGGCGATCGCCAGACCCCGAATTACATCTCCCTCCGAGTTGATACGCCGTCAGGGAGTTGGCATACTGTGACAGGAAGTGAAGGGAAATCTCACTGTAATACTGGGACAGAAAGTGGTGGTAAAATCTCATTGTCATACTGTGGCAGGAAGTGAAGGGAAATCTTGCCATTATACCAGGACAGGAAGTGAAGGGCAATCTCACAGTTGGCAGGAAGTCACACTGGGCGGGTAGTGAAGGGAAGATTTTGTCATCGTATATGGGTGAATTAATTTGCATAGAAAGACATCGGGGGTCAGAAAAAAATAATGGATTTCATGCTGCATGACTAGAAGCCTTACTTATCCCTCATAGCTAATTGCTTGTGTGTACCAGAATAGGGAATATGATCAGCTTGATGAACTGCCCATGACCAGAAAATCAGAGCTTATTACCCCTTTCACAGGAGTCTTTATGAATGCACATAAACCACTGTACTAGTAGCATTCAGTGTAAAATCCAGGGCTGTAGTTGGCCTCAGTGGGCCACAGTGGGCCACCGTTTTAAAGTGGACCTGAAATTTTGCACAGGACGGAAATACATAAAGAAATGCCCCCTGTATGTATTTAGATAGCGAAGCCTGTCTCATTTCACCTCATTTGTGACTTAACACAAGTGTAATTTGATCTCTCATCTGTGTCAGCTCAAGAATCTCCTCTGCCACGCAGAGCAGCTAATTTGTAAACACAGGATGTTAACCCTATGTCTGCTTCCATGAAAGCAGGAAGAAGACACACTGCAGATTTATTGCAGGGTTTGTGTCAGCCGTAACAAATATTTTTCTTTTAAAGGTTTTTATGCTGTGGCATATTTTTTACAGCAGAGAGTGGGTTCAGGTTCTGCTTTCATGCAACGTCCCTATGTTTGGGCTACTACTCCATTGTTGGAGAAAGAACAGGGTTTCCCATAGAAACTAATGAGCTTTTCCTTTACATTCACTGCACTAGACTTAAAATAAGTATTTCATTGGCTGGCATTTGTTCCGTCACAAATCCAGATAAATATGTTGTGGTTATTTTAAGACTACTGTCCATTATTACGCTTCTAGTCTTCAGGATAGGCTACAGAATGTTGTGTATTTTAGTCAGCAGTGCATGAGTCGTAGCTTGTCCTACCTTGTACTGCCAAGTTCTGCTGACTTCTGGAAATAAAGCTTTTTTTTTTTTGGTGTAGTTCCAGAAAACATCCTGAATATAAATTCAGCAAAGTGATTGCGATCAATAAAGTATTGAGCGAAAATAACCAACCTAAACAAAACTGCTCACGTAATCATATTTTCTATCTATTCAGAATGACCTGTGCTTTGCAGATTGTAGCTGGTTAAAGTGACCTTGTAGTCAGGGCCGGGCCGAGGCATAGGCTGGAGAGGCTCCAGCCTCAGGGCGCAGTGTAGGAGGGGGCGCACAATTCATTCAGCTGTCATTCCTAATTGTGTTTGAAGCAGAAAGAAATAAGAAAAGGAGATACATGGAAGTGACTACAAGCCAGATAACTAGAGATTAAGGTGTTGGGGGCCCTGGGGTGCCTCTTAGTCTAAGAGCAATCAGTGTGTGACAGCTGGGATGGAGGGGCGCACTTTGGTGTCTCAGCCTTGGGTGCTGAAGGACCTTGTCCCGGCCCTGCTTGTAGTAGATGAAAGTGTATGAATCCACTACTACATCCTGAAAGAAAAGTGTACCAAGAGTACTCCTACTGTTTCTAACCCTGTAATGGAGTTTATGTTACCAATCCAGCCAGCTGAAAACTGTGTGGCTCTGCAGCTCAGTCCAGCTGCTGGCTTCATCCTCATCCCCTCCCTTCTGATAAGTCATGATTTCTTCTTCTGCTATTTTCAGGGTCCACCCTAGACTCTCTGAACACACAGAGCAGCTGTTTTGTCTCTGCACACAGACACTAAGCACATCAGATGTTTGAGGACTCGTTTCCACTAGTTCCGCGCATGGCTGGGAGACGCACGGCGGCACTTCCTGGTCTGCGGGAACGCTGACGAATCCCATAAGCCGTGCCATGCACGGCTATGGGATTCACAGCCTCCCGCACGGAAACTGATGGCAATATCTGCTGAATCGCTAAGGTAAGCAATTAGGCCGGTGGCGCCATTGTTTCCTATGGCAGAGTTTCCCCGCGCAATTTGCCTGCGGGGAGACTCTGCGGGTTTGGCACGGTTTCCGCGCTAGTGGAAAATGGCCCTTACTGACCTTGTAAACAATTAGTATTTTCCTGATCGAAAACTATTTGAGGAATATCTATGGTTTTACTGTCTGGCACCAGCTTCATACTTGATAAAGTACAAAAACTATTCAATCCCGCCTCCTGTGATCAAATAAGAAAAAAAAAACTTCATTTGATAATCTTTAATTACCCTCTAATGGAGGGGTGGAGGCTTCATTGCACGTGCATAGTATACAAACGTCCTTTAGGAAGCATTTTCCCTGAGAGTACATACAAGACTATTCAATTAGTCAAAGCTACACAACTAGTGAAAAACACTTACAAGTAGTACATTGTACAACCGTTGTATTGTCAGTGAGTGGAGAGACCATTTTGCACTTGTAAATGGAGAATTGTAACATCACTAATATAAAAACAGATGCTTCAATTCAGTTTTTTTCTCCTAGGACTAGGATATAACTTCATCTTCTCTTTAAAATAACTTTTCAGCACTTTGCAATTGGGAAAAGTACCAAAAAGTAGGTGAAACAGTACTTTCAAAAATATTGTGAGTATTTTCTCACTTGCTAGTGGCCTAAAGGCTGGGACCCAATGCAAAGCACTATCGCTAGCGATTTTAGAAGCAATTTCTCAGCTCCTACAATACATTAGAGTGGAAACACACTCAAGATGCTGCATGTCCTGTGATTGCAATTTGCCTAATCGCAATCACTCCAGTGGGATCTGCTCTATACACTTACATTGGCAATCGTTTTGGGAAAACACTAGTGATTGAAAGAGATCCCAAAACGCTGCCAAAAACGCTCTAGTGGGTCCCAGCCCTAAAAGGAATTGACAAGGTGTGAAAATATCACCAAGGAGAAAAAGTTAATAATTGCATATGGGCCGGAGACTGGTATCTAGGAAGATACACTATAAAAGGGCGGAGGGGCGGGGTTACCAGGAAAAGAGATGAGTAGGGCCAAGAAGCACCCAGATCGTCTATCTTTGAGACACATGTTCCAAATGAAATGGTATTTTTTTTTTTGTGTGTGTGTGTCACAATTGGCTTCAGAAAGGTTAGTGAGCGGTCAGCATGTTTGATCCAGAGGTGTAGGGAGGAGTATCCACAAGCTACTTGGAGCCTGGGCGGAAACGTGTCTTAGAAATTAATCATCTATTGTGTTGTGAAGTATCTTCATCCGGTGTCATGAAGTGAAAGAAGAGGAACCTTGTTATTTACCTCCAGTAGTCTGCTATGGGGGGGGGGGGGGGGGGGACACAGCCAGATCAGATGTAGAAATTACCGGCTATCTGCAGTTTGATTGAAAATTTGGTAGAAATGACCATACAATGTTTAACTGAAAAATTAGTTAGGAGGGCACAAGATTTTTATTTCAACTAAAGTTCTTAATCAAATGAAATGTCTGATCCATTAATAGCGTGGGAGTGGCTGGAGAGTGTAATGGTAGTGTACTGGTTAATGAGGAACTCCAGTGAAAATAATATAATACATTTTTACACATTGCACCCGTAACTCGTAAAAATGTACTTGTTAATGTCTGCGATAGCTTTCTGCACCAGCGTGAATGCATAAAAATGTACGCATGGTGGCCGGCCGACTCCCAGTCGGCAAAAACGAAACTAGCTGGCAGCGGGAGACCGGAGGAGCCATGAGTGCCTGCAAGGGCACAGGATGGCTGCAAGGGGCTGGTAGATGCCCCAGGTAAGTGAAACTCGTTTTTTTTGTTTGTTTTTGTTTTTTTGAGTTAAGGTTTCCTTTAAGGGCTCTGCCTTTGACATAGGAGACCTTGGTTCATATCTCAGCGCTTCCTGTTCAGTATGCCAGCACCTATTCAATAAGGAGTTCTTGGGCAAGACTACCTAACACTGCTACTGCCTACTGAGTGATTTTCTAGTGGCTGCCTCACAAGGGCAAGACAGGAGAAAAACGCTATACAAATATTGGAATAATTACTCTAGTGTCTGTGGCAGGCTTCAAGTGTAACACTGCTTTTCATGAAACCATAACCATCCAGGTCCTTCTGCAGCCATCAATTTATCAAACCTGGCAGGAAGTTAAAATTTGTCAGCTTTGCAGCCATTTGCAGGTTCCCCCCCCCCCCCCCCTCATGAATATTTTGCTGCACAGAGCAGGAGGCAAAATGTTTCCATTCCCAGGCATCGCTGGTGGCTTACTGAGGTCTGCTATGGCTTCTGTCTTTCTTCCATATCTATTTATAAATTATTTTGTTTGTTTTTGCCCATTGTAAAATCTTTCCTCACCATTTCCTTACCCTGATTTCCATTCTGAAATGTATCACAGGTGGCGACCTCTTTAGTCCTGTCAGGTGCAGCCCTGCAGAATGTTCGTTTACTGAGGGTTCCGAAGCTGTACAAAATATACCTCCCAGAGGTATGCTTTGGGAGGAGAATTCTGCTTAGCTAAACAGCCCAGGCTAAGCATCACTGAGAGGGTGGGGGTCACATACTAGTATACATCAATGTATAGATATAGGAAGTTTTTCTGATCCAGAAACAAGGAAATGACGTAAAACTGAATATTTTGCTGCATTCTACTATATGACACTACAGTGCCCCTTTATGGTCAAAGCCATTGATGATTTTCTGTCTGCAGGTCCACATGTGAAGCAATGGGGAGGAGCAGCTGCAGGACTGCTGCTTACTCTGGTGACCTGCCACATCCATACCCTCCATTCTGCCATCACTATCCTGGGGACATGGCTCATTGTGAAGATAACACCCAGGTGCGTATATGGAGAAGCTCTACCCCAAGAGTGCAGGAATAGAGAGGGAAGTTGTGCTGTGAGAAGTCTCTGTCTCTCATGTGAATGTAGCTGCTAATATCTGCTTATTCATTCCGGTGGAAAAACCTGTTGTAATCAGTATTGTTACTGTTGCCCAGTGCCCACTGATTTTTTTTTTTTTTTTTTTTTTTTTTCCCACTCTTCCTTCTCTAAGCCTAAGGGCCTGTTACACTGTACAGTGCTGCGTGCCACTGATGTTGCCTAGGGATCCGCTTCCCTGACACAGCATTGCTCACACCAGTGGTGGTGCCGCCACAGTCTAGCAAAATGACTGGTTGCACGTCATTCACTTGTGTACTTAAACATAGTGCAGAGAATGTCTCTCTTATATACAAGGTATTTGCGATGATTCAGCTTTAAAGTGGACCTGAACTCAGAACGTCCTCTGCTCTACAAGATGCACAACTGAATAATAACCTTTAAAGAAAAAAGTTTTTTCGTTACAGCTGATATAAATCTGCACTGCAGTGTTCTCCCTATAAATTTTTTCCAGCTGGGTGGCATGAAAAAGTAGCCGGGTGGGGTGAGATAAGAGAATGGAAGGCTGGAGCTTTTCTGCACCACTCTGCTTACAAGGAGGAGGTGAGCCGATGACAGCCGGATGCTCACCAAAACTAGGGGGGTGGAGCACCCGACCAAAAGAGCCTGGGGAGAAGCTGCACTGTTTCTACTTCCTAGTTCACGGAAGCAGACATATTAACAGCCTGTGCTTTGAAATGAGCTTATCTGCTATCTCTGCCATGGCAGTCATGTGACACAGGGCAGAGATCAATTACAACTTGTGATTAGGCACAAATGAGGGGGAATGGAGCTGAGCGGATCGTTCAGAAACAGCCTTATCAGTCCGCCGACAGCACGTACACGCGCTACTGTCGGCTAAAAGACCGCCCAGCGGGAGGATCCGGCGGACCCGTTGTTGCCTTTTGTAGTGCGTGTGTATGCAGCTTACCAGTACTTTACAGAAAATAATCTAATTACAGAAAATCTAACATAATTGTATGGTGTGTACTAGGCATTAAAGAGGGCCTAAACTCTTCTACAGGAGAGAAGGAAAACACAGAGAAACCCACCCTATGTGTATTTAGAGATATCAGCCTGTCTAATTCTACACCAATCCTGTGTATGAAGAGCCGCTTACTCAGGCCTCTGGTTGCCTGGACACTTGCCGGTGCCTTGCCTCAGCTGGATTGCTCATACAGCTCGTGTAGCATGTAGATAAAAGATGAGACGGCACACCACTGGCTATGCAAAACTTGCTGTGTATTAATTGTTACACACCTGATGAAGGATGTCCTATCCGTAACATGTAGTGTTTTGTTCGCTTAATACACAGCAAGTTTTGCATAGCCAGTGGTGTGCCGTCTCATCTTTTATCCACATGCTAATTCTCCCCTATCTGCTAGTAATGAGCCCCTGTAATTTGAGCTTTCAGTTTTGTCTGATCTGTGCTGCAGGTGTGCTATCCATACACGCTATATGTAAACACAGGTGGTTAACCCTGTATGTACTGCCATGAAACCAGGAAGTAACTGCACTGCAGCATATCTGAGGAGTTTTGTAAGCTGTAACAAAGAAATGTTTTTCTGTAAAGGTTATTATGCCATTGCTTATCTTCTAGAGCAGAGAGGAAGTCCTGGTTTAGGTCCGCTTTAAGTGAGCAACTGTTTCCCATGATGCATCACTCTCGAATATGCAAATCATCTTATGCCCCTCAAGCTAAGATCACATCCAGAACTGCTGCTGTTATAGCTTGTACATTTTACAGGGCCACATTAACCCAACGTGCATACAGCCTGTTTTGGACTTTCTGGTCCTCATCAGTGCATGGCAGGGATGTGAGCCTGACATCGGTGGCATTAGATGATTTACATATTCCTGGGGTGATGCATCATGGGAAACCACTGTTGCTTAAAGAGAATCTGTATTGTTAAAATCGCACAAAAGTAAACATACCAGTGTGTTAGGAGACATCTCCTATTACCTTCTGTTACAATTTCGCCGCTCCCCGCCGCATTAAAAGTAGTCAAAAACAGTTTTAAAAAGTTTGTTTATAAACAAACAAAATGGCCACCAAAACAGGAAGTAGATTGATGTACAATATGTCCACACATAGAAAATACATCCATACACAAGCAGGCTGTATACACCCTTCCTTTTGAATCTCAAAAGATCATTTGTGTGTTTACCTTCTGTCCCCTTCTTCTCTCATGCACTGAACATTACAGGCTTCCTGCAGACCGCTCTGCATGTGCCTGTGTTTGTAATTCCTCAGTATGTGTCAGCCAGCTACTTTCACAGCCTAACAGAGGAGGATTTTTATCCAGCTCTCTTCTATCACTGATAAGATAGCAGAGATGCTGCTGGCTTATGTAAATAAAACACACACTGGAGTGTGCATAGAGGAACAGACCAGCACGGAAGAGTTGGCAGCCTTCCAGACACAGGCCGACAAGTCTGACAGGGGAAAGATACATTGATTTATTACAGAGTCCGTGATAGTACAAAGTGCTGCAGTGAGCCAGAACAGATTAAAATACCGTATATACTCGCATACAAGCCGAATTTTTGACCCCCAAAAAGGGGTCAAAAGTTGGGGGGTCGGCTTGTATGCGAGCCTTCCCTGGTGGTCTAGTGGTTAGTGGTGGGTGGTCCGCGCCCCGCTCCCCCCCCCCCCCTCCCCGCTCCCCCCGCGGCCGCCGCTGCTATTACCTGCTTAGGCAGCGGCCGCTTCCTAATCCGCGTTCCCCTTCTGAAACTTTCTCAGAGTGTATCACAGCAGCGCGCCCGGCGCTGCTGCTGTGACGATGCAGGGGGCAGGAAAGAGCGGTTCCCTTGGTAACGGCGATACAGATCGCCGCTATAGGGAGCCGCGCTCTTTCCTGCCCCCTGCATCGTCACAGCAGCAGCGCCGGGCGCGCTGCTGTGATACACTCTGAGAAAGTTTCAGAAGGGGAACGCGGATTAGGAAGCGGCCGCTGCCTAAGCAGGTAATAGCAGCGGCGGCCGCGGGGGGAGCGGGGAGCTGGGGGGGAGCACTACCTACCTATGCTGGGCACTAAACTGGGCACTATACTGGCTAAACTGGGCACTATACTGGCTAAACTGGGCACTTTACTAGCCATACTGGGGCACTATACTAGCTAAACTGAGGCGCCACCTACCCATACTGGGCACTATACTGGCTATACTGGGCACTTTACTAGCTATACTGGGCACTATACTAGCTATACTGGACACTACCTACCTATACTGGGCACTATACTAGCTATACTGGGACACACTGGGGGGCTGCACCAATCCAGCATTTCCTACCCCCGGCTTATATGGGGGTCACTCATTTTTCCCTGTTTTTTCAGGGAAAAGTTGGGGTGTCGGCTTATATGCGGGTCGGCTTATATGCGAGTATATACGGTAGGTTTAGGAACTTGTAGGATGGTAGAAAAAACGTTGTAATTTTTGTTACAGAGTCACTTTAAATACAGCTGAATCATCGAAAATAATTTTTTTTTAAAAAGACAAAATTAAACTCTGCGTTTTTTAGTAGGATTTTTTGGTCTCTTTATACTTTACATTTGCCTGATTATATGTAATGAGAAAGATCTGCACATAATTTCCAGCCACACTTTACAGGATTCTGAGGCAGGTTAGAAAATGGCTAAAAGGAATCTGGTTGCCTTATGGAATAGGGATGTCTCCCTCCATAGACACTGGCTGCAGGAGCCTCTCTGTAAGGATGCTAATGCATTCCTGAGGGAGTTAATTGGAGCTTGTCAGCCAGCATTTTGTCAGTTATGCAAGGATGATTTTTTTATCTCATTACAGATGCCAGATCCGCCTGCTTAAGTACATGAGCCACCTACACACTGAGGAAGCAGCAGTTTGTGGACTGAATCCATTAAAAAAACCTTCTTAAAGGGGAACTTCAGCCTAAACAAACATACTGTCATTGAGTTACATTAGTTATGTTAATTAAAATAGATAGGTAATATAATCTCTTACCCACCCTGTTTTAAAAGAACAGGCAAATGTTTGTGATTTCATGGGGGCAGCCATCTTTTTGGTGGAAAGGAGGTGACAGGGAGCATGAGACACAGTTCCAACTGTCCTGTGTCCTGATCACCCCTCCCAGCTGCGCGTGCAAGGCTTCAAATCTCAAATTCAAAATTAAAAAACAAAAAATGGAACCAAAACTGCAGAACGAGAACATCAGAAATCCCATCATGCTTTGCACAGCATCAGGGGAAAAATGCCCGGGCAGTTTTATTCTGTGCAGCTAAAAATGAGGCTTGAATGAGAAAAACAAAGTTCTGATGCTGTGAAACTGTTAAACACCAAGCCTTTGCAGTGCTGTTGAGTAGATTTTTAGTCTGGAGGTTCACTTTAAAGCAAGCCTGTCACAAACCTGGGCACTGGAATCTGAGCACGCAGTAAAACAGGGCTGTCCAACTCCAGTTCCCGGGGGCCATATCCATGCCAGTGTTTAGGATGGACTGGGAAATGTGTAACACTTGAACTACACCTTTGCTGATTCAGTCCCATTAATGAATTTGCGCTGTTCCAAAAATGTGCGAGGACCCCCGGCCCTCAAGGACTGGAGTTGGACAGCACTGCAGTAAAAGATCTAGACAGAGGCTGTCCTTTAGTGAGAAGTGTATGTCAAAGGGATCTGTAGTTCGAGAGAGATGGAGAGACTGCTGAATCAATATACCGCACAAATTCAGACTTGTTGTAAAAGTGAAGCCTAGACTGTTATAGCTGGCCTTTAAAGCAGGATAGTCAACCACAAAATCAAATTCCATTTACCCACTGCTCTGTATCTATCATGTAGTCTATATCCTGACCCTGCATTGCAAGCATTCCAATATAAACATAAATGTTTCTGTTACATTGCCGGGGAGAGGGAAGCTTGTTCTCTCCCCTCCCACATTCCGGCTCCTCACTGAGCTGAGGGCAGTTCAGTGTGACATGAGGCTGAGAAGGGAAACACACCTCACCCCTCTGCAGAAGCTGCTGAATTACAATCTATGCTGTGCTCACATGCGTTTACAAAGCAATCTAGATCTGACGGTGAAGTTTATAGGTGAAAAAAAAAAAAAAGAGTATGGAAGGAAAGTGCATCAGATTGACTTCAGTCTGAGGCAGTAAAGAGGGAAAATGCCTGGAACTGGTTTCTCTTTATTTACTACATACAATTCACAGAAATCAAAATGTGGGCAGTACAGCACATATGTTATGCAAGTAAAACAAGTATGTATCTACTTATATATGTGTTATTTTTTCCTGGGATAGTATGGCTGTTCCCTGTTGCTTGAAGAATCATTGAATGGGGCATGTAATAGAAAGAATATTTGAACATCTACATCTTTTACATAATCTATTTCTTTTCTAAAGTTTTCAGTTACAGAAATTCAGCAGGAAAATATTATTTGCATTACAGCTGCAAGGACAATAGCAGTATCTCAAAATGAAAAACAATTTGGATTAGCTACTCCTTGTTTAATACTTCAAAAATAATTTTTAAATGTAATTCTAATTCACTCCAGTGCGTTAGCATAAATACTGCAAGATTTCTAAGGCCCTTTCCCCACTTGTACTGCGTGCAATGCTGCCACTTGCCTTGCTTTGCGGTTCTCCCTGAAGCAGTGCAGATAAAACGCACTGAATTTGCATAAAATTGCATACAGCCATGCAGTCCATGTAGTTCTGATGTCCTTGTGAATTGCATACACTATGCGTTGCTGAAAACGTGATCACCAATGCCCAAGTGGGGAAGGGGCCTAAGCAGAGTATTAGCAAGGAATAATTAATAATAATTACTACAGCTGACATGGTTAGGGAGACACTTTTATTTGGCACTTTCTAGAGTTCTTTAATGGAATGGATGGCTTTTCTGACCATTTACTTACACCTCTTCTTCTTCTTCTTATTCTTATTCTTCTTATTATTATTATTATTATTATTATTATTACTACTGGAGACAAAGGGAACCACACATTTATAAAGGTTTTGCTGATTGCCATAGCAAGAGCATTTTTTTTAAAGCCTGCATTTATTACATTTTAAAGAGGAACTCCAGTGAACATAATAAATGTAATAAAAAAGTGCTTCATTTTTTTTTTTTTTTTTCTTTATTTAGATCCAGAGGCATATAAATAATTACAAACGTTTTTACCTTGTACAACCAAATATACAGTAGTGCACTTAACATACATGAATATGTCATACATTGCTGTAACATGAACCAGCAGATCAGATTTTTTAGCATTAAGCTTAAAGAAAGCTATGCATAACAGGCAGATAGGGGTAGGCTCAACGCGTATCCAGCAAAGAGATGATTGTATTAAATAAAGTTTACATGAGTGCTTAACGTCTCGTTCTGGTGTTATATCTCCCCAGTCTGCCTTTGTAGTTTCTTATTTAAAGAATATTATCTAAGAAAAAACACGACTATCTAAACATAACAGTCAAAACATTCCAGATTGTAGCGTATATGACCACATCTGCTCGCCTTCCAGGAGCGAGCCTATGTGTCGCCCATCTTATGCTAAGGTGTAATTACATGACACAGCACCTCTTGCTGGCAACAGGATGAAAAGCATATATTAATAGTGCAATTTCCCATCCTCGCCAGAGTGAGGTCTCACCCCTATGTTTGGTACCTCACCTAATTACACCTCATCAAGTAGCAGACCTATCTCCTCAGAGTCTCGCAGACCGGACCAGTATCTCCATGTTTTTTGAAATTTTTCCAAGTCATTGGACCCAATATGTGCCATATTTTCCATTAAGTAAGTTTGGTCCATTTCTGTGAGTACCTCTCTAATATTAGGGGGAATGGGGTTTCGCCAACGCCGGACCACTACCCGCTTTGCTGCATTCAGTATATGTCTTATTACAGATTTTTTGTATTTTTTAAAGGACCAAGAGTTGGCGTGTAGGATGTAGAATTCCATAGTGAATGGAATGTCACCATCTATAACCAGTTTCACTAAGCTGTGCACCTTCTTCCAGAAGTCTTCAAGTTTAGCACATGACCACAGAATATGTGGTAAAGTACCTCTTTCAGTTCTACACCTCCAGCAATCTGGTCTAACAGAGGGGAAAATCTCATGGAGCCTGGAGGGTGTTAAATACCATCTTGTAAGAATTTTATAGTTAATTTCCTGCATGCCTGCTGATCTGGAGGTTTTATGGGCAAAGGAGCACATCTTGACCCTCTGAACAGGGCTGAAGCGTGCCCCGGTGTCCACCTCCCATTTTGTGATGAATGACATATCTGGAGTAGTTTGTTCAATTAATAGGAAGTAGATAACTGAGAGCGTTTTCTGCATAGGTTCCCCCTCTGTACATAGGTTCTCGAAAACAGACGGTTTTCTGACCATTGTAGGAACAATTCTGTGACTTCGTAGGTAAGATCTAATTTGAAACAGAGTCCACCAAGTCAACTTCAGAGTAGGAAATTTAATTTGTAGGTCTCCCAGTGGTAACCAGTCGTTTTGGCCACAAAATCTCCCCAAAGTCGGTCCGTCTTGCTGGCTAAGGTGTCTGCTCCCCTGTTTAACTGCCAGTTGCAGCTCGGGGTTATGGGAAAGAGGGAGGAGAGGTGAAGGATGAGGAGACACCTCAGGCAGGTATCTAATTTTATTTAAGCAGCTCAATGTGTAGAGGCTTAGTGGAGAGATTAGTTGGGCGCTCGTGTTTGCCCCTAATGTCCACAATAAATTTAGAAGTGGGTAGGTCGACAGGCTCAACTCTAAATTGGTCCACTGTTTAGTATCCCTGTGTCTGGCCCAGTCAACCGCTCTAGTGAGTACTGCAGCATAGTGGTAAAACCTAACATTAGGCACGGCTAAACCCCCAGATTGTTTAGTGCTATAGAGTATTTCCTTCTTAATTCTGGGCGGTTTGCCCTTCCAGATGTACCTGTTGAAAAGTGTTTGGATGCGGGCCAAAAAATTGGATGGAACTGGTATCGGCAAGGTCTGGAACAGGTATAAAAGCCGCGGCATGGTGTTTATTTTGATTACAGCAATACGCCCGAGCCAAGACAGGTGTGGAAAGTTCCATTTTTCCAGGTCATCTGAAAAGGATTTCAGTATAGGTGGGAAATTTAACGTGAATGTGTCACTCATAGAATGGGCTATATTAGTGCCCAGGTAACGTATATATTGTTTGTTCCATTTAAAAGGAAACTTCTGTTCCAGATCTTGCCTCACCTGCTCAGGTATCCCTACATTGTAGGCTTCGCATTTATCTAGATTTATCTTAGTGCTTCATTTTTTACAATAATTATGTATAAATGGTTTAGTCAGTGTTTGCCCATTGTAAAATCTTTCCTCTCCCTGATTTACATTCTGACATTTACCACCTAGTGACATTTTTACTGCTGGCAGGTGATGTCAGTGGAAGGAGATGCTCCTTGCTTTTTTGGCAGTCAGAAACAGCTGATATTTCCCACAATGCAATGAGGTTCACAGACCGGAAACTGTTAGGATCATGGTCCTGACATCACACTGTAGGAGGGGTTTCACCACAATATCAGCCATACAGAGCCCCCTGATGATCAGTTTGTGAAAAGGAAAAGCTTTCTAATGGGAAAGGTGGGATCAGCTACTGATTGGGATGAAGTTCAATTCTTGGTCACGGTTTCTCTTTAAAGGACACAGCCAAGCTTGTAAAATAAATGAAATCTACTTACCCGGGGCTTCCTCCAGCCCCTAGCAGCTGATTGCTCCCACGCCGCAGCTCCACTGTCTGCCGCTGGCTCTCGGCGCCTCGGCAGGCCTTCTTCTATTGCGCCTGTGCGAGCGCCGCTGTCAATCAAATCCACGTTGTCCGGTGTGTATTGCGTAGAACTACTGCGCCTGTGCAGTACACTCCGGCCACGTGGACTTGATTGACAGAGGCGCAGTAGAGGCCTCGCAAGGTTGTCCTCAGCCCCGGGAGCCAGTGGCAGAGAGCGGAGCTTCCTTGTGGGACAGACCAGCTGCTAAAGCCTGGGTAAGTAGATTTCATTTCTTTTTTCTAGCTCGGACCTTCCCTTTAAAGGGAACCTTAACTGAACGGGGGGTAAAGAGTTTCACTTACCTGGGGCAATTACCAGCCCCCTGCAGCAGTCCTGTGCCCTCGGAGCCGCTCTGGAATCCTCCGGTCCCCTGCTGTCACTTAGTTTCGTTTTTGACGACTCACCAGTCGGCCGGCCGCCATGCGTATTATTGGACGCATTCCCTACTGCAATTAGCGATGTTGCGGACGGCAACACGTACAAAAATACGCTTTGCCGCATTCCGCCCGCGTAGATATGCGGCAAAGCGTATTTTTGTACGTGTTGCAATCCGCAACAGCGCTAATTGCAGTAGGGAATGCGTCCAATGCGCATGGCGGCCGGCCGACTGGTGAGTCGTCAAAAACGAAACTAAGTGACAGCAGGGGACCGAAGGATTCCAGAGCGGCTCCGAGGGCACAGGACTGCTGCAAGGGGCTGGTAATAGCCCCAGGTAAGTGAAACTCTTTACCCCCGTTCAGTTAAGGTTCCCTTTAAGTTCTCATGATGGTATCACGGAATTGTGCAGCTGCTAAGTGGCTGGATTGTGTACTGGTTAAGGGCAGAGCCTCTGACATATGAGACTAGGGTTAAAATCTTGACTATTCATTAAGCCAGTAACTGTTCAGTAAGAAATCCTTATGCAAGACTCCCTACCGTTGCAGGGTGGCAACCTGGGAATGGCTGCAGCTCTCAAGCGTTTTGAGGCCAAAGGTGCTATATACACTAACCTTTCATCAACCATCACTATGGTCAAGTATAACCCAGGGGAGAGTTCCAAGCTCTTGCTGCCTAATGGCAGTGCTTTTTAATAAATTCTGGCCAGATTTGCATCATCACTTGTGTCATCCAGTGATCTCCAGCTCAAGAGAACTTGAAGACAGTCCTGTATTTACCACACAAGAGCCTATAGATACAGATGTCTTTGCACCTTGGACTTCGCCCTCCAAGAACCTACAAACCCCTCACCGAACTGCACCAAGTGTGCTGGCTGTCACTTCTCCCTTACTTCCCTTGCCCGTCATGCATAACTACAGATGTCCCTTAGCATTAGGTAGCCAGAGGTTCCCTCAGTATTAAGCAGCTAGAGGTGCCCCCGACTGTAGGGATGTCTCGTCAGTGGAATGCTGAGAGCTGGGTGAGTAACCTCTTATTTACTCTCTGCTTGGGACTCTGCATAGGGAAGGAGGGAGTGAGCCACTTTTCTATCAGGCGCCTGTAGGCATGCACCTACAGTGCCTTATGGTAAATCTGGCCCTGCTTAAAGAGGAACTGGACAACGCACAGAGGTATCTGTATCCAGCATGACCATACATCTGTGGTTTCATTAAGCAGCATTTCCTCAAAGAGTAACTCCAGTGAAAATAATGTAATAAAGTGCTTAATTTTTACAATAATTATGTATAAATTATTTAGTCAGGGTTTGCCCATTGTAAAATCTTCCCCCTCCCTGATTTACATTCAGGCATTTATCACACGGTGACATTTTTACTGCTGGCAGGTGAAGTCACTGGAAGGAGATGCTTCTTGCTTTTTGGCAGTTGGAAACTGCTGTTATTTCCAACAATACAACAAGGCTCCCAAAGTGTGATGTGAGGACCTAAGCTGTGAGGCGCTGACATCACACTGTGGGAGGAGTTTCACCACAAAATCAGCCATACAGCGCCCCCTGATGATTTGTTTGAGAAAAGGAATAGATTTCTCGTGTAAAAGGGGGTATCCGCTACTGATTGGGATGAAGTTCAATTCTTAGTTACGGTTTTTCTTTAAGTCAGTCCTTCCCCAAGTCAAAAGCATTACAAGTTTCAAAAAGGTTGCTATGTACACACAGAGTAACCAAGCATCTCAGGGTGACTCAAGCCACTAGGAATGTATAGGGAGATAAAGGACACCAAAAAGCCTTCCTACAAATAAGCAAAGCTTTGTGAAATTTGCCTTCTTAAAACAGAAGAAAACTTGCAATAATTCAGCTATAAGTGAACATTTGTGGTTACCCACAATGCACCACTACTGAATATGCAAATGATCTTTCGCCCCTGTAAGCCATGTAAGCATCACATTACATACACACATACCAGTAATAAAAAAACCTGTTTTTAGTGTGTCTTGGCTTCTGTTGTTTAGGTCTGTTTCCATGATGCTCTGAATATCCCTGATTACTTTGTAGTCTTTGGCTTTGAAGGCTGTTAGAGCATATACTGTTAGTGGCGTTGTGCTGAGTGAGAGGAAGTCATTGCGTAGTACAAGCAGAAGTGGCTAATAACCTCTTTCCTCATCTTTCTCTTTCTTAATTGCTGTCAGGTCTTGCCACTTCCTGGTACTGGGATGGACCTTCACCTATCTGCTGTTTTTCCGAACAGTAACCTACTTTGACCTTCCAAACCCCACCCCTTTCACCAATGCTGTGCAGTTATTGCTAACTCTGAAGGTAAGTTCATTACATTTACCATGGCTTGCCTCATGTCACCATAGCAACACAGTGCAGTGCTATGGACCTGAGTAAAGATATGTGGTGTTCTGGGACAAATGTTATACTGCTGTAAAGGTGGGAAAAGAACAGTCCTTTGCTGATTTGTCGTTAGAGAGCAGCCACAAAAAATTGTAACATTTAAAATATACTGGTACTAGTCTCCATAGGATGACGCTGACCAAGTTAGTGAAAGCCTCTAAGGATCCAGCGGCCATCTTAAATGTGGGCAAAACGGCAGTGGCAGCACTCTGCTCTATAGCTTGGGCGACACTAAGCACAGGAGGCAGGCACGGGATTGGTGGGCTGTTCATATGGGCGGGTTGTTCGTAAATCTGGGACTACCTGTAGTACATTTCTCCCAGAGTAAAATGCACCATACATTTCTTTGCTCCTATATTGCTGTTCTTACAAAAAAACAGTACAAATATGATGCATCTGACAGGTTTTGGATTGGTCCATCCCCTCATAGGGGATTTTCAGTATTTCCTTTTATTCTTTACAAAAGCACTCCCTGAAAAGAATCTATAAGGATGCCAGCCAGCCTCCCTACTCCGCTTGCGCACTATTTTAGCAGTTGGAGTGAGCAACTGCCGTTCAGGAAGTGATTTTGAAAATAAAGAAAGCCCAGAGAACTCCCTATATAAGGAGATGCATTAGTCCAAAACCTGTCGCTATCACCTATCATGGTGAGTGAGTGCAACATACGAAAAAATACATTTCTAGTGCATTTTACTCTAGAACAAATGTACATTTTATACATATGCATACATGTGCATTTTGAATTTAACATTTTTTCACAATACTGTTTTTTTAAGACTAGGTCCACACTATGCAGGATTGGTACTGTGGATGGTCACAGTAGATTTGATGAATGATCCCTGTGCCTGTTTAAGTATGTTCGTGTCTGTAGAAGCATCTTTTGCAAGGTCCCAGGTTGCACGACTTTTTCAGACACCGCACGGAAAATGGACGTGACATTCTAGCCATGTCCATTTTCCGTGCGGTGTCTAAAAAAAGTCGTGCAACCTGGGACCTTGCATTCCACTATGGTGTTGAACAGATACGTTGAAAATGGACATCTGAAAGGATCTGTTGTCTGTTAATTTTCTTCTCTCCCTTGCAGAAAATGATCCGATTTGAAGAGCAGTGTGAACCTAGCCTTAGAATTCAACATTAATATAATTTACTGCATAGTTCATAAATGCAGTGGCTTGCAAAAGTATTCGGCCCCCTTGAAGTTTTCCACATTTTGTCATATTACTGCCACAAACCTGAATCAATTTTATTGGAATTCCACGTGAAAGACCAATACAAAGTGGTGTACACGTGAGAAGTGGAACAAAAATCATAAATGATTCCAAACATTTAATAAAAAATAACTGCAAAGTGGGGTGTGCGTAATTATTCAGCCCCCTGAGTCAATACTTTGTAGAACCACCTTGATGCATTTACCGCTGCCAGTCTTTTAGGGTATGTCTCTGCCAGCTTTGCACATCTAGAGACTGAAATCCTTGCCCATTCTTCTTTGCAAAACAGCTCCAGCTCAGTCAGATTAGATGGACAGCATTTGTGAACAGCAGTTTTCAGATCTTGCCACAGATTCTCGATTTGGATTTAGATCTGGACATTGGTTGGGCCATTCTAACACATGGATATGTTTTGTTTTAAACCATTCCATTGTTGCCCTGGCTTTATGTTTAGGGTCGTTGTCCTGCTGGAAGGTGAACCTCCGCCCCAATCTCAAGTCTTTTGCAGAATCCAAGAGGTGTCCTTCCAAGATTGCCCTGTATTTGGCTCCATCCATCTTCCCATCAACTCTGACCAGCTTCCCTGTCCCTGCTGAAGAGAAGCACCCCCAGAGCATGATGCTGCCACCACCATATTTGACAGTGGGGATGGTGTGTTCAGAGTGATGTGCAGTGTTAGTTTTCCGCCACACATAGCGTTTTGCATTTTGGCCAAAAAGTTCCATTTTGGTTTCATCTGACCAGAGCACCTTCTTCCACATGTTTGCTGTGTCCCCCACATGGCTTGTGGCGAACTGCAAACAGTACTTCTTATGCTTTTCTGTTAACAATGGCTTTCTTCTTGCCACTCTTCCATAAAGGCCATCTTTGTGCAGTGCACGACTAATAGTTGTCCTATGGACAGATTCCCCCACCTGAGCTGTAGATTTCTGCAGCTCGTCCAGAGTCACCATGGGCCTCTTGACTGCATTTCTGAACAGCGCTCTCCTTGTTCAGCCTGTGAGTTTAGGTGGATGGCCTTGTCTTGGTAGGTTTACAGTTGTGCCATACTCCTTCTATTTCTATATGATCACTTGAACAGTGCTCCGTGGGATGTTCAAGGCTTTGGAAATCTTTCTGTAGCCTATGCCTGCTTTAAATTTCTCAATAACTGTATCCTTGACCTGTCTGGTGTGTTCTTTGGACTTCATGGTGTTGTAGCTCCCAATATTCTCTTAGACAACCTCTGAGGCCGTCACAGAGCAGCTGTATTTGTACTGACATTAGATTACACACAGGTGCACTCTATGTAGTCATTAGCACTCATCAGGCGATGTCTATGGGCAACTGACTGCACTCAGACCAAAAGGGGCTGAATAATTACGCACACCCGACTTTGCAGTTATTTATTTGTAAAAAAAATGTTTGGAATCATGTATGATTTTCATTCCACTTCTCACGTGTACACCACTTTGTATTGGTCTTTCACCTGAAATTCCAGTAAAATTGATTCATGTTTGTGGCAGTAATGACAAAATGTGGAAAACTTCAAAGAGGCCCGAATACTTTTGCAAACCCCTGTATTTCTCAGTTTTACCAATTCTAGTTTAAAAATAAAAAGTGCTACAGTATATAAAAACTATGCCACCAGTTTTGTTCTCCCCCCCCCCCCAGTATAGATAGCCAGATGTGCCCCCAGTATTATCCCCCCAGTATAGCCAGATGTGCCCCCAGGATTAGCGCCCCGGGATTGGCTAGGGGTCCATCAGTCGTTGGTAAATCTATTGCTGTTACGGATGTGCACCTGATCGAACTGATCAAAACGATTTATTTGGGTGGCCATGGTTCGGCATCGATATCTGCCAGATTTGATCATTATGATTGAATCTGCTTAATATCGATGCAAAAAAAATCAATACAATTTTGTCTTTGTACCCTATAATGTAGAATATATATATATATATATATATATATATATATATATATATATATATATATATATATATATATATATATATATATATATATATATCAGGAAGGGGGCAAATCGTTTTTCACACCACTCTATATATATATATATATATATATATATATATATATATATATATATATATATATATATATATATATATATATATATATATATATATATATATATATATATATATATATATATATATATATATATATATATATATATATATATATATACAGTGGTGTGAAAAACTATTTGCCCCCTTCCTGATTTCTTATTCTTTTGCATGTTTGACACACTTAAATATTTCTGCTCATCAAAAACCGTTAACTATTAGTCAAAGATAACATAATTGAACACAAAATGTAGTTTTAAATGATGGTTTTTATTATTTAGTGACAAAAAAAAGCTCAAAACCTACATGGCCCTGTGTGAAAAAGAAATTGCCCCCTGAACCTAATAACTGGTTGGGCCACCCTTAGCAGCAATAACTGCAATCAAGCATTTGCGATAACTTGCAACGAGTCTTTTACAGCGCTCTGGATGAATTTTGGCCCACTCATCTTTGCAGAATTGTTGTAAATTAGCTTTATTTGAGGGTTTTCTAGCATGAAACACCTTTTTAAGGTCATGCCACAACATCTCAATAGTATTCAGGTCAGGACTTTGACTAAGCCACTCCAAAGTCTTCATTTTGTTTTTCTTCAGCAATTCAGAGGTGGATTTGCTGGTGTGTTTTGGGTCATTGTCCTACTGCAGCACCCAAGATCGCTTCAGCTTGAGTTGACGAACAGATGGCCGGACTTTCTCCTTTAGGATTTTTTGGTAGACAGTAGAATTCATGGTTCCATCTATCACAGCAAGCCTTCCAGGTCCTGAAGCAGCAAAACAACCCCAGACCATCACACTACCACCACCATATTTTACTGTTGGTATGATGTTCTTTTGCTGAAATGCTGTGTTACTTCTACGCCAGATGTAACGGGACACGCACCTTCCAAAAAGTTCAACTTTTGTCTCGTCAGTCCACAAGGTATTTTCCCAAAAGTCTTGGCAATCATTGAGATGTTTTTTAGCAAAATTGAGACGAGCCTTAATGTTCTTTTTGCTTAAAAGTGGTTTGCGCCTTGGATATCTGCCATGCAGGCCGTTTTTGCCCAGTCTCTTTCTTATGGTGGAGCCGTGAACACTGACCTTAATTGAAGCAAGTGAGGCCTGCAGTTCTTTAGATGTTGTCCTGGGGTCTTTTGTGGCCTCTCGGATGAGTTTTCTCTGCGCTCTTGGGGTAATTTTGGTCAGCCGGCCACTCCTGGGAAAGTTCATCACTGTTCCATGTTTTTGCGGATAATGGCTCTCACTGTGGTTCGCTGGAGTCTCAAAGCTTTAGAAATGGCTTTATAACCTTTACCTGACTGATAGATCTCAATTACAGTACTTTTGTTCTCATTGTTCCTGAATTTCTTTGGATCTTGGCATGATGTCTAGCTTTTGAGGTGCTTTTGGTCTACTTCTCTGTGTCAGATAGCTCCTATTTAAGTGATTTCTTGATTGAAACAGGTGTGGCAGTAATCAGGCCTGGGGGTGACTACAGTAATTGAACTCAGGTGTGATAAACCACAGTTAAGTTATTTTTTTAACAAGGGGGGCAATCACTTTTTCACACAGGGCCATGTAGATTTGGAGGGTTTTTTTCTCACTAAATAATAAAAACCATCATTTAAAACTGCATTTTGTGTTCAATTATGTTATCTTTGACTAATAGTTAACGGTTTTTGATGAGCAGAAACATTTAAGTGTGACAAACATGCAAAAGAATAAGAAATCAGGAAGGGGGCAAACAGTTTTTCACACCACTGTGTGTATACACACACACACACACACACACACACACACACACACACACACACACACACACACACACACACACACACACACACACACACACACACACACACACACACACACACACACACACACACACACACACACACACACACACACACACACACACACACACACACACACACACACACACACACACACACACACACACACACACACACACACACACACACACACACACACACATACATACATACATACACACACATATACATAAACATATATATATTTTATAGATGGATGGATAGATACCGTATATACTCGCATATAAGCCTCTCCCCTCCCCCACTTTTACAAACAAACAAAAAAACAGTAGAGAATGATTGACCCTCATATAAGCCGGGGGTAGGAAATGCTGGCCGCTTTATTCCCCTAGTGTGTCCCAGTATAGCTAGTATAGTGCCCAGTATGGGTAGGTAGTGCCCCCGTATAGCTAGTATAGTGCCCCCGTATAGCTAGTATAGTGCCCCCGTATAGCTAGTATAGTGCCCCCATATAGCTAGTATAGTGCCCCCGTATAGCTAGTATAGTGCCCCCGTATTGCTAGTATAGTGCCCAGTATAGCTAGTATAGTGTCCTAGCATAGTGCCCCAGTATAGCTAGCATAGTGCCCCAGTATAGTTAGCATAGTGCCCCAGTATAGCTAGCATAGTGCCCCAGTATAGCTAGCATAGTGCCCCAGTATAGCTAGCATAGTATAGCTAGCATAGTGCCCCAGTATAGCTAGCATAGTGCCCCAGTATAGCTAGCATAGTGCCCCAGTATAGCTAGTATAGTGCCCCAGTATAGCTAGTATAGTGCCCAGTATAGCTAGTATAGTGCCCAGTATAGCTAGTATAGTGCCCAGTATAGCTAGTATAGTGCCCAGTATAGCTAGTATAGTGCCACAGTATAGCTAGTATAGTGCCACAGTATAGCTAGTATAGTGCCACAGTATTGCTAGGTCGTGCCCCCCGCCTCCCCTCTCCCCCGCGGCCGCCGCTGCTTTTGCCTTAGCCGGCGCCACTTCTTCTATTCCCCTCCTCTCCGGCTCCGTAGGACAGCAGCACTCTTCACGGCGGCTGCTGTGATGAGACAGGAAGCAGCAGAGAGCGCGGCTTCCTGTAGCGGCGGTTGCCATGGAACCGCTCTCTCTCTCTCTCTCTCTCTCTCTCTCTCTCTCTCTCTCTCTCTCTCTCTCTCTCTCTCTCTCTCTACTGCAGCTGCCTTGCGTGAAGAGCGCTGCTGTGAATTATGGAGCCGGACAGGAGGGGAATAGAAGAAGCGGCGCCGGGTAAGGTAAATGCAGCGATAGGGGGGGGGTGCGGACGACCACCACCACCAGACTCTCATACAAGCCGACCCCCCCCCCCCCCCCCCCCCAACATTTGACCCACTTTTTGGGGGTCAAAAATTCGGCTTGTATGCGAGTATATACGGTAGATAGCCTTTGTACTAGCATTTACCTTTTGGGTTTTACTATACCATGTAACCAAATCTACAAACATCTATTGTACCTTTTTAACTAGCTGTAAGGGGATATAGCGTAACATGTAAGTGGAGGCTGCTGGGATGGGAGCCGGGTCAAAGTCTCTCCTATCACACAAGGTAACTGGAGATTAGAGCAATCAGTCACTACTAATATCTGTTCAGGAATGCAGCCAGTGACACCACACTGGCACCTTTATCTTCATCTGAGCTGACACAGAAGCTGCCCCTCAATGCTCTGATAGTTCCTAGGCGGGCTGCAGTCCAAGGAAACCTTCCCAGCAAAGACTCAAATTTACTGCCCTATATATCTCCACTCAAGCGTCTTCCGCAGAGGTCTGCTGCCTGCTTCTGTTTATTGTGACTTATCTAGACGCAAGACTCTAGATGTATAGCCTTTAAGCCCAATCTACACGATGCGATTCTTTGTAGGATTCGATTACGATTCTATTTACGATCCGATTAAATCCAACATGTCCGATCGGGATTAGATTTGATTCAGTTCGATTTGCCATTGTTTAGCAATGTCAAATCGAATTGAATCGAATCCTGATCAGACATGCCGGATTTAATCAGATCGTAAATAGAATCGTAATCGAATCGTACAAAGAATCGTATCGTGTAGATTAGGCTTTCCATTGCTGGCACCTGAATCTCTTTTGTTTGTTTTTTTTCACCATAAAACCTGAATTTGTTTCATGATCACTTCAGACAACCGTGTACCAGTGATCTCTGTACAGATGTTTGCTGGACTATCTGTTGGGTAGCATGTAATGTCCTATATATATAAAAAAAAAGCAGCCTTATTCTGTATAGCAGCGCTGCCCACACTTTTTCAGTTCGCGAGGTACTTTTAAATTCGCCGAGGCCAGGAGATCTACCAACGTTTCAAATGCGAAGCTTAGCTTAAATGCTGTTACAGCTCTGGGGAAAAAAGCCTCCTAGCTGACAAACACTGGTGGTTGTGGAGACAGGTCATACATGGCCTATCCTATTGAGAGAGAGAGAGAGAGAGAGAGAGAGAAACAATAATGTGATTTTCAGTGGTAAACAGCCCTTAATGTGAAACTGAACTCACACCTTCCGAACTGCTCTAAAAGATAAGCAACAGCATAATACATTTTAATGAAAAACATTTCCTTGTTACAGCTTATAGAAAACCTACTAAGATCCTGAGGTGTGGTTACTTCCTGGTATCCTGGGAGCACAGAAAGGGTTAACCTCCCGTGTTTCCATATTGGCTCACAATATTAGCTCACAACTCAGCAGAGAGCTGACAGCTCAAATTACACTAGCTCTTTAATTGCAGGTAAAGGAGGATTAGACAGGCTGCTCTCTATAAACAGGATACCCGATACTGGTGGCTTATTGCTGGCATAATTTTGTTATAATTGTCATCCAATATATATGTGTCTAGACACTTAGAATTCTGTTCCTAATACCTGCCATCTGATTGGGTTAGCCTCAATTTTTTTTCTATTTTGCAGCTTGTGAGTTTAGCAAATGAGGTGCAGGAATACTGTAGAGCCAAGAAACAGGAAGTGGCCTCTTTCTCAAGTCACTCAGCCATTGGTGTGATACCCAAGATTCCTAGCCTGTTGGAGTTCTTTTTGTATAGTTATTGCTACATTGGGCTAATGACAGGTAAGTAAACACGGGGATTGATGGGGTCAGAGTTATACGCATGGATATAGTCTAACACATGGATTCACTCATGCTATTTTAGAACACCGCACATGCACAACAGTGTATGCAAATTAAAACTTGCCATTCAAAACTTAACTGTTAAATGTACAGTATAACTCGTAAAATGATCGCGCATATAACGCAGGAGCACACACAACTATTTAGTCTGTTACCTGCTTGCTTGGTATCTTATGTGATGTTGGATTAAAGGAATCCTGAGACGTCAGGTATTGCAGTATTTACCGTATACTTACCTGAGGCTTCCTCCAGCCCCATGTGGTCTGTGGGCTCCCTCACCATCCTCCCTGGCTGCTTCTTTCTCCCCTGGTCACCTCCGCTAATTTCGGCAGTTGTGCTCTGCTGCCTGGCTGCTCCCTACATCACGTTCCCGTGGCTGGGAGCGTTATGTGCCGGCGCAGTAGTACTTGAGAACTGGCCGCGGTTGTCTGAAATAGCGGAGGTGGCCAGGAAGGACGGCGAGAGAGCCCACAGTCCACATGGGGCTGGAGGAAGCCCCAGGGAAGTATAAATACTGTTGTACCTGCCATCTTGGGTACATTTTAAGAGATTCAAAATTTTGAGCAGTAAGAAGACTTTACATGTATAAACCGTGAAACACGCATGGTGCACTAAAATAACGTGTATACATCCATCTCTTACAGCATAGCACTGCTCTGTAAAATAGCCTTAATGTCTGATACTTATTTAACCACTTTGTCCTCCTTGACGTATAAAAACGTCAAGGAGGACAGGCGCGCTCCCGCGGCCGATCGCGCACACGCACTCTCGGCCGCAGAGTCGGTAGCCACGGAATCAATGTATCGGGCTGGGGAGCCCGATCATTGATTCCTCTCCCCCGCTGAAAAAGCGACAGCTTCTCTCGGAAGCTTCGCTCTTTCTGAAGCTGTGTCCCTCTAAGCGTACATTGTACGCTTAGAGTGACGTCATGTAAAAAAAATCGAGATTGCCATCTTGTGGCCAAAAAGTAAAACTACATGTAAATGCCCAAAAACATTACAATACACCAATATTTCCCCAAATAAAACGCTTTTAAAACCCACCCTCCCAAAAATGCCCACATAAAATGTTTAATAAAAAAAAACAAAAAAAACATTACTATAAAAAAACAAAAACACATAAATATTTACCTAAGGGTCTAAACTTTTTAACCACTTTACCCCCGCGCGTACGTATTTCTCCACCCCTTTTTCCATCCTTTAACAACCAGGGACGGAGAAACACGTACTTTCCGCGTTCCCGACGCTGCCCGCGCTCCCGCTTGTAAACACGCCGCCGCCCGCTCGCCCAGAGATCAATGAACGGGAAAATCCATTCCCGTTCGTTGATCTAAGCCCCGCAATGATCAGCTGCTCTCCTATGGGCAGCGCGATCATTGTGAGAAAAAACTCACGTGTCCAGCCTCCTTATACTTCCTCTTTCTGGAAGCTTGGAGGTCGCATTAAAACAAAAAGTTACTGTGGCCATCTTGTGGCCAAATAGTAAACTACACCCTACACATTTTTCACATACAAATAAATGACTTTTACACATAAAATTAACTCATTACCTCCCACACTCCCCCTTTTTTTTTTTGTAATTAAAAAAAAAATAAAAAATTTACAATTAAAAAAAATACATAAATAGTTACCTTAGGGACTGGACTTTTTAAATATTTATGTCAAGAGGGTATAACACTGTTACTTTATAAACTATGGGCTTGTAATTAGGGATGGACGCAAAAATGAAAAAAATGCACCTTTATTTCCAAATAAAATATTGGCGCCAAACATTGTGATATGGACATAATTTAAATGGTTTTATAACCGGGACAAAAGGGCAAATACGTTTCATGGGTTTTAATTACAGTAGCATGCATTATTTAAAAACTATAATGGCCGAAAACTGAAAAATAATTAATTTTTTCCCCACATTTTTCCTATTTTCCCATTAAAACACATTTAGAAAAAAATAATTCTTGGCATAATGTCCCACCTAAAGAAAGCCTAATTGGTGGTGGAAAAAACAAGATATAGTTCATTTCATTGCGATAAGTAATGATAAAGTTATAGACGAATGAATGGAAGAAGCGCTGAAAGGTGAAAATTGCTCTGGTGCTCAGGGGGTAAAACCCCTCAGTGGTGAAGTGGTTAAATATCTATGTAAAGATGAAATATTTCTCTCTATTTTTTTTTTATAAGCTTGTAAATAGTGATGTATGCAAAACGGAAAAAATGCTCTTTTATTTCCAAATAAAATATTGTCGCGATACATTGTGATAGGGACATAATTTAAATGGTGAAATAACCGTGACAAATGGGCAATAACAATACATGGGTTTTAATTATGGAGGCATGTATTATTTTAAAACTCTAATGGCCGAAAACTGACAAATAATGAATTTTTTCATTTTTTTTCTTCTTCTTCCTGTTAAAATGCATTTACAGTAAAGTGGCTCTTAGCAAAATGTACCCCCCAAAGAAAGCCTAATTGGTGGCGGAAAAAACAAGATATAGATCAGTTCATTGTGATAAGTAGTGATAAAGTTATAGGCTAATGAATGGGAGGTGAACATTGCTCGGATGCATAAGCTGAAAACGACTGAGATGTTAAGTGGTTAAAGAGGAACAGTACTGTAAATAATGAATAAAATTGCTTATTTTTATATATATATAATGGGATGACCTACCTTTCAATCCGCCAAAATTGGTAAGAATGATCTACTGGGAATGCTACCGAATCTGTCGCAAGGGCATTAATGGCATTCAATATCGCAGCGCCTGCCGGACCAACTGCCAAGTGTATATGTGTACTCCCCTCCATTTTCATGTGAAGTGTAGAAGCTTCCACTGTCAGTGCAAATCGTGGCCTCCTCAGGTGTCTGGCGTCACCGCGAGTGCCTGTACCAAGCAACACCAGCGCATGTAGCAACGGCACTATGTGTCTGTGTTAGGGGTACAGGTGCTCGCGGTGATGCCGAATACCTAAGGAGATTTGTTTGACCCCCTTGGAAGCCGTAGTCTGTAACATACAAAATGGTAACGTAACTATACTGGGGGGGGCTGCAAAGAGGATTTTAAAATACACAGAGATGCGTATAGTTCTGGAAGGTGACACTCTTTTACAGTTACACTTTACATGTTCTATCACTTTAATGGTCAATGGCAGACAGATATATTAATAATCCTCCTTCAGTCCATCAATAGGCTCAATAAATAATGATTAAATGTATTTTTATGTACAGCCAGTAACATTACCTGATTCTGTCTGCATGTACGGTAATCCTTTCACAGATCCCACAAGACTGGAAGGTGGGGGGAGGGGCTTAACTGAGAGACAACCAAGCTCTAGTAGTGCAATGCAGTGCCTAAAATAAGGGCAAGTGGCTATCACTGTAATCGAATTTGCTGGAGATCGATGCCCTAACATAACCACCCAGCCATATGGCTGCGTTCACACAAAAGGTGTACAGTTCTAATCCAGTCAGGTAAAACTGATGCAAAACTGACAGGACTGGGTTCTTTTTTATTTGTGAACCAAGGCTAATGGATCAGATTATTATCCGAGAGAGATCTATCTGATGATTGAACCTGGTGGCTTTCTACTGTATCAGTGTATAGCCACCTTTAGAAAGCGGGAGGTAAGGGTCTTCGCTGCAGATTTATCAAAACCAGGGTACCGAAAATTGGAGCTAAAGGATTCTGATTGTACACTTAGGCCTCTTTCCCACCAGGACGTTGCGTTTTAGGCGACATTATAGGTCGCATAACGTGCCCCTAACGCAACGCCTGGTGGTGTTGGAGGAGCACGCTACCTAGAGCTGCGTTATGCAGCTCTTGGTGTGCCTTTTTTGTGCTATGCGATGTGGAGACAACGTGATCCGCATCACATGGTCCTGCCAGCCAATCGCTGCACAGAGTGGCCGCTCCAGGAAGTAAACGCTGCATGTCACAGTGCAGTGAATATTCATTAGCCATGTGGCTGGCCGCGGAGGAGGTGGGTAGACCTCCTCCTCCAACATTACTAAGCATGTGCAAACAGTCTAAAGCGGGTTACTTTCATTTGACGTGCAGCATTACAATGTAACGCAACGTGGGCACTGTGAACAGCCCATTGATTTTTCATTGCTGTGCGGTGGGCTGCGTTACAGGCTGCTCTAAGGTGCACCTGTAATGTCCCACTGTGAAAGTAGCCTTAGAGTAACTGCTCCACTATTGCACCTGTTTTGAACCCGTTTTGCCACCTCTTCTTTTGATACATTAGTTCCTCTGTATAAGACTCAAGACAGAAGTAGTCCAAATCTAGCAGTGTGCTGCTTTCAAATTAAAATGAAATATTCTGCTGCTATGACGTTACTTTATGGCAGGGGTCAGGAACCTTTTTGGCTGAGATGGCCATAAACTCCACATATATTAAAATATAATTCCGTGAGAGCCATACAATATGTTTCAAACTGGCACAGTGCGCATGCACTGCAGAGGGCTCACGTCCCTGCTGCCATGGTGATGTGTATACACTTGATCCTCTGGGCAGTGGAAGTGTCAGAAAAGTCTTCAGCTTCTCTTGGGTTTCAGCAACATCAGCAATTTCCCCGAGAGCCAGACAGGAGAAATACAGACTAACAGTTGTACAATTAGCTAGCTGACTTGAGGGTTGGTTCACTTTATAGGATGAGATCCCCGCACTTTGACCCAATAGGCTGCCTGTCAAGTGACTGGCAGCCTATTGGGCCAATCACAGTGCAGGGATCTCGTCCTACAAAGTCACTGGACCTAACAGGATCCAGGATGGGACAATTGGACCTGCCGTTTTTGGGGAGAGCGCGAGTAACTTTAAAAGTGACTGCTACAGCAGTAGCACGCCTAATTTGAAAATTTTACTTGCGCTGCCACACAAAGCTGCGCTGCTTGAGCAGTGTAACTTGGTGAATCAACCCCTTCCTAATTTGTATGCGAGCCAGATGCAGCCATCAAAAGAGCCACATCTGGCTCCAGAGACATAGGTTCCCTACCCTTGCTTTAGGGTCAAAAGCAGACTGACTGACTATAGTCAATAACAAAGTTGGGGACAGGTTTTAGATAGTATGTGTTATGCCAGACTCTATACCTGCCTTCACATAGAATTTTTTTTTTTCCCTGAAAAAAAGGTGACTTTTATTGTCTCTTTGTAGGCCCTTTCTATCGATACAAGACTTACCATGATTGGTTGCACCAGATCTGTTCTCCGGACATCCCGAGCTGGAAGCCCATGATAACGCGGCTGAAGCTGGCCCCAGTGTATGGCGTCTTGTTCCTGATCACCTCCCATTACTTCCCTCTGGAGTATGTGAAGCAGGATGAGTTCTATGAGCGTGCATTCTTGTACCGCCTCTTCTACATGGTTCCCATCTTTTTTGTTTTCCGGATGAGGTTTTATGTGGCCTGGATATTTGCAGAATGCGGCTGCATCTCTGCGGCCTTCGGTGCCTACCCTGTCGCTGCTAAATCTCGATCTGGCGGAGGCCCTACCGTAGAATACGCTCCGCTGGAAAGGTAGGTGTTTACTGATTTGGGGTGGGTTTAATTTGATACAGTGACTCAGCTACATGTTGGGGTGTTTTCTTTGTTTTACTCTTTTTCTACTTACTTACATGGCTGTGGTGCTCATTGCTTGCTTTTATTATATTCTAAATCGCCATTTTAGAACATGTATGCAAGTTAGACTTCACTCTGCTGTGCCTGCATGCTTGTCCCAGGCCTGTAACTCATGAATTATCAAAGCAAACAAAAAAATCAGTTTGAGGCCTGGGGCCCACTACAGATCTGCAAATGCTTAGCATTTTGGCTAGTGGTTGCTGCAGCGATTTTTGGCGTGATTTGTACAGTGTTTAGAAGCACGGTACAATTTACTGCCGGCGACTGTACAGCGCTTCTAATATCTATCTATCTACTGTATCTATATATCTATCTGTATATATATATATATATATATATCTCTATATATATATATATATATCTATCTATATCTATCAAAAGTAAAAATCTATTAACCCTTCGCACACTCACATGCAAATGTTCAAACAATTGCATTCACAGATTCACTCATCCAGGCACAACTGTTAGCTAAATTAAAAGCCAGGGTTTTAGTTCACAGAAGAATGCATTCTTATGCTTAATCACCTATACTGCGCAGAAGTACCCAGGTAAACATAGGTGTCCTAACTCTGGCCCTGTAACATGCATAGTGCAGACATGCAAACACATTCATTGCATCAAACCTATCAATGGATTAGGAGCACACATCCTAACTTCCTCTCCTGGGAAAGACAGTGCATCTTACCAATCGCACAAGGGAGCTAATGTTATGTGTCCATGTGCACCATGCGCATACACCAGCATAAGCTGTCTGCATGCTGACAAACATACAGGGGAAGGGGGGAGTGCACCGAATTGGACCCTAGCCACAGGGGTCAATGATAAGAATAAACATACATATATCCATGCATGTCTGCACTATGCATGTTACAGGGCCAGAGTTAGGACACCTATGTTTACCTGGGTACTTCTGCGCAGTATAGGTGATTAAGCATAAGAATGCATTCTTCTGTGAACTAAAACCCTGGCTTTTAATTTAGCTGTAGGGATAACAGTTGTGCCTGGATGAGTGAATCTGTGAATGCAATTGTTTGAACATTTGCATGTGAGTGTGCGAAGGGTTAATAGATTTTTGCTGTTTTCTAGCCACACCCCCTTCAGCACCTCCCTTTCCCTAATAATTTATTTAATGTCCTAACTAGAGGCGATGTGCCTGGATATATGTATGTTTATTCTTATCATTGACCCCTGTGGCTAGGGTCCAATTCGGTGCACTCCCCCCTTCCCCTGTATGTTTGTCAGCATGCAGACAGCTTATGCTGGTGTATGCGCATGGTGCACATGGACACATAACATTAGCTCCCTTGTGCGATTGGTAAGATGCACTGTCTTTCCCAGGAGAGGAAGTTAGGATGTGTGCTCCTAATCCATTGATAGGTTTGATGCAATGAATGTGTTTGCATGTCTGCACTATGCATGTTACAGGGCCAGAGTTAGGACACCTATGTTTACCTGGGTACTTCTGCGCAGTATAGGTGATTAAGCATAAGAATGCATTCTTCTGTGAACTAAAACCCTGGCTTTTAATTTAGCTGTAGTGATAACAGTTGTGCCTGGATGAGTGAATCTGTGAATGCAATTGTTTGAACATTTGCATGTGAGTGTGCGAAGGGTTAATAGATTTTTGCTGTTTTCTAGCCACACCCCCTTCAGCACCTCCCTTTCCCTAATAATTTATTTAATGTCCTAACTAGAGGCGATGTGCCTGGATATATGTATGTTTATCTATCAAAAGTATTCGGCTCACTTGAAGTTTTCCACATTTTGTCACATTACTGCCACAAACATGAATCAATTTTATTGGAATTCCGCATGAAAGACAAATACAAAGTGGTGTACATGTGAGAAGTGGAGTGCAGATCATACACGATTCCAAACATTTTTTTTACAAATGAATAACTGCAGAGTGGAGTGTGTGTAATTATTCGGCCCCCTGAGTCAATACTCTGTAGAACCATCTTTTGCTGCAATTACAGCTGCCAGTCTTTTAGGGTATGTCTCTACCAGCTTTGCACATCTAGAGACTGAAATCCTTGCCCATTCTTCTTTGCAAAACATCTCCAGCTCAGTCAGATTAGATGGACAGCGTTTGTGAACAGCAGTTTTCAGATCTTGCCACAGATTCTCAATTGGATTTTGATCTGGACTTTGACTGGGCCATTCTAACACATAGATATGTTTTGTTTTAAACCATTCCATTGTTGCCCTGGCTTCATATTTAGGGTCATTGTCCTGCTGGAAGGTGAACCTCCGCTCCAGTCTTTTGCAGTCTCCAAGAGGTTGTCTTCCAAGTTTGCCCTGTATTTGGCTCCATCCATCTTCGCATCATTTCTGACCAGCTTCCCTGTCCCTGCTGAAGAGAAGCACCCCCAGAGCATGATGCTGCCACCACCATATTTAACAGTGGGGATGGTGTGTTCAGAATGATGTGCAGTGTTAGTTTTCCGCCACACATAGCATTTTGGCCAAAAAGTTCCATTTTGGTCTCATCTGACCAGAGCACTTTCTTCCACATGTTTGCTGTGTCCCCCACATGGCTTGTGGCCAACTGCAAACGGGACTTCTTATGCTTTTCTGTTAACAATGGCTTTCTTCTTGCCACTTTTCCATAAAGGCCAACTTTGTGCAGTGCATGACTAATAGTTGTCCTATGGACAGATTCCCCCACCTGAGCTGTAAATCTCTGCAGCTCGTCCAGAGTCACCATGGGCCTCTTGACTGCATTTCTGATCAGCGCTCTCCTTGTTCAGCCTGTGAGTTTAGGTGGATGGCCTTGTCATGGTAGGTTTACACTTGTGCCATACTCCTTCCATTTCTGAGTGATCGCTTGAACAGTGCTCCGTGGGATGTTCAAGGCTTTGGAAATCATTTTGTAGCCTAAGCCTGCTTTAAATTTCTCAATAACTTTATCCCTGACCTGTCTGGTGTGTTCTTTGGACTTCACGGTGTTGTTGCCCCCAATATTCTCTTAGACAACATCTGAGGCCGTCACAGAGCAGCTGTATTTGTACTGACATTAGATTACACACAGGTGCACTTTATTTAGTCATTAGTACTCATCAGGCAATGTCTATGGGCAACTGACTGCACTCAGACCAAAGGGGGCCGAATAATTACGCACACCCCACTTTGCAATCATTTATTTGTAAAAAATGTTTGGAATCATGTATGATTTTCGTTCCACTTCTCACGTGTACACCACTTTGTATTGGTTTTTCATGTGGAAATCCAATAAAATTGATTCATGTTTGTGGCAGTAATGTGACAAAATGTGGAAAACTTCAAGGAGGCTGAATAAGTTTGCAAACCACTGTAAGGGGATAAAGGGTGGACATACAGAAGATACTCGGGGAGGTGGGAGGTCAGTAAGCTGTAAATGAGATAGGACTATGATTCATGCATAGCTAGTTAGAAGCAGTTAAAAAAATCAATGCTGCCTGTTATCTGATCCATGTTCCTATAGTACAAGTCTTCTGTCAAGCTCCATGCAACTCCAGCCATTGGCATCTGTTCCACAGCCTGACCTGAGTGTAGTGGCTCCTCTCTGCCCACATTGTGACATCACTTCCTGCCCACCTTACACTCACCATATGTCCGCGCATGACATGATCAGATTCTCCTGACAGGAATTTGTAACTGCTAAAGTTTTGTCCAACTTAGAATGGTGATATGTATACAGTCAGCTTGTGATCACATGATGCTTTTTGAAACTGGACTTTGAAGCAGACCTGAACTCGAAACTTCCTCTCTGCTCTAAAAGATACGTAACAGCATAATAACCTTCAAAGAGAAAAAACATTTGTTACATCTGATACACATCCTGCAATAAATCTGCAGTGTGTCTACTTCTTGCTTTCATGGAAGCAGACATATTGTTAACATCCTGTGTTTACAAATTAGCTGCTCTGCCATGACAGGCGGCTGATACAGCTGAGGATCAAATGACAGATGCTTAGTTACAGATGAGGGAAAATTAGACAGGCTAAACTCTCTAAATAAATACAGGGTGCATTACTATTTGTTTTCCTTGTCTTGTGCGAGATTGCAAGTTTGCTGCAGCACAGTGACACCAAGTGGTGAAGTCAGGCTCTGCAGGTTTAGTGCCCCTCTCCAGATACTTGTTTCCCTATTCTTGTGCAGAGCTTGTTTTATCAATGTATGAACTCCTTTCTTAGAAGTCTTGGATGTAGTGGGCTAGTATCCCCCCTAGCATAATTTGTACACAGAGAAGGCCGTCCTCCATGTGTTGTCCAAACAGGCCTCTGTTATGTAGGCATCAGATTGCAGGATGGTGGGCACAGTAAGACCTGCATCCAGAACTGATCTGATAATTGAGCATGCTGGAAAACCATCCATGACCGCAGCTTTTACTTCCTGCTATATGAATGGGAGTACAAAGCCACAAACTACAACACGATTTTTCAGCAACACCTGCAAATTTTGAGATACAGTTTTCTTTTTTTTTTCCTGAGGTGGGGAAGGATGGAGTACTTATGTGAACAAACATATCTGTCCTTTAACCTCCTGAGCATTACGCCGCTCAGGAGGTTTTGCATTTAGAGTCCCCCTGAAGATTCTAAAAGATTTATTGCCCCCACAAGCTGTAGCTAGCACTAGACTAGTTAGCATAAGCAGCCAGCACCCTCCGATCGCCGCCGCTCCCCCGATTATACTTTACCCAGCCTGGATCCAGCGATCAGTGCAGCCTCCCTGCACAGCTCCGGTCTTCACTATGGGGAGGATCACACATGACGTCGCCGACATCATGACGTCATGCGCAGGCTGGAGCTGTGCGGGAAAGGCTGCGCCGATATCTGGAGCTGGGGGGGGCAATGATTAAGTGGCTGGATCGGGGGATCAGCGGCAATCGTAGGGTGCCGGCTACTTATACTAACTAGCCTAGTGCTAGCTACAGCTTGTGGGGGCATTACGTCTTTTAGAATCTTTGTGGGGGACTTGTAATTTAAGCGAGCGGTATGCCGGACACCGTGTTGGGCATACCGCTAAGGAGGTTAAAGGTTAAATCTTGGGGGAAGGGGGGGGGGGGGGGGAGTATAAAAACACCCTCTGCTGACAGTCCTGTCTAGCAGGGTTGGTGTACGTCCTCCTTTGCCTCCCAAAATGCTTCATATTTGATCTATTCCGTCTGGTCCGCACGCCGCATTCTCAAGTGGACATTAAGAATGTGAACTACGCCAGAGTGCGGCCAATACCAGTTTCAAACTGCGCAGGTGGGAGGACCGGGCTGAGTAGATCAAATACGAAGTGTTTCGGGGAGGCAAACGACGCGATCCAACCCTACTCAACAGGACTGTCAGCAGTAGATATTTGTTCTTATACAAATTTTTCCCGGATGTATCCTTTAAATCCTTAAAATCACTATATAGTGCCTTTAGAATAAATAAACACAGCTCCATTTAGTGCACTGACTACTTAGTGAGATGTTATTTTTGATTTTTACAAATGGACAAGACAACACAAGACAAATAACATTTATATTGCGCTTTTCTCCTGGCGGACTCAAAGCGACAGAGCTGCAGCCACTAGGGTGCACTCTACAGGCAGTAGCCGTGTTAGGGAGACTTGCCCAAGGTCTCCTACTGAATAGGTGCTGGCTTACTGAACAGGCAGAGCTGAGATTCGAACCCTGGTCTCCTGCGTCAGAGCCCTTAACCATCACACCATCCAGCTGTGGCTTTGTACAGGTAAATATTTGACAGGCAAGTTGCATGGACAAACAGATGTAATATAGATCAATACACAGCTCTGGTGCTAAGCATACGTAAATGGTTCATTCATCAGATACAGCAGTACCAAGGTATAATAACAGAGAGGGTACTTCTCATGTAAGGGGATAAAGGGTGGACATACAGAAGACACTCGGGGAGGTCAGTAAGCTGTAAATGAATTAGGACTATGATTCATGCATAGCTAGTTAGAAGCAGTTAAAAAAATCAATGCCGCCGCCCGCTTGTTATCTGATCCATGTTCCTATAGTACAAGTATTCTGTCAAGCGTCATGCAACTCCAGCCAACACTGGCATCTTTTCCTCAGCCTGACCTGAGTGTAGTGACCCCTCTCTGCCCACATTGTGACATCACTTCCTGCCCACCTTACACTCACCATATGTCCGCACATGACATGATCAGATTCTCCTGACAGGAATTTGTAACTGCTGAAGTTTTGTCTGACTCAGAATGGTGATATTTATACAGTCAGCTTGTGATCACATGATGCTTTTTGAAACTGGACTTTAAAGCAGACCTGAACTCAAAACTTCCTCTCTGCTCTAAAAGATAAGCAACAGCATAATAACCTTTAAAGAAAATAAAACATTTATTTGTTACAGCGGATACAAATTCTGCAATAAATCTGCAGTGTGTCTGCTTCCTGCTTTCATGGAAGCAGACCTATTGTTCACACCCTGTGTTTACACATTAGCTGCTCTGCCATGACAGAGAAGATTCCTGAGCTGACACAGCTGAGAGATCAAATTACAGTGGTCAATAGTTACAGATAAGGGAGAATTAGAAATGCTAAACTCTCTAAATACAGTACATACATGATGCATTGGTTTTCCTTTTGTCCTGTGCAAGAGTTCAGATTCACTTTAAAGGGACTCCGAGCACCTCTCATGGGTATGCCTTTAAGACTCCGACCAGTACTGCAAAGTACTTAAAGATGCATACCTTTCTGTAGCTTGTGCTCTCCTCTTTCAATTGATGCCTGAATCGCCGTTCTACACTTTCAATTTAAAAATCGCGGCTGCCATCTTGGCTATGTGATAACTTCTGGGTCACCCTTGTCTTCTCTGTTAGAGAAGTGCATCACTGAATGAAGCAGGAAGAGCACTACTTTGTTGGAAGTCATGTGGCTAAAAGGCATGCCCATGAGGGGTGCTCTGAGTCCCTTTTAATGGCAGTTACTGTATTTATTTGAAGATAAATGACTTTCAATGACTTCCTGCCGGTACCATTTCATACTGTATCTTTTTCATTTTGAAGGAGCACAGATGGATCAAAAGTGCAGATTGAATACGACTATGAAACAATAAAGAACATTGACTGCAATGGAGCAGACTTCTGTGTGACGGTGAAGGATGGCATGCGTTGCTGGAACATGAGTGTACAGTGGTGGCTGGCCCACTACATCTACAAGAATTCACCCGTCAAGTCTCTGGTGTTTGGGTAAGTCTGATCTGCCTGGAACAAAAAAACATGACCGTCTGCTGAGAACGAGATGGATCATTTCCGCACAGCACTGCTCCAATAATTTGTGCACCGCCATAGACCTTAATGCGAAATACAGCTATAGAGATGCTCCGTAACTAATTTGGGAGTCAGGCAATGGCCGGAGCTCAAATTAGCAAAAACAGGGTTATTTGGCTGCCAGCAATAGCCATAAGCTTGAATTACATGTCTCCTCCACCCCCCCCCCCCCTTCCCCCAACAAGTTGCTACAAACTCTGTAAGGACCTGAGCCCACTAATGCAGTTGTATCCGCTTTTCAGTTGCACATCAGTGTTACTGATCCTGAAAAGCAGACACAACTGTGTCAGGCCTCGTTCACATTGGGTGTGTGTTTAGAATTTAAGCGCATAAAACTGCACGCGTTGATGCTTGTTTCATAACACGCTGCGATGCATTTTTTTTAAGCGGACCAATGCGTTTTGCGTGCTTTTTAACGTGTTTTTGTTCAGCATGTTTTGCTTATTTGATGGAGCAGTTGTCAAAGATTTGTTTTCATTTGAAAACTTTTTTTTTAATGTGATCAGGACACAGGACAGTTGGAACTGTGTCTCATGCTCCCTGTCACCTCCTTTCAACTAAAAAGATGGCTGCCCTCATGAAATCACAAACGTTTTACCTGTTCTTTTAAAACAGGGTGGGTAAGAGAATATATTACCTATCTATTTTAATTAACATAACTAATGTAATGTTTTTTTAGACCGAAGTTCCTCTTTAATACACTCAGACCAGTTGCTGTTGAAATTTGATTTTTATGGTGACAATGATAGAGAGGTAGGGCTTTGTTGCAGTGACTGGAGTGTGGTGTTCTGGGCAGGGCTGTGGAGTCGGAGTCGTGGAGTCGGAGTCGTGGAGTCGGGCAATTTTGGGTGCCTGGAGTCGGAGTCGGAAAAAATGCACCGACTCCGACTCCTAATGAATTGGTAACTGTAATTAAAATAGAAAATATGATAAAATGTTCTATTTCTCAGATGATAGTCATTAAAAATAATGTATATATACAGTTATAGCTGTGCTTAGTCCACAAAAATGAAATAAACCAATCAAAATTAGTTACTTGTGCTGCTTCAATAAAGCAGTCCCCGAATTTTTAAGGTCAAATATACATATCTGATTGTGACTGTATATATGATGTGTACACAGGAATCTCTTATATATACTAAACATCTATGCTGTAAGAATAAAGCCTGATGTTTAGCTGTGTCACTAATAGAGATGGTCAATGAGATAGAAATAATTCTGCATTGATGCTGATTTATGCAAATGTGTGCACTCCCTTTGCTGATGAAATCAAATAATTTGATATGTTGTTAAAATTTGGTTTGGCGACTACAAATTAAAGGGTACCTGAGACGGATGAAAAGTAAAGTTTTATACATACCTGGGGCTTCCTCCAGCCCCCTTCAGGCTAATCAGTCCCTCGCTGTCCCCCACCACCCGGATCTTCTGATATGAGTCCTGGTAATTCAGCCAGTCAGCGCTGTCCGGCCGCATGCCGCTCCCACAGCCAGGAACATTCTGCACCTGTGCAATAGTGCTGCACAGGTGTAGTATGCTCCTGGCGGCGGAGTGTGTGCATGCGCACTACGCCTGACTGGCTCAAGTACCTGGACTCATAGCAGAAGATCCAGGTGGTGGAGGAGGACAATGAGAGACTGATTATCCTGAAGGCGGGTGGAGGAAGCCCCAGGTATGTATAAAACTTTTTAATTTCATCTGTCTCAGGTTTACTTTGTTACACAGTAGTACTATACTCTACATATGCTCTCCCCACAGAGCTGCAGGGAATCCACTGAGAATGCTGTGCACATTGAACACAGAGGTGTTGTCTGTCACCCATAAACCTTGTTCAGATTGTGCATGAAGAATGTGTAATAGAGGAAGAATATCCTCAATCCCCTGCAGAGTACCTGCACATCATTCTTACATGTACCCACACTTACATTGCCTAGGGCCTGATAGATGTTCTTTGTTCCGGTTTGTACCTTTTACAAGTACTCTTACCAAGGACTAGTTTTAGTCTAAAGGGAATAAATATAGTAGTCTACATATCCTTCTCACTTCAGTTGTCTTGTAAAATTCCTAAGCGTTGGCAGTTAAGAGACGAATTTCATGTTACATACTTTTAATCAACAAATTTGTAATATGCAAATTAGAGGAGTCGGAGTCGGTGGAATCCTAAACTGAGGAGTCGGAGGCGGTGGATTTTTGGACCGACTCCACAGCCCCGGTTCTGGGTCACAATTTCTCCAGACACACTGCGGTAAGCTTCATGGTCACATCCGCTTCAAATACAAGGACCCGCAACAGGCGTGGATTTTTTTATTTTTTTTTGTAAAAATACACTACACAGGTTTGGAGGGTTAGGATGGTAAACAAATTTAATATTTGTCCTTGCTTAAATAAAGGCATAATTTTCATCAATTTAAGTAAAGCATATTTAGGGTTTTCTTGGTCTGCTACATAAATATTGCAGTTTGTCCATAACCTAGCTGGGTTCTCTAGGGTCGTTTTTAACGCAGCAGGGACAGCCATACTATCCCAGGGAAAAAAAACATATATAAGAAGATTTGTTCTACTTACATAACATGTATTGTACTGTCCATGTTTTGATTTCAGTGAATTTTATATAGCAAATTGAGAAAACTGTTTAAGGCATTTTACATCTTTACTGCCTCTGACTGAAGCCAATCTTGATGTAATTTCCTCCCTTACACTTTTTTTTTCTCTCTCTCCTACAAACTGCACTGTCTTTTCTAGCTTACTTTGTAAACACATGAGAGCACAGCAAGATCATATTTCAGTAGCTTCTGCTTCCTTTCTCAGCTTCATGTCGTACTGAAACGCCCTCAGCCAATCAGTGAGGAGCAGGAATGTGGGAGGGGTGATGACAAGCTTTCCTCTCCTCGGCAATAAACCAAATAGAGCCAGGCTGACTGAGATACGATTTTATTACAGCAGAAACATTTATGATTGCAAGGCAGGGTCAGGTTGTAGACCCTGCATAATAAACACAGAGTGGTGGGTAAATGGAATTTGATTTTATGGCTGACAATCCTGCTTTAAAGAGAATCCGAGATGGGTTAGCAGATCAAAAAACACATGCTGTCTGGTCCGTGGGGGTTGCTGGACCAGGCATCGTTAATTATCTCCCCTCCCCGCCGCTCCTATCTGCAGCAATCCATCATTTTTACTGATGTGACCTTTCGGGTAACAACGCTGCAGATCAAAGTGTCTGTGTTCTCGTGAGAGCACAGCGCTGATTGACGAGGAGGGGAGCAGGCAGCTGAGAGCCTATTAGCGCCTGTTAAGCTACATACCCGACACCCCCCCCCCCCCCCCCCCCCCCCCGTCGCATGCGTGCACGTGAACCGGGAGCGACAGCTCCCTGCCAGCTACAGCTGTCCACACGTCTCGCCAGAAAAGCAGAGACGCGGCGGAAGCTGTTTGTAAATGGAGCATCCCCCGGCCGGATGCTCCATTCACTTGCGTAGGTCTCCTGTCGCTAGCCCGCGTACTCACGCGGAACTAGCGACAGTTCCGGCGAAGTTGTGGCAACAGCTGTAGCCGGCGATTGAACATGTTCAATCGCCGGGCGACAGCTCCGACGGGCGATGGTTCGGGCGCGCGCGTGTAATACACACGCGCGTCCTGTCGCCGCAACATGCGCGTGCCACGTGGTTGCGGCGACGGCCGTACCCCGTGTGTATGGGCCTTTACAAGGCTCTGATAGGTGGGAAAGGGACCTTTTGCAGGCGTTCCTTAGCCTGCAGTGGGATGCCCCTTCCCCATTAGTTTGTTGACATCCTGAATGTCGAGATGTTGGCAGATTGCCGGGGACGGCTAGTGGGGTGCAGCGGGTACAGAGAGTGGCGATCAGGGCACACAGAGGCATGTCCTGCAGATGGGAACATGCCTCTGTGTCCCTTTTTTCTAAATGTAATACCCCACCTTGGGTTTTCATGCACTGCCTTTCCAGGTAATATGCAGCAGACTTACCATTATGTTTTCTCTCTTTATTGCAGGAGTGCTTGGACTATGCTTATCAGTGCTTATTGGCATGGAATCCACCCTGGCTATTACCTGAGCTTCATGACTATCCCCCTGTGTCTGGCCTCTGAGGGAGCGATGGATGCCGGCCTGAGACGCCATCTGTCTGACTCGGGCAAGCTGGTGTTTGATTGGGTGCACTGGTTCCTGAAGATGAGAGCCTACGATTACATGTGCATGGGTTTCGTTCTTCTCACTTTCTCCGACACTGTGCGCTACTGGAGGGCCATTTATTTTTCTATCCATGTGCTGGCCATCTTCTTCCTTATCTTAGGTCGGGTTCTGGCAGCAAGAGCTCCAAAAGTCCCCAGGAACAGCAAAGAACAAAAACAAGAGGTGAAGAAGGAGAATTAGTCCCTAGAATATGGCTGGTCCAACGTGACTTTGACCTGGAAGTGCCAGCAAGCCATAGTGTTCCTGTGCTTGTGCTAAACTGGATGTGATAACTGGGACATGTGCTGTGCTTCAGTTACTCGACTGTGAAAAACGTTTCATCTACCTGTATACTGCAATGGGGAGATCTGCTTCCACAGTACACGGGTAACCTAGCTCTCGCCTCCCTCGATCTGTGCTTTCCTGGACGACCACATGACACTCTTTTCTTCCTTACCACCCATGTCAGGATATCAGTTGAGTTTCAGCCATGGTCATGTAACCTTTACTTTTTTTTTAATCCGTGCCATGTCCATCTCTTTGCTATTGTGTCTATGTAAAGTTGCCATATCTTCTTTATTATCACATTTGTCTGGTTCACTTGTGTTTTATTTATTTTTTTTTTTTTTTGTGAGGATAGGGATTTTATTTGTATTTAAAACATACCGGTACCTCCATAAAAATGGAAAATTTAATTTTTCTTTGGCTTTTTCTTCCACTTTTTTTTTTTTTTTGCCCGGACATTTGATGTGCTTTGCTTATTTTCATTCTGTTATATATTTTTACTTTCCTTATTCCTCTATCCTGGCCCTTCCCACCTTATCAGACTTGTCTGGTTAACAGGGTGATTTGGATACAAATGGGCCTCCATATCTTCATAGGGAGTGTTTGCCAATATAACCTAGTGTTCCCCAGAACAGAAAAAAGCAATCCAGCAAATGCAGTCATTGTACATAACACTAGAAGCTGCAGGGCATGTAGAGTTTCACACATAGGCCAGGTTCACAGTGGTCAGCTGCATAACGTGTGTGTGTGTGTGTGTGTAGTGGAGACTGGACATAGACTTTAATACAAAGCCTGCATGCATCAAATCAGTAAAAAAGGGGCCCATACACTGGTTGATTTCAGCGATCGATTCTATAGAATCGATTGATCAGAAATCGATTCTATCAAATTCCCCATTCGATTGATTTGATCTGACGGGATGGAAAATCTAGGTCGATCTGCTGCTGGCAGCAGATCGATGGCCCATAGAGTTGCATTGGATCTAATGGTCCAATAATGCATTTGGATTGATTCCAATAGATTTCATTGTGAAATGTATTGGAAATATGTTCCTAGTGTGTGGCACACATCAGATTCCTACCAGATTGGACTTGACAGGCATCTGCCAGAAATCTATCTGATGGTCGAATCTGCTGCAAATCTATAAGTGTATGGCCACCTTAACACCCAAATATTAAATGTAACAATTACTTCACAGTGCAAAAAATGACCCCAAAAATGAAATGCAACAATTACCCCACAGCACATGAATCACCCTACATTAGAATGGCCACAATTACCCCACAGTGCAGCAATCATCCCACATTACAATTACTCCACGGTGCAGCAGTGTCCCAAAATATGAAGTGCAACAATGACCCCACAGTGTAGCAATCACCTCACATAAGAATGCCACTAATTACCTAACCCCTGCATGACTGGTTGTGGATGGGTGGGTGGGTAGATAGCTAGGTAGGTAGGTAGGCCACATCCTAGCTGGAAATGAGAATGAGCTGCAGGTGAATGGACTGCAGTGACTGCCCCCAACACAGCACATGCCTGGCTATCTCCCCCTCAAAAAATATACTGTCCTCGGTGCTCAGTGCTTGGTGCCCATTGGTACTCAGCAGGAGAAGGGGGAATATACTCACCGTCTGTCACTGCCCTGGTCTTCTCCGTGCTGCTCATCGTCACTTCCTCGGCCCGGACTTGTCTCCTCCACACTTGCCGCACACTCGCTCGCTCTCCGCCTACTGTTTGAATTATGATGGGCACTTAACCTCCTTGCTGGTTATCCCGAATTCAGTTCGGGGTAACCTGCGCAGGAGGATTGCTCAGGCCCCGCTGGGCCGATTTGCATAATTTTTTTTTTTTTGTTACAAGCAGCTAGCACTTTGCTAGCTGCTTGTAACTTCCGATCGCCGCCGCTCCGCCACGCCGAGCCGCTCCCCCCCGCCCCAGACCCCTGCGCTGCCTGGCCAATCAGTGCCAGGCAGCGTTGAGGGGCGGATCGGGATTCCCCATGACGTCGGTGACGTCATCCCGCCCCGTCGCCATGGCGACCGGGGAAGCCCTGCAGGAAATCCCGTTCTCAACGGGATTTCCTGCATACTCTGATCGCCGAAGGCGATCGGAGTGGGTGGGGGGATGCCGCCGCTCAGCGGCTATCATGTAGCGAGCCCTCGGCTCGCTACATGATTTAAAAAAAAAAAAAAAAAAACCTCCTGCGCTGCCTCCTTGCCGGAGGAATTGAACCGGCAAGGAGGTTAAGCAGCCCAATAGGAGAGCAGGGAGATGCGCTGCGGATTAGATCAATCCACCGGACGCATCAAAAGAGCGTCCATGACTAAGGAAGTGGAACTATTGGACGCATCAATAGAGCATCCACGTAAATGGGGAAGCGGGACTATTTTGTCCCGCAAAAATGCTGCGGAACCCCTGGAGGAGTCTCACGGAACCCCGGTTGAAAATAGCTGGGTTAATGAGTATTAAAATTTATACATCTCTAAAGGTGGCCATACTCTGGTCGATTTGCCATCAGATCGACCAGCTGACAGATCCCTCTCTGATCGAATCTGATCAGAGAGGGATCGTATGGCTGCCTTTACTGCAAACAGATTGTGAATCAACTGTGAAGCTGCCGCCGCCGCCCCCCGCCAGCTACACATTATCTGATCTGGCCGGCGCCACTCCCCCGGTCTCCGCTGTCTTCTCCGCGCTCGGCTCCAGCTTCACTTCCTGTCCGGGGAAGTTTAAACAGTTAAGGGCGCTCTACTGTTTAAACTTCCTGTCGGGACAGGAAGAAGTGAAGCCTGCCGGAACCCAGCGGAGAAGGAGCAGCGGTGACAGTGGGGATACGCGCCAGCGGAGCAGGTAATGTATTGCCGCTAGCGTCGGTCAGACGTTCGAACGCCACTATCGACGCACTCTCGACCCGCCGGCAATCGAGCGAACTCTTCTGCACGGACGGATCGATGGGAACGATCGATTCCGGACAGAAATCGATCGATCGGTCAGCGTTTGCGCAACGATTTCACAGCAAATTCGATCACAGTGAATGAATCTGCTGTATATCGGTGGGAAAATCGTTAGGTGTATGGGCCCCCTAACATGGACCAATCGAATTCCACCTTAGCCAGATTTGACTGGTCCAATTTTCAAGCTGCATACAAAATTTTCATAATCCTTCATGAACTTAGAATTCTTTGAATCTCACTGATCTTACCTATTCAGTAGGAATACAATCTGGAGTAGCCTGAATTGTCTTGGGCTACCATCACACGATAATGGTCTCTGGGTGGAGCATTGAGAGATGTACACTCTTGTAAGCGAGTATAATTGTATGCATTGCCAACAAGTTATTAAAGTTTTACAAATGGGTAGGTGTGGTTCTCTTTCTGGTTATCATTCCTGATTTTAAAAGGACTGGAGGAGGAAGTGACATCTTCAGAGCCCGAAAGTATCATGGAGGGAGCAGGAGAAGAACATGGAGCATCGGAGCAAGCTGCCCCTCTGGCTATAGCTTTCAAGGCCCACCTCTAAGGGCTGGTGCACACCAGAGCGGTTCTGGAGCATTCTTTAAAACGCTTGCAGGGGGAAAACAGTTTGGCTAATGAAAGTGAAATCTCTAAACATGCCTAGAATCGCTCTGAAATCTGCTTCAAAAACCTCTAGCGTTTTGCAGATCATAATAAAGGGGGAGGATCAAAGCAGGTTATACCATGATGGTCGCTACACCATCCAAGTCTATAGTAGAAAGTATCAAGTTCACTTGGAGTATAATTCAGTAAACGTTTTTTACTGGTTAATTTCAGTAAACGCAGAATGGATGCAGAAAAACTGACTCTAATGAATGCCTATGGGCCTGTTTCATGCGATTTTTCTGATGCAGATTTTCCCATAGGCATTCATTGGAGTCAGTTTTTCTGCATCCAATCTGTATGTAGTGGAAACAGGCCCTAATAGTGTATTTGGGACAAAACTGGTCCATGTTGGATTGACAATGATCCTTCCTAAAGCAAATATACTGTATGTCAAATCAATACTAGAGAAGTATCTGGACCTTTTTTAAAAAAAACAAAAACAAAGAATTATTAGAAATCAGTAATTGATGTATACAGCAAAACCGATAAGCCATCTTGGTGTATAATAGAATCAATTCAAACCAACAAATTTGGAGCATGATAGGATGGTGGACACTATTTAGACTCAAGGGGCCATATGTAATTAACTTCTCCTAGACAATATTTTTCATCTTCTGTATAAAATAACTTTTCAGCACTCACGCAAATAAAAAATTACCCAAAAATTGGTGAAAAAGTACTGTCTAAATCAGGGGTAGGGAACCTATGGCTCGGGAGCCAGATGAGGCCTTGGTGGCTACATCTGGCTCACAGACAAATCAGTAGGGGTTGATTCGCTAAGCTACACGGCACAAGCAGCGCAGCTTAGTGTAGCAGTGCAAGTAACATTTCCAAAGTAGGCACGCTACTGCTGTAGTGTGCACTACTACTAATTTACTCGTCCTCCCTCCGTCCCCCCCAAAACGAACAGCTGCTCCAATTGTTCCACTCTGGACCCCGTCAGGTCCAGTGACTTTATAGGACGAGATTCCCGCACTTTGATCAGTCCAATAGGCTTCCTGTCACTTGACAGGCAGCCTATTGGGCCAAAGTGCGGTGATCTCGTCCTATAAAGTGAATCGACACCCAAGTCAGCTAAGCTGTTAGTCTGTATTTCTCCTGTCTGGCTCTAGGGGATATTGCTGATGTTGCTGAAACCCAAGAGAAGCTGAAGACGTGTCTGACACTTTCGCTGCTTGGCGGATCATCTATATACACATCACTCACCATGGCAACAAGAACGTGAGCCCTCTGCTGCCCATGTGCACTGTCCCTGTTTGAAACATATTGTATGGCTCTCATGGAAATACATGTTAAATATGTGGCATTTATGGCTCTCTCAGCCAAAAAGGTTCCTGACCCCTGGTCTAAATCTTTCTTAGCATTTTCTTGCTTGCTGGTGTCTTAAAGAGACTCTGAAGCGAGTCTATATTTACTTTTTTAACATGCAGCCGTGTAAAGAACTATAACCCCAGCTAAAACGCCGCTATCCCACGGCAAAACGTGGTGGGGAGCGTTTCTTGAAGAGGCAGAGCTAAGCCCTGTAGCTCGGCCTCTCAGTGCGTCAATCCCCGCTGATCGCCGCCTCTCCCCGCCCCTTTCAATCTTCCTTCATAGAGAGGGGCCGGGGGAGTGGCGGAGATCCGTGCGCTGATTGACACGCATGGAAGCAGGGCTACAGCTCATAGCTCTGCCTCTAGGAAGAGCAAAATCCATGACCAAGAAATTGTGGATTTTGCAGGGGGGTATTAACCCCTCTTTTTGCCGCGGGATAGCGGCATTTTAGCTGGGGTTATAGTTCTTTACATGGCTGCATGTTAAAATAGTACATTTAGACTCGCTTCAGAGTCTCTTTAAACTGTATTTTATTGATAATCACCTAGGAGAAAAAGGGAATTGAATAAGGCCCAAGATATTACCACAGCGTGCTATGCTAAAATATGATTTTTGCTGTTTTCTCAGGAGTGGAGATTATTGCCTGACAGTTACGCATGCTACACATGAGCTGTTGGTGTGTCTAATCAGAAGTCATGGATGGTGTAAATCAGTGATGTCAAATTCAATCACATAAGGGGCCAAAATCTAAGTCTGTCTAAGGGCCTTTTTCCACTACCCTGCGATTTGCGATTTGATTATGATCGCAAGGTACATTAAACTAATGGAAACTGCAGCAGCAATTTCCATTAGTGCGATCCGATTGTGATGCGATTTTGGTCAAAACGCAATCGTCATGCCGCGTTTTGGATGCGATTGAGCTGTACTATGAGTGTAGTAGCTCAATCGCATGGTGGAAATTGAAATGCAATTGCGATCACAAACACATTTCATAGTGGAAAAGAGCCCTAAGTTGAGGGCCAAATTATTTAAAAAGATTTAAAGGGAACCTGAAGTAAGAGGGAAATAGAGGCTGATATGTAATTAGATAAGAATAGCTGCATGGTTGTTTCGGGAGGGTGATTAAGACACTACTGATGCCATAATGATCAGCAGGACGCCAGGCATAGTGTTTAAAAAGAAATAAACATGGCAGCCGTCAGGTTCTCTTTAAGACACAATGGAGTGGATTCACGAAGTCCCAGTAAAATTGTAGAGCGCAGACATCGTGTATTTAGGCAAGTAACATAGGCAAACGCAGGGGGAATTACAGCTGCCCAGAATCCCCCCTCAGACCAGGGCCAGTGCAGTGTCTGGGGACAGGCACAAGTTGAGACACCAGAATATCTGCAGGTATCCTGCAGCCAGTTCTTTCCCTGCTACAGTTGACTTTGTATGTGGCAGCAGCATGTGTACAGAGCATGGAGCAGCTCTGGGGAACTTAAGAGTATGAGCACAGCCCTGTGCCCTGTTTTATGAATGCTTCACTGTCCTCTTCACTACCATTTTTTGCTGTCTGTATCCAAACTGCTCCTGATCGATCCCATTGTCGATCGGGAGCAGATCGGATATTTAGGGAATAATTGTCAGATCCTGTCAGTCGGATGGGAAATGACATTGTGTACCCAGCATGATGTCCTACCATAGTGTTTATACTGTATTGTGCATGGCTGAGGGATACCTTTCAGTAACACCCCCCCCCCCCCCTTGAAATTCCTGGGTTTGCCCATGAGTGTGTGTACAGAGCATGGAGCAGCTCTGGGGAACTTAACAGAGTCACGTATGACCACAGCCCTGTGCCGTGCTGTGTGAATGCTTCACTTTCCTCTTCACTACCAATGTCGGCTGTCCTCATTATTATCTGTATCCAAACTGCTCCTGATCGATTCCGTTGTCAATTGGGAGCAGGTCCGACATTTAGGAAATAATTGTCGGATGGGAAATCTCACCCAGCATGATGTCCTACAATATTATTATACTGTATTGTGCGTGGCTAAGGAGACCTTTTAGTAATCGACCCCCCCCCTTCCCCCCCCCCTTTGAAAATCCTGGGTTTGCCCCTGAGTAATGCAGTGCACAACTCACGTTATGATGGATATTCTATTCAGTTTGATACTTCAGGTTAGCTGAATATCAAATTAAAATTGCTAAAACACTTTACAAATACAGTATATGATCAGCTTTAGATATGGAATGTCTGTTGGATGCATTTTTTTTTTTTTATTGAAAACCCAGCTCTCCAGCATACGCTTAAATCCAGCCCACTTTAAGGGATCATATGAACAAGACTCCAGTATGTGCTTGCAACATGCTTCTATACGGGCAGAGGAAACATCACCTAATGGCTATGATGCTATACGGTACATGAGGAGAACAAAGCGAGTGTGCAGGCAAAGTCCTGGCTTCAGAACAAACAAAGCCGTATTTCTGGAGGAACTTGTAGAAAACAAGCCAGAGGTCTACAAAAAATATGAGAATGTCAGATGCCAATTTCAGGATTTTTCTGGATAAACTGCGTATTCAGCTAGACACCCACTTGCCCCAAGTGTTCCCAGCTGAGAACCCTCACGTCTGACTTTCTTGCAACTGGAAGATCATAAAATCACCGCAAATAAATTAGGCAGAATACCCCCCACCCACTTACCCCTACCCATAATTAACCACTTAAGGACTGGGGCTGTTCTGTGTGATCTGCGCTGCGTGGGCTCTCCAGCCCGCAGCGCAGATCGTGTGCAAGGCAGGGCGATCAGACTCCCCCCCCCCCCCCCCCACCACCCCTTTTCCCTTTTTTACCCACTAGGGGGATGACCTGCTGGGGGGGTCTGATCGCCGCCGCTCCGTGTGGCCGGGGGGGGCTCTTCAAAGCCCCCTCCGGCCACACGGCGGCTCGCACACTGTTCACAGAGACACCCTCCGTGAACTGGCATGGAAAGGCCGCTCGAACGAGCGGCCGTTTACATGCAAAACCTAGACCTTCACCAGAAAAATTATCAGGCAGCAGTGGCGTAGCTAAGGAGGTGTGGGCCCAGATGCAAGTTTTACATTGGGGCCCCTAAGCACTCTATACATAACAATTGATATGGCGCACCAAAACCTGCCAATTGCAACTACAGTGTCAGAGGTACAAGAAGGGGATGGGGAGCAGTTTGTTAATGATTATTAGTATTCAAAGTATCTATAGAAGTCATTATTATGAGTACAGGACCAATAGAGAGCTAATTCTGCAGTTGAGGGAGGGCCCCTCTGGCCCAAGGGCCCTGATGCGGTCGCAACCTCTGCACCCCCTATTGCTACGCCCCTGTCAGGCAGAGCTTCCTTGCATATTTATGTAGTAAAAAAAAGGTCTATGTACCTGTAAGAAAAATACAGACAGATACTCACCTGCCTGGCTCCTGTCGACCGTCTTCAGCGGTGCAGCGAATACTCTGTGCCAGCCGTTGGCACATATTATAATGGAAGTCTTGGGTTATGGGGCTTCAGCATATGTCCCTTTGCATCATCTATTGTTATTGTTATGATAGCCTCAGTGTGCGGAAGATGGTGGGGGGCTGTGTTCCTGCTCTGCTTAGTCCTGAAAAGACCCCAAGCAGAACTGTTTAGTCCCACAGAAGGGTCAGAGCACCGCTGTGAATAAATTACTGGCAGATGATGAAAACACTGGCTATGCTGGCCAAATACTTCCGGAATGACAACCATACCATTTAAAGGTACCCATCAATCATACAATCTTTTTATTGTACAATCTTATCAAATCTATGTGGTAGAAGGATAAACTGAGTGAATATACTTTTGATTGGATACTTTAGCTAGTCCCTTATATAACATAGAAGTGGTCAAATTGTACTATTAAGATTGTATTATAAATTGGCACCTGGGGTTACTCACCTCGGGTGGGGGAAGCCTCCGGATCCGATCGAGGCTTCCCCGTCCTCCTGTGTCCCACAGCGGTATCTCGCTGTGCCCCTCCGAATAGCAGGGATGTAAATATTTACCTTCCCGCCTCCAGCACAGGCGCAGTATCGACTCCCCGTTCGGAGATGGGAATAAATAGCCGATCGCTGTTGGTCCGCTCTACTGCACAGGCGCAAGTCTCCTGCGCCTGCAGAGCGGACCCGACGGAGATCGGCTATTTCCGCCTATCTCCGTGCTGAGAGCTGCAACAGCATCACCCACTGGAGCCTGGGAAGGTAAATTTATCGGCGGTGGAGGATTCCGGGACGCTTTGGGGGAGAAAGCGCTGGACTTTTTTGTTACAGAGTCTCTTTAACTACCTGCGGACCGAGCGAGTATAAATCTACGGCGGGCAGGGGGCGCTGCGGTCCTGACCGGACGTAAGCTCTACGTCCCATTGACCGCCCGCCCCCGCCCGTCCCCGTCGCTCGGTCCGCTCTGCCCCCGCCTCAATGTGATGCCCTGCCGCCTCTATGACAGCAGAACACTGTGAGCCGGGAAGGAGCCGTTTTCATTGGCTCCTGGCCCTGTCATTCATGTAAGCCGTTCCTATTGGAGCCAATGGAAGCGGCTCCTGACCGGCGCACAGCGTTCTGCCGTCATAGTGACGGCAGAGAGAGCAGCCTGCGGCGGGGACAGAGCGGCGTGTCCGGCGGGAGCGACTGTAACTTGTGGCGATTCGTCGGGAAGCGGCGGTTTGCTGGACCAGCACCCTCTGGTCCTTAAGGGGGCAGAGGGTGCTGTCCAGAAAGGGTTAAGGATGGCAGCTGTGGAAAAACTGCTAACAGAACCAACCCCCAAGTGCTTGGCTAAAGGTGGCCATACACTGGTCGATGTGCCATTAGATCGACCAGCTGACAGATCCCTATCTGATCGAATCTGATCAGATAGGGATCGTATGGCTGCCTTTACTGCAAACAGATTGTGAATCGATTTCAGCCTGAAACCGATCACAATCTGTTCAGCTGCTCCTGCCGCCTGTCCCCCCCCCCCCCGTATACATTACCTGAGGCTGGCTCCCGGGCGTCTTCTCCGCACTGCACCGCACCGCTGTTCTTGCTCCATCCCGGCGCTTCCTGTGTTACTCCGTGACCAGGAAGTTCAAATAGAGCGCCCTCTATTTCAACTTCCTGGTCACCGGAGTGACACAGGAAGTATAAGCGTACACTGGGACATGCGGAAATGCGGTGCAGCGAGGAGAAGAGGACCCCGGAGCCAGCTTCAGGTAATGTATACATGCTCGGATCGGGCCCGAATCGTACGCCGCAAGCGACGCGCTCCTACCGCCGGGCGATCGAGGGTAATTTCCCGCACGGCGCGATCGACGGTCCGATCCGATTTCGGGAGGGAATCGGATCGGCGGGTGCGTTTAGCGCAAGCGATTGGCAGCAGATCCGATCCCAGGATCGGATCTGCTGTCGAAACGGCCGTGAATCGAGCCAGTGTATGGCCTGCTTTACCTCCATGATGAACATGAAAAGGGATCTAATACATTTTATTGGTGAAGCACATAACAGTCAATGGCCTCAATTCACTGAGATCATGCTGGTGATAAGGCAAGTGAAAACTTATCACCACACATCGATCTGTAGTTTAAGTGTTAATTCACTAAAGAAGCTTGCCTTACTAAGGTGTAGTGATAGGTTTTCACAGTGAGAGTGTTGTGTTATCACTCCATCACCTCTGTAGTTATTTTCAAATGCAGCAGATGGGGAGAGGAGGTGCA